>NC_082690.1:66579623-66886898 GCF_949987515.2 Delphinus delphis | reverse complement strand
GACTTTCAGTGTCATAGTTGGCACCCTGCACAACTCTGAGCTGATCCTTAGGAAGAGCACCCTTCTGAGCACTTTCATGACCCCAATATTGGGTAGAAATGGGCAGCTGAGGAGTGTAATTCTTGCATCCAGCCACTCTCAATGGCCCTTTGAGGAAGAGAGCCTATGCTATGGAGGAAACTCAGCTACAAGTCTACCAGGGTAAACATGTCTTTTCCTGCAGGGCTCCCTGAGCTGACTGTAGCAGTGAGGAAGGATGGGCAGGGGAACTGTAGTGCCCACTCACACTCACCATCTTCTCGCTCCTGGAAAGGTTGCAAGGGTTTGAAAGGGTCATTTTGCTGTGTGAAACTCCAAATCAACAGAAGCCACTGTCAATAGCACAAAGACTTCTGAGGGTAATGTGAAGTGACATGCCCAAAGTGCCTTTCCCAAAGTGCCTGAAAGGACAGTGAAGCTCTGAGATAGGTCCTGCATCCAGGCTCGCTGCTGCTTAGATGGCGACCCTTGCCTGGGGCTGTGTCTAAGCCCCCATTTTCATGGGTTGCCTTAGTGCCTGTCACTTCCCACATAAAAGGCAGTAAATCCAAATCAAAAATCTCAAGTGACCCCTTAGGCCCTTCATGAGAGTTTCTATACCTTCAATGCCAAGAACAAGCCCAGCTGAGGTGGGAGGTTGGGTCTTGGTCATTAGCTAAGAGATTATTCCATATAGTTCAGATTCACAGAAACTCAGTTTCTCCTAAGCAACCTAGAAATGACCATATTTCATGAACCTATGGGGTCACTTGAGAATGATCAAACAGAATATGGTGTCTTCTGAATTCAGGGTACCGACAATCGGGGTGGCCTTTACCCCTCATAACACCAAAATACTCTCAGGGTCATTTTGGACCGTCTTGGGCACCTCTGTCTACCGTGATTGAGAAACACGGGTGTCTGTGCTTGGAAACTCTTAACTCTGAACTAAGGAGAGAGACTCACACCTTTATCCAAATCCTTAACTTGAATTGAGAAGAAAATTCTGGTCCATCCTGCTGTTCCACTTGGCTCAGGCAGCTCACTATTCCCCAGATATGCTGAGGGGGTTTTCATTTCCTTAGTTTTGTCTCCTTGAATTCTCTTTCCCGGTAGCTTTTAAAAATGCAGGTAAAATTCACATAACATAAAATGAGTGATCCCCCATTTTAAAGTGTAACTTCAGTGGCACATAGTACATTCACTAGCTGTGCCACCATCATTTCTATCTAGTTCCAAGACATTTTCATCACCCCCAAAGGAAACCCCGTATCCATTAAGCAATTATCCGCCATTCCCTTCTCCCCCAGCACCTGGCAACTGCTAGGTTTCCGTGTCAATAGGTTTCCGTGTTCTGGATGTTTCATATACGTGGCGTCATACACTATGTGACATTTTGTGCCTGGCTTCTTTCACTTAGCATCATAATTTTGGGGTTCATCTACATTGTCCTAATAGCTTGAAAGGACACTGTGTGAAGTGAAAAGAATTTAGTGTTTGGAGTCAGGCAGACCTGGGCTTTCGTTCTGGCTCAGCTGCTTCATAGCTCTGTGTTCTGGGAAGGTTATTTACTCTTTCTGAGCTTCAGTCATCCTCATTCATGAAATGAGAATAATAATCCCTACCTGAATTACAGTTGTGAGGATTAACAGAAAATATATATGAAACGACCTGGTCTCATATCTGGCACAGTCCCTAATTGTTAGAAGAAAGGAAATTACATTAAATGTGAGTGTATGTGGTGTGTGGCACACCATTTCTTTCCTTTGCCCTCTCTTTTATGCTCTTCCTTACACAGTGGCAGCTCTTTTCTCAGAATTCCTACAACCTCCCTTCCCCTAATGTAAATAATTTACTTTGCTTTGAACACACACTTCCTTGTCCCTTTGTCAAGTAGGTTCTTTTTTTCCTATATGCGTATTTTATGCCCCCAACCAGACTGCATATTTTCTTGAAGTCAGAGACTCTTTTCTTCTTCTAGCAAACACATGTTCTGGGTTTTCCAGGCCAATCCCACCTTTAAATACTCTGTTATGTAGACTCCATAAATACTGGGATATCATAGAAAATCCAGTTTGGCTTCCAAGTCATGTCTTCCACGGAGAAGTGGCATAATCTTCTTCAGCCACGGTTTGGACAATATAATCCTTTTTTTTTAAATTGAGATATAACTGATATATAAAATTATACTAGTTTCAGGTGGTGATCCCTTTCAATGTTTGTTGAACGTGTCATTTGCTCAGAAATATCACATCTGTCCCCCACCACCCACATAGAAATGGAATGGGCGGCCGGCAAGCCTCCATCCTCATTATCTGGCCATAACTGAAAGGTACAAGCTGGCATTCTCAGGAAGGTGCTTCCTCAAAGGCATTTGCTGCAGAAGCTAAAGTCCAAATTAAAATTGATTCACAGAAGCACCAGCTATTAGAGAGTAGGTTCTGAAATGGTGTGTGTTACCAGAGAATGAAGTCAGGTATGGGCAGGGAAAATGTCTTTCAGAGTTTCAGCATAACTTAGACCCAGAGCTGGATTTATATGTTGGGTTGTTACTACAAATAAAATGTAATGATGTTCACAGCACCCATTTAATGTTGTGGACCCTGTTTTTTCTGTTTTTATTTTAATAGGAAGTTAATACTTAGAGAAGGAATAAAAACAGAAACCAAGAGTCAGAAACATTGATGAAGGTGGCACATTTCTAGAGCAGTGGTTTTTAATCGTTTTTTGGGGGGTCACAGGGCCTTTTGAGGATATAGGAGAGATGGTACAGTAGGTCCTATAACTGACTAGCTGAGGTATCACTATCTGAATATATGTTTGATCCCCCTCACCAGACTGCAAACCCCCTGAAGGCAGGAACCATGTCTTATTCATCTTTGTGGCCTTAGTGTTGAACATAGGTGGCTCTCGTTGTAGTAGAAGTCTTAACTTGGTGACCTTAGTTGGGCTTCAAGGGAGCCTTTAAATTCTCCCAAAATGGTATGCAGAATTTTGTGTGTCTGCTCTTATCTTGGTTCTGTCTCTCATTTCAGAGCCAGTAGCAATGCTTTCAAGATGGTGGCCTGTTGTTAATTTCTCCATCCTTCCCATGGATGAGCTTTGAACCTCCTAAAGCTCCTTCATCTGAGGAAGGATCAGATCAGTCCTCCCTGGAGAAACGTGCCATGGAGCTTTTCCAACCCCTCCAGAAGAAAGACCCAGCTCCTTCCCACAGCACCGAAGGCCTTGTGTCATTAGACACTTCAGTTTCTTTTCCTGTCCTGCCTGCTATGAACCCTGCTCTTTATCAACACTGAACCCTTCATTGTTCCCTAAGTAAAGCTTATATTTTCAAGCTTCCCTGGCTGGCTCATTCTGCACCCCCGTCCTAGAATGCCACTTCCCTTATTATCTATCTATTAAATCCTTCTTATCCTCAAAGAACCAGGTCAAATACTTCCTCTGTGAAACTCTCCCCAATTCAACAAGTTAGAATTAATGAGGACTTTTTGAACCTATATTTAACATTTAGTCAGCTAACCTTATAAATGTGCTATTGCCCATGTCAGATTCCTCAAAAGATCATGATTTTTTTTTTTTTTTTAGCGGTACGTGGGCCTCTCACTGTTGCGGCCTCTCCCGCTGCGGAGCGCAGGCTCAGCAGCCATGGCTCACGGGCCCAGCCACACCGCGGCATGTGGGATCTTCCCATACCGGGGCACGAACCCGTGTCCCCTCCATCGGCAGGCGGACTCCCAACCACTGCGCCACCAGGGAAGCCCCAGATCGTGATTTTTTGAGGCAGAGGTGCGTCAGATTTATCTCTGGGGTTTGGAATCCCTGCCAGGGGTACAGCTCACTAGAGATTGAATTTGTGCATTGTTTTCCTCTTCTTCAGTGGGAGGGATGCAGAAAGCCACCTCTGACTCTCTGAGGCTAGCATTCCTTAGCAGGGTGGCAGTGGAATCCTTTGAAGGGTCTCTCTGAGAAAGGCAAAGCCGTCTGGAGTCACTCAAGATAGATTTTGTTTAAAGAGTAGGTATAGTGTGATTGAGGGAAAAGGGCTTAACAAAACTCTGAGAGTGAGAGTTCAAAATAAAAGCTGCTCCATTCTTGAAGACGGGTCCCAGGAGGGAAGAGGAAAGTGAGTCTGGGTCCAAGAGGCGGGCAACCCCAGAAGCAATCCCAGAGCAGCTTATTCCTGATCAGGGCTGCAAACAGAAAGACATGCTGTGTAAGGACTGTGTCTGTGCTGGGCTGAAGCAGGAGCAGAAGCAGAAGCAGAAGCAGAAGGCCCACCTCCACCTCTGAGCTCTAATCTGGCTTCAAGAGAGAGCCCTGTGCCAGCAGGCACAGCACTGTGCCCCTCTGAAGGCTCTCCTCTGCGAAGCGTCCGGGCTCCCACCACCACCCCCGCCCCATGCCCAGAAGCTAGAGTTTTCCTTTGTTATGGCTTCCACACCTCTGCAGAGCTGGGAAACGGGAAATGAGAAAAGGTTAGCCTGAGGGTCCTGAGGGTTCAGCTAGGCCCTTTAGGTTAGCGTCCAGTGGAGAAGACATACCTTAAAACACATGGCTGCTACTGGAGCTGAGAACTTGAAGCCTCTTTTGTGGGTGGAAGCAACTCCCCAACAGGAACTTCTGCTCAGCCCCTCCCTGAAGCTGGAACGGTGCGGTAAGCCAGGATGGTCTTCTGGGCCTCTCCCAACCTCTAAAGACTGCTAGGAACATTGCCAGGAGGATATGGTTATGGAATTTATGCTGTTGTTGTCAGAGTGCAACCTGGGGCATCCTAGTTGGACCCCAAACAGGATGAAAGAATCTCCTGCTACATCTGTATCTCTAGCATTTGGGGCTTTGTCCACAGTAATGCTCAGAGAATTAAATAAAATCCAAATGCTTCTTAGCTGGCTCTGAATATTGACTCTGCCATGCAAATGTTTCTTCCTTTTCTCCACAATACTAAACTCCACTGTTTTGGTCCCTCTCCAAGGTCTCTGTCTCTAAGCTCTTAATTAAAAAAAGGAAAGAGTAATTACTAAAGTTATTAAAATATGGAATATTGCAAAGGAGCAGATTAGGAGTCTTCATGCTAATTCAAACAAATCATGCTAATGTTACTTTGATTCTAGCAAAACCCAAACCCACAGAGGAAGATAAAAGCTAAGGCTTGTTTTCTAAGTGGAGGGTTTAGTTTATTCGCTAAGCCAGGATTCATCAAGCATTCACTGGGAGCTGCAAAGGAGAAGCAGGAGGAGATGAAAGGAAGAAAGATAAGAACATGATAGAAAAGATGAGGTGGGTAGGGAGGAGAGCGGTGCCAGGACAGTCAACCCAGTGGCTGTGATTCATCAAGCTCTTCGCTTGGCTGGGAGCTATGGGGTACAAGGAGTGCCTTTTCCACCCTATGACTTTAGGGACTGCATTTTGAAGATGATTGCTCAAACCCTCTGTCCAGCCCAGACACATCTGCAGGTCTGTTGGCTACTGGACATGGTCACTTATCAGAAAGAAGGATGTAAACCTTAGCCAGCATGGTCCCAGAGCTCCAACAGAGTTACATATTAGACATATCTTTGCCTGGGAACCTACTGTGGCTTGGAAAGGTCCCCACATGCATCTCAAATTCAACACATGCCAGATTAAGCTGAAAATTTAGGTCCCCACCTGCTCTTCCTACTAGGACTTCATCTCCATCAATGGAGCGACCACCTACTCAGTCCTCCAGGTTGATTACAGAGAGCCCTCTTTGATGCTTCTTCTCATCCCTTCTTTTGGTTGCTAACCAATGCCTTTTGGTTGCTAACCAGTCTTTTGGTTGCTAAGAACTGATGATGCAACCTCAGAAATATCTCCTACCTTCTTTTCTTCCTCCTTACCTTCAGCACCACTGCTCTAGTTTGGATCTTTATCATCTTTTCCTGTCCTGCTTCTCCAACCTCTTCTCCTCCCACTTTCCTTCCTCACCAGGTTTTAGCCAACCCCAACTTCTCGCCATTTCCTGTCTCCGTAGCTTTGCACGGATCATTCCTTTCCCTCTCTCGACCACCGGCAAACTCTTCCCCCGTCCCTATTATTGTATTCTTTAGCTGTGTTTGGTCTTCTTTATATTTTCTAAGTCTTTGTTAAACTTCTCACTGTGTTCATCCATCTGGCTCCTGAGTCTGCTGAGCACCTTGAGATCACTACCCTGAACTCTTTTTTTTTTTTTTTTGCGGTACGCGGGCCTCTCACTGTTGTGGCCTCTCCCGTTGCGGAGCACAGGCTCCAGACGTGCAGGCTCAGTGGCCATCGCTCACGGGCCCAGCCGCTCCGCGGCATGTGGGATCCTCCCGGACCGGGGCACGAACCCGTGTCCCCTGCATCGGCAGGCGGACTCTCAACCACTGCGCCACCAGGGAAGCCCCACCTTGAACTCTTTATTGAGTAGATTGCTTATCTCCACTTTGCTCAGTTCTTCTGGGGTTTTGTCTTGTTCCTTCATTTGGAACATATTCCTCTGTCTCCTCATTTTGCCTAATTCTCTGTGTTTATTTCTGTGTATTAGGTAGGTTTGTTACAGTTCCTGATGTTGGTCTTATGAAGGAGATGTCCTATGGGGCCCAGGAGCGCACTCACCTCTGGTTGCCAGAGCCATATGTTGGAGGAGTGAGGGCCACCTATGTGGGCCGAGTGGGCCCTTCTGTTGTGATGGGGGCTGTGGGTGCACTGGTAGGTGGGGCTGGGTCTCAGCCCAGTTGGCTGCCAGGGCCCACCTCATGCAGTGACTGTCAACCTGCTGATGGCGGGGGGGTGGGGTTGGTCCCGACATGGCTGGCTGCATGGCCTGTGGGCTCCCAGTGCTGGTGCCAGCCCACTGGTAGATGAGGCTGGGTGCCAGAGCAGCTGCTGTGGGGCCTGGGGGGCCCAAGGCTGGTACCAACCCGCTGATGGACGGGTAAGTGCTAACAGGACTCCAGAATGGCACTTGCGAGCACCAGTGTCCTCGTGGTAGAATGAGCTCCCCACATTGGCTGCTGCCAGTGTCTATATTCCCAGGGGGAGTCCCAGTTGACTCTTGCCTCTCTGGGAGGCTCTCTAAGATGAGCAAGTGAGTCTGACCCAGGCTCCTTACAAATTATTGCCTCTGCACTGGGACTCAGAGCGTGTGAGATTTTGTGTGTGCATTTAAGAGCGAAGTTCCCGTTTCCTACAGTCCTCTGGCTCTCCCGTAGGCAAGCTCCCCTGGCTTTCAAAGTCAGCCTTTCTGAGGGCTCGTCTTCCAAGTACAGGACTCCTGGTTTGGGGAGACTGATGTGGGGCCTGAGCCCCTTGATTGTTGGCGAGAACCTCTGCAATTGTGATTATCCTCCCATTTGTGGGTCACCTTCCCAGGGATGTGGGTCTGGACTATACTGCATCTCTGACCCCCTACAAGTCTTGTTGTGGTTCCTTCTTTACATCTTTAGTTGTGGAAAATCTTTCCTGCTAGTCTTCAGGTCATTCTCGTTGACAGCTGCTCTGTAAATAGTTGTGACTTTGGTGCGCCTGTGGGAGGAAGTGAGCTCAGTGTCCTCCTATGCTGCCATATTGGCCACACCTCTCCATAAATCATCTCTTTTAATTCTCATTACAACCCTATAATTCAGGAACTGTTATTTGTCCCACTTTACAGAGAAGGAAAATGAGGCACAGAGAAATTAACTCACTTGATTAAGTGGTAGAGCCAGGATTTAAACCTCGTTCTGATGCCTGTGGAGGCTTTGCTCTTGAAAGTGGATAACATGCTCTTCTGTGTCTACTATTCATGGAACATCTTCCAATTATCTCCCCTCTCAGAGGAGGCCAGTGCTATCTTCCTTTAGGGCTAGGCTCAGTTGGGTACAATCTTACATGGCAGACCTCCTCAAAAGACTCCTTCCAAGTCTTTTCTCCAGACTTGGAAAAGAAATGAAAACAGTCCCCTTGGAAAATGGAGCAGAAAGATAGTTGGTGGCTGGTTTTCCTTTCTTTTTGTCTTTCTTTCTTCCTTCCTCCCTCCCTCCTTCCCTCCCTCCCTCCCACCCTCTCTCTCTCTCTTCCCGGACCAGGGCTCGAACCCATGTCCTCTGCATTGGCAGGCAATTCTTAGGCTGGTTTTTCTTTGTCAGTACTAATTAATATCAGCTTTGGAAACCCTTGGGGCTAAGTGATGGATATTTCCTTGTACTTATTTCTTTTGAATTGTTTGCTGAGAAGAATTCTGAGATAAGACTCTATGCAAGCCATGAGCCACCGCAGAAACTGTAGGTACTATTTTCATCCTGTTACTGGGTTTTATTAGCTGAGGACAATCCTTTTAGGGTTTTTATCTGTTCTCAGAAAAAGTCCTAGAAGGGAATTTGGGGAAATGGTGATGAATGTGGTGATGACTATGCCCCAGACTCCCCAGGTTATGGGACCTCTTGGTTTTTGCCCCCCTCCCCCTGCCTCATTTCTTAGCTTTTCATAGTCTGAAGCTTCCTGAACCTTCAATCTCCTTGTCTGCCTAGCTTTTATCGGTTAGTTTTCTCGTCTGCCAAATTGAGCTGGGGTGGGGGAATGAAAATAACAAGTAGTAATAATAATAATAACAACAACAACAAGTTCATTAACCCTGACATCTGTTGGGTCTCTTACCCTTAAGATAAGATTGGCTCCAGCCCCCATCCCATCTCAGTAGATACCCAGTAGACCTCCATTCCCTGGGTGGGTTGGGGTTTCTCAAGCTCATGGTCACCTTGTATTCTAAGCTCATAAGTTTGCAGAATTATGTTCAGTCTCACCTGTCCCTGGCTGCTTCTGAAATGCCCAAGGTCGCGAGGCCCCTCCACAAGACCACCAGAGTCGAGAGTCAAAGCCAAACGGCAAGGGTCATTTATTGCAGGTTCGAACCTGGACCTCCGCGCACTCCTTGCCCGTGACGCTAAGAGGCCCTGGCGGAGTTTAGTACAGCTCTTTTATAGACCGGCACAAATATAGTCGCCGATTGGTTGACTTTTAAACAAAGACACTAGTCGCCGATTGGTTGACTTTTAAACAGAGACACTAGTCGCCGATTGGTTGACTTTTAAACAAAGACACTAGTCGCCGATTGGTTGACTTTTAAACAGAGACACTAGTCGCCGATTGGTTGACTTTTAAACAAAGACACTAGTCGCCGATTGGTTGACTTTTAAACAAAGACGCTAGTCGCCGATTGGTTGACTTTTAAACAGAGACACTAGTCGCCGTCTGATTGGTTGGACGGTTGCGGGGGGGGGGGGGTCAGCAGGCGTAATTACAGAAGCGAGAGCGGCTGGTTAAGTTTCGGTTTCCTGAGGTTTTGTTTCTTAATTAGAAATACTTAAGGCGGGGCCATGGTCGCAAAAAGAAATAGTGCAAACAGGAGGACTGATACAACCCTAGCAGTGCTGCGGACTCCACCAGCCCAACGGCAGGGCGTCGGGAGGCTGTGCGCCCAACTTCAGGCGGCGCTCCCAAATGTGGCAAGCCCAGCGCCGCGCCCTGGAATGGTCCTTTTTTTCGGCCCTCCCCCTCCGGAAAGAACAGAAAAGAAATTCCAGGAAAAGCACAAATTGAATGCAGGGCGTCAACTCAGTCCTATTCTCACCAAACTAGAACATAGCCCCCTCACTTCCAAGAGACAAGTCTTTTTACTAAGTTCCTGTCCCTGGCTGCTTCCAAGAGACAAGTCTTTTTACTAAGTTCTGCCTGGTATCAGAACTAGTATCTGTCTTTTTATGTAAATGTGGTGGCTAAAGTAGTTAAAACAAAATTGATCTACCAAGCAGTGTATAACCTCACATCACCTTTTACCTACCTGGATCTTGAGCCTGCAGCCCCTCCCTTCAAAATAACAAATCATATCATTTATTGAGGCCTTATGATGTGTTAGGCATTGGGCTGATCACTTACCTATATTAGCATATTTAATCCCCCAGAAGTTCCAACAAGATGAGTTTTTATTCCCATATTGCAGATGAGGAGACAACAACTCAAATGACATTGCAAGGAAGTGTAGGAACTGAGATTGGAAAAACTCCTAGTTCCAAAGTCTTAACCCCTGCCCCCCCCCCATGCTGCTCTGAGGGCTGAAAGTTTGCTGTTCCTGGCTTAGCCCCTGGGGCAAAGGAGGAGTTGAGGCAGATGCTTTTGTTTGGTTCCATCTCTTTTTTATGTCTGAATATTCTAGTAGGTGTTGGGCCACATTTGTCAATGGAATCTAAGGACCTTGTCATTTATAAAGAAAATAGAGCCCTCTGTCCCTTTTCTTCTGAGTCACTCAACCTCGTCCTGAGTTCTCTCCACCAGCATGTGCCCTCCACACCCTCCTTGGGCATAAGTGTTGCCACGTAACCCTCACATCATCTCCAAACCATGATTTTAGTGTATTGGTGTTTTTGAATATATTTCGTGTAGTTTATACCAATTAACATAGTCTCTACCTCATGCTCTTGACAATATATGCCTGGTGTATCTGAAAAGGTATATCAACTCAAATGTCGGTCTTTCTCAAGGAGGCCTTCTCCCACCATCCAAAATGAAGGTGCACCTCTCTACTGCCCAGCTACTCTATCACATCTCTCTGGTTCATTTAAATCATGTATTTACCTCAAATTGAAATGGTCAGTATGATTCCATTTATATGAAATGTTAAGAAAAGGCAAACTTATACGGACGGAAAATAGATTCTTGGTGGCCTGGGGCTGGGAGTGGGAACTGGGATTAACTGCAAATGGGCATGAGAGATCTTATTATGGGGATGAAAACGTTCTAAAACTGATTTATGGTGATTGTTGTACCACTCAGTAAATCTACTAAAAGTCATTGAATTGCCCACTTAAAATGGGTGAACTTTATGATATGTGAAATATATCTCAGTAGAGCTGTGAGAAAAGAAATTACCTTGTTCAGTGTGTTTACTTTATTGTGGTCACGTACTCTTTAATTAGAGTATAAGCCTCTGAGGGCAGGGCCAGCACCTGGCACAGAGTAAGAGTCCAGCAAATATTCAGGGAATGAGCGAATAAATGAGCTAGTCATCTCTAGCACTTTTTCAAGCACCCAATGTGGAGGGAGATAGACTCAAAACGGAATCAATAAATTTCAGATCTACAAGTTACACACCAAGGATAAAGAAACTGGCAAAATCCCCATCCTCAGTGGGTGTGCCAGATTGTCTGCTTCTGCATTATCTTCATCATTACATCATCATTACAGAGAAGTCTGCAAGTACATTTCCTAGAATTCCTTTCTGGAATGGTCTGGGTTAGATTCTGTAAATTCATGTGACAGTTGGAGGACAGCAGAGCAGGAGAAGCCATTATTCTCTGGCACAGTCATGGACAGATGGGAAGGGGGCAAAAATGAGATTTATAGAAACTTCCAAGTGAGTTCTTGTGATCCACCTGCTGCAGGTAGCTGAGACCGAGGCTTCTCTGTCATTCCTGAAGTTAGCAGCACCCCTGGGAGATCTCCTATGTCACTTGCTCTGAGCTGTGGACAGCGGAGGTTGTCTGAAGCTCCTTCCCTGCTTTGACCACTTCTTCATTTCATGGACTGTGGCAGCTGCTACCCCGATCTTTGCTTCTGTTTGTGTATGTGTCTAATTCCCTATGTTAAAAACTTCCCTATTTGGAAAACTGGGAGGACTCTCTTTTTCTGATTGAACCCCAACTGATACAATGGGTGTAGAATATCATCTTTAAAGACTCAGAGTTGGATGATGGTGGGAGGAGAGAAGGATAAAGATTCTGTGTCCTTTTTTAGACTTCAGTTGGCTGCAAGAGGCATATACATCATTAATCCCTGGACACCTGGGATCTTGAATGAGAAAGTCTCCTTTCCTCTTTCCATCATGACCTCTGTCCTCTCTTTCTCCTACTCTCTGTGCCATGGTCATTGTGAGTGGTTTCTTTCCTCCTTCCTCTCCTCATCTACTCCCGGAAGCCCCCAGCATACCTTTCGCCAGAGCACTCGTATGTGGAACTTGACCAGTTTTCCTGCCTTTGCCGTCTTGATAAAATCATCTGGTTGCCTGGTTACACTGAGGCAGCACAGTCAACACTGGACAAGATTCCCCAAAGCAAGACACATCCAACCTACTTACCAACCTCCCTCAACCTTGCGGCAGACACTTAAGGAATCGAGACCTTAGATCGGCTACCTAGAAAAAGATACCGTACAACCTGCTCTTTTCCTTCAGTTAACAAAGAAAAGAAATCAGGCCAAGACCATCTTTTAATAATCATTCTGCCAGAATGTACTGTTTTCGTTCAATTTGAGCCTAAACTATCATGCCTCTGAACCCTTGGTAGAAACTGGGAAGAACAGCAAGTTGTTCTCTGCTGTGTCTTGGCCTCATTCAGCTCCTCCTACTTGCAGTTCCAAGACCTCATAAATCCTCAGCCATTCCTGACCAGGACACAGCTTACGTTAGTAGCCTGACATCCATCCCTGGGGAGATTGGAGTTAAGTCACACTTCCAGACTTGACGTTTGAGGGCCAATAATGAACTCTGCTTGTTCGAGAGGCCACCAGTCCTGGCACTGCCTGATTCAGTATCGGATGTAGTTGCCTGGCTGTCATGCCCTGTATTACAATCTCTTTCCGTGACTGGGCCCGACTTAAACTCTCTGTGGCTGGAACTTAACACCCAGTTCATTTCTCCCCTCTCAGCTAGGGGTGCTGGTGGAGAGGTGCTGAAATCTCCTTTCTTCCAAATTACCGGCTGAAGTCCTGCTAGGAGTAGAGGGATCATTAGAATTGCCATCACCTCTCTGTATGCATCTCCCCCAATACCAAGCTCTTCCATTTCGGTACTCATCACGCCCTGTCCTGTTTCCCCCACATCACACTCCATCATGGCCTGGCCTTGCCTAAGTCAGTGCAAAACAAACTCTACCTGTCAGACCCTGAGTCCTCGACTATCTAGTTGCTTTTACCGGAACCACCCTCTTTTAACTGAGCTCGCTGAGTTTCAACAAGCATTCAAGGATCCTCTACTAGGTGCTGGAGGATGGAGAACAAGTGAGTCTGGGTCCCTACCTCCACAAGCTCACAGTATTGCCCACAACAGGACTTGTCCCTCGGCTGGTTGACCCACATTACTGAGGGCCCACTGTACATTGCATCTAGGTCTCCATTCCAGTATGGTAGAATTTCTCATAGCCGGGAGGAGGATTAAAGGCAATGTAGAATGAAATATTCTTGTTAGTTCAGGCAAAAGCAACATGGGGTCTGAATTCTCCAGGCAATACTATTTTGATTTTTCTGGGAGAAATCTATGGAGCCTTGAAATGCTTTTCTGCTCACAAAGGTGGAGGGAGTTTTTCAGATCCCTGGAGAGTTCTGGTCTGATAGAAATAAAAATGCAACAGTGATAATATAAGATTCATTATAGGTGTACTGGTAACTTAGGGAGAGCCTTGAAAGCTATGCATTTTTGATGATTTGTTGCTTTAGGCAAAACTAGTGCCTAATCTAGCAGTGATGGCAATAATAACGATAATGCCTGAAAGAAATCTAGAAGAAAAGCAATCACTTTGCTTCTGAAAAGTGCCAGTCACCGCGGAAATGGAATCGTCAAATAGTAGGAGGATTTCCTGCTACAAACCTCAAAGACCCTGGCCCCGGATATGATGGTTCATTTCTTCTAGGAGATATAAGCAAATATTTTAAACCACTCCCAGCTTCAATTTTTCTTTTTTCTCTGAAAAGCTGTATGCTTTTTATGCCATAAGCTGCCTTTCTTTATAGAACTATGAAAATCTCCTTCAGATGCATTCAAATTTTATTGCCCAAAACCAGCGGATAAATTGGGGGTAAACACACAGCTGTATTCATTAAAACCTGCACTCCATGAAATGGATTCTACTCTTCATAAACATTTATTCCATCAGCACTGGAAATGGGAGAAATGGTGGAGGTTATGTATCCAGAGATGTTGCCACCTGGAAACAAGACAAGGAGGTGACACGTGCAGTCCTCAGTCTCTGGGACTTTGCTCCCTCAGTTTCTCACGGGGATGGATAGCCTAATAATGGGTTGGAGCGCCACTGATTGACATGTGCACGAAGTGTCCTGGATACCTCTGAAGGAATGCAGGCTCATTTGGAGGATCCTCTCACCGTTGAGCTTAAAAAATGGCGGAGAGCACTGGGCTCAGTGGACTCCTAGTTATTTTAAACCAACAGCATGTCATCAACATATCTTGCAAACAGTAACTTTCTGTCCCATAGGTCTCCACAGGCATTGCTCAGGTGCTTTATCGGTATAAATCCTCTGATTTTTATCTTCACTCTAGATACCGGTTTTATACTTAAGGTCTATAAGCAGCAAGGAGGGCCTGCCCCCATGGAGGACCTTCTATGCATCGAATAATCCAAGACTGTCTGTAAATGAATAATACAATCATCAGACCAGAGAGGTGATGGTCTAGAATCTGCTCAGACAGGATTTTCAGGACCTGGATAAAGGGAATCCATTCATTTATTTTAAGGAAATCTGTCACTTTGGAAAAAATGACTGCTATTTTCCAAGTCACATATCCTCAATGCCAAGAGCTAATGGAACTTCTTGGACACAGACTAGTCATGTTCTTCAGAGAAACGCAACTGCTATTTGGAATTCTATTGTTATCCTGTCCGATCTCTCATCATTTATTGGTGAATGCTTCTGGCTGCAGGAACAGTCCTTATAATGTAAGAATTTAGGTTCCAATCAAAAGAACATGTACGTGTCTGGAAAACAACTTGAGGGGGGGGTCTTCCTCCTTGGGAAATTTTATATACAGTTAAACCACCCACAAAGTGTAATTCTGTCCTGAGAAGGTCCAGAGTCAGGAAACTCACAGTGAAGCGGAACGGTGACTCTGCTAACTGGCCAATGTCCTTTGCACAGGAACTTCTCACCGCAGACCAGCCGGTAGCTCTCTAGGAATTAAAAGCTCAAAGCTTGCTCTAGCACTGCCATCTTCACTTACTATCCTCAGGGTCTAGTCCACCCACAGGGGGGACCCAGGCTTTTCTTGACCCTTTGTGTGCTCTTGACCACCAGCTCGTGCACTGGCCTTAGCACAATAACAACGACAACAGTAATAGTTGCTACGCACTTATGAAGAACCTATTACGTGCCAGGTGTTGGGAAAGGTGCTTTTCATACTTTATCCCATTTAATCCTCATGAGGACAACATGAGGCATGCATTATTTTTTATCCGAACTGTTTGAAAGAGAAAATGGAGGCACAGAGGGATAAACAACAAGCAATTAACCCTGGGAGTCAAACAAGTCTATCTGAGCCGAGTCTTAATCACTATACTCTATGTTCTCTAAAATTTTGGCACCATTTGGAAAGAAAAGTTTAAAAAATAAAGTCAGTTTTTTTTGTTATAAAATTTATATTCATTATAGAAAGTTGAAAACTAGAGAAACAGAAAGTAGAGAAAAAATATGACACGGCTGCTATAACAGAAACATCATAAACTGAGTGGCTCAAACAAGAAACATTTATTTCTCACAGTTCTGGAGGCAGGAAAGTCAAAGATCAAGGTATCCACTGATATGGCATGTGGTAAGAGCCTGCTTTCTGGTTCATAGATGCCTATCTTTTTGCTGTGTTCTCACATGAAGGAAGGGGTGAGAAAACTCTCTGGGGTCTCTTTTATAAGGGCACTAATCTCATTCCTGAAGGCGCCACTCTCATGACCTAATCACCTCCCAAAGGCTTCACCTCCTACTAGCATCACATGAGGGTCTCAACATATGAATTTGGAGGGGGCAGGGGGAGGGGAAACACAAACATTCTGTCCGTGACAATGTCTTATAGTCTTACTACTCAGACAATCCATGGTTAATACTTAGTTACGCTTCTAACTCAGCCTTTTCCCTATGCAGAGTTCTGTTTCTAGTTCTCATGTATTTGTTACATTCTGTACTGAAGACTTTGCAGACTGTATTTTCCCACATTATAAACTTCATAAATGCCACTTATAATAGCTACACATTATCCTAGCTAATAATATAATATGCTTTTCTTGACTCTTGGTCATTTAGAATCCTTTCTTTCTTTTTGCTTTTTTCACTATTACAGATTATTTCCTTATGGAAAGATAGTCTTAGCTGTCTAGAGTCAAATGGGGATACCCAGGGAGGGGACAAGAAGAGACAAAGGAACTATCTCCATGGTGCTTCCTTCCTCCCACAAGAGGTGATCCTACAAGAAGCAGGGGAAAGGCCAGGCAACCACAATGCATGGAAAGTCACTCACTCACCTTGACCTCCGCTCTCTACCACTGCCAGTTTTCTCTCACCTCTCCACAGACTCTATGCACATGAGGGTTAGAGAGAGACGACTTCTAGAGTTTTGGCAATGTTCTCAAGGGGTATTGTGACACTGACAACATCCTCAAAAAATAAAGCTGAATTAATTAAAAAAACATCATCACCTATAACATGTAGTTTAGGAAGGCAGCAAGGCCATGGAGGTAGTTCAGGGGAAGCTTGGTGGGGTAGAGGAACACGGGAATGGGAGTCTGAAGGCCAGAGTTAAATGAGTCTTCTGGTTTCCACCTGTGTTATTTTCAGCAAGCCGGCCTCTCTGAGTCTTGGTTTCCTCATCTGAACAAGGTAGGGCATGAGCTACTATCCAAGCACCTACCTATCTCTGCTGGAGCCCGCCCCTGCCAGGGTCACATGAGGCCCACAGAAGACCTCGAGATGCCATTCTCTGTGTGGCATGGGGCAATTTCCTAGAGTGTCCTGAGTTGGAAATCACCCACTTGAGCTTAGGACCTGCTTGTATGGTGCTTCTGTTGACTTGCTCTAAGACGCAGAGCAAATTGTTGGTGTGAGGTACAGATTCTACAAGGACACTAAACTCAGTCCATGGAAGTGAGGGATGCTCTAAGTGTAAACTCGTTCCCGGATTCAGTGCTGGAAATCCCTGTGCTTCCTATCCATCTCCCTGCTTGCGACTGGTCCTGCACGTGTTTCCTATGTCCTGCTTCAGGAATGAGAACCTGGCCACACCCCATCCTGTTCTGTTCCCTCCAATTAGCTCCTGATTTGTGTTTTGGCATCCTAACTCTATCTGCCACAGCTGGGCTTCAGCTTCTTGCTCTGACTTCCTGCCCTTTACAGCACACGATTATCCAGAGTTTTGAGTATTCCAAGTATTTAAAAGCCCCTTCATTTAAGTCAGATTCCTGGATCCACAATGTGTTAGGAAGAGGACTGAGCTGGGAGTCAGAAGATCTGTGTTCTGGTCTTGGCTCTGCCGCTTGTTGGTAAGTTTCTTAACCTCTCTGGGCCTTGGTATCCCTAAGTGAGACTTCAAAGCAGTAACAGTAGGTGAGTGGATACAATTTTCCTAGTCCCAGAATCCTGGTATTTGGCGAGCAGGGGTGAATTCTGAGCTTGCTAGAGAAAGAGAATCTTATAAGAAATCAAAAGGCATGGAGAAAAAGTGAGTGTGGGCCAGGGTGAGACTGGACCTTCACCCCACTCCAACCCTGAACAAGTTGGCAGCAAGACGGGAGAGTGGAGAATCTCACTCTCAGGGCCCCCTAAGTGAGCGGTCTCCTTCCTGACATCCCCACAGGGCTGTAACTCACTCAAAATTGTATTGAGGCTATAAACCGCAAAGAGCTCCTCTTGAAGAATTTATGAAGGGTCTGAAAGCTGTATATTTGCTCTAGAAGCATCTATTGTTTGTTTATAATGTGTGCATGTTTAATTTGCAATAAAACTGGGAGGCACTACTGTGCAAATAGGCAAGTCATCCACCCTCAAATGCTGTCTTGGAAGAAGGAGGATGGGAGAGGGGGAATTCAGGAAAAACTGATCACTTCAGCCTGTCAGTGGAAGGGTTTTCAGCTGTGGATTCGCTGCTGAAAGGCTGTCCTGTTGTGCTTATGGGATGGGAGACTGTTCCTGGGAGTTTCTGAATGTCTCCTTATCCCCAATATTCCCTTATGAGAATTCCACACCCCCTGCATCCTCCTCTGGGTGATTCCTCTTTATGTGCAGAGTCTACAGGTAAGCGCTGAGGACTCACAGACCTGTGGTCCCAAGGATGCCTCAGGTCTTGATGGTTATCTGTTGACAGAAACTGGGGAAATTGGAGTTTCGGTGAAACAAGTACTATCCTGGTAGGGGAAGGAAGCCTGTGTAGGGTGCTCTAGAGGACCATATGGGGTCCACATCAGGGGGTGGGAGGAGGGAGAGTCAGCCCAGAGGGGCAGGGGGAACCTGAAATTTGCTGAGTCTTATAAGCCAGGCTTGGTGCAAGCCCTCTTTCAATGTACTTAGAAATTCTGGGAAGTTGGGATTATTATCTTCATTTTACACACGGGGAAACTGAGACACAGAGAGGATCAAGTTCATAGAGTCAATAAGTGGTGGAATCAAGCTGTCTCACTCTAAAAGTCATTGCTTTGAGTTCATGCGACACACAGCCTTATTGTGATTGTTCTTCTAAAAGACCAGCTTCTTTGTGGACCAGGATGGGAGACTCAACTTTCCTCCCTAGGGCAGGCTCCTAGGATGCTGTATTGGAAAGACAGGCCCTTGGGAGGGAATGTAGAGTCTTCACTACAGGAACCCTCGATATGTAGAGCATGGTGCTGCTATAACCCTCTTTATAAAAGGGCACGGTGCTCAGGTTCAGTTTTATTCGTCCAAGACCTGAAGGGGTTTGTGAACACTCTGTGTAATGATGTTGGGGACTTCCTGTGCCATGCTTGGCTCTATGGTTGGTTCCCTTAGCTTTGATGCTGGGGCAGAGATGCCACATGGTATAGATCACTTGCCACATTAGAAATGCTTGTGTCAAAATTGCATTGTAGGCCTTCAGGCTTTCTCTGTGGTCAGCTGGAGTAATTCCCTTTGTGGGAGCTGGGGCAGGGGACAAAGATCCCCCAAGATGTGTCCCTTGCTGTCAGGACCTGTGTTCCTCAGTGGTTCATTCCTGCAACAAATGTGTATAGAGCTCGTGCCTTTCATCCCTGCGTCTGTGAGGCCCTCCTATGGAACAAGCCAGATGCTGTTGAATTTGGAAGTGCTGGGGTCCCTGGGAAGGAGTGGCTCACTCTTCTGGGGGTATCCCAGGAAGGCTGAGCAGAGGAGGAATTCCTAGAGGGATCCTCCTGCCTAGGCTTCAGTGGGGCTGTGGGAGACTGTTTATGTCACTGGCTGCCCGTCATGGTTCTGGATGGTAGTCCTTACCAAGGAGGTGTTTTCTTCCTGACCGTCCACTTTCCTATGGGCTACTCTTTCAAGCTACCAAAGGTTGCTTTCACAACCAAAATTTATCTCTTCAATATACGGAAATGGTAACATCTACCTTGATACCCTGGGATCTCAGTGGTATCCAGCACTTTTATTGTCAAAGTTCATTAATCTGTCTGTCTCTGCTCTGTGACCCCCAACTCCTAGGATCCTCTGGTGACAGAGACAGCCCATACCTACAAGGCTAATGGAGAGGATTACATACCCTCTTTGGGTTGCCTTTGAGTCACAGCTTCCCGAGACAGCCTCAGATGGTACAACAGATCAGCAAGAATGGACTCAGAGGGCTTCCCTGGTGGTGCAGTTGTTGAGAGTCCACCTGCCGCTGCAGGGGACACGGGTTCGTGCCCCGGTCCGGGAGGATCCTACATGCCGCAGAGCGGCTGGGCCCGTGAGCCATGGCCGCTGAGCCTGTGCGTCTGGAGCCTGTGCTCCGCAACGGGAGAGGCCACAACAGTGAGAGGCCCGTGTACCGCAAAAAAAAAAAAAAAAAAAAAAGAACGGACTCAGAAACATGCCGTGCAAATGCCTTGGAGGTTTTACAAGGAAACATTGTCCAAGAGAAACTCCCCAGGCAGAGAAGTCCCTTTCCTGAAACTCAGCTGGCAGTGTTTGCCTTATGCTAAGAGCCTTTCACAAAGAGCTGTCTGTTCAGTGAGCAGATGTTAGTTGTCTAGTTTCTCCAGCCTTGGCATGTTGGTGACACGCTTGGCCACTATGCTTTGTTTTTTAAAAATTGTGGTAAAATACACATAACATAAAACTTACCACTTAACCGTTTCAGCAGTGTTAAGTACATTCACATTGTTGTGCAGCCAATCTCTAGAACTCTTTTTATCCTGCCGAACAGAAACCATATCCATTAAACAACAACTCTCCATTACCCCCTCCTCTCAGCGCCTGGCAACGACCATTTACTTTGTTTCTATGAATTTGACTACTCTAGGTACTGTGCTTAAGAGGAACCATAAACGTTCTTCTCTTTGTGACTGATTTATTTCGCTGACCATGATGTCCTTGAGGTTCATTCATATATGTAGTATGTACCAGAATTTCATCCCTTTTTAAGGGAGAATACTCTATACATGCTCCATTGTGTGTGTACATCACATTTGTTTATCAATTCATCTGCTGATAGACAGTTGGGTTGTTTCCATCTTTTGGCTATTCTGAATAATAGCCATCGTGGTTTTGACTTCACTTATTTGATGCCACAGTCAGTAGCCACTGTTACTTAGTAATGTGGAGCCTTGCTGGTTACTACTGAAATCAATCCCACCACTTAGACTCATCTGCTGACCTTTCAGCAGGCCAGGGACTCTCTGTGTCTCTCCTGCCTGACCTCATGCAGGGGTGTGTTTGCTTGCCCTCAGTGTCACACAGGACCTCAGCTTGGTCCCCTCACTAGGTGTCCTTTACCTTTTAGAGCTGAATGCAATCCTGGTGTGCCCACGGGAGGCTGGGAGAGCTTTCCTCGGGTCCCAGTCTGTGGCAGACTCATATCCAGAAGGAATCTCAGCTCATCCTGGGAGACTCTTAGGGCTCCGGGAACAAAATTGCATTGTGGTGTAGCGGGGTGGGGTGGGGGGGAGGAAACTAAGAAATGGGAGTTTCCCTGAAGTGCTGTAGGAGCTGCAGCTGTGGTTGAGTAAATGATTAGATTCTTAGTAGGCCAGTTGGAACCCTATTACCCCAGGCTGAGCCCACCTTGGAAAGACTCAATGGTTTGAATTAGAATCCCAGAGGACTGGATTCTTGTCGACACCCTATCAGGTTTTATTACTGCACATCTCACTCTTCCATGGAACTCCTCCTCTCCCAGTGTCTGGATCTGCCTCTGCTTCCAGGGAGGGCCAGGCAAATTCTAGAGGGAAGAGCCATTTCTCCGTCCCAGTGGACCCCTGGTGACCAGTGGTGCTATTGTGACTGAGAAAGCCTTGCTGCTCTCACTACCTCTTGTTTTTGGCTGCTGGCCCATTGATTCATTCACCAAATAATTAAACAAAATTTGTTGCCTATCTACGCAGTGCCAGATCCCATGTATTAGTAAGGTTTCTTTGATTACAAGTATCAAAATCCAAGTCAAGCTATTTTACTTACAGAAAGGGAGTTTGTCATAAAGATGGAGGGATGTTTCCTAGAACCCAAGGACAGGTATGCAGCCAGTGTCTGAAAAACCATCATGGACCCAGAGGTGCTGCATCTAGTCCCTAGCCTCTGCTTGAATAGGTTTAATTCTTATTTCTTGGAAGATTGGCTTTCTCTGTGTCTCAGTTCATGTGATAGTGCAAGAGACTGCTGCCAGCTCCCAACTCATCGGTGCAAAAGACCAGCCCATGCTGACACAGAGCCCATCAGTCTCAGTTCCAACAAGAGGGAGAATCTGACGGTTGAGTTTGAATTAGGCATCACCTTTTCTCTAATGAACTACGGCCAAGGGACCAGGACTGTGAAGTACAAACCCTGGGAACAACAGGTTAATTTAAGTGGCCACTGTGAATTGAAAGGTCTCTACTGTATGCTGCCAGGTTGGGGGATTAGAGAGGCGAGTACAGACAGCATAGCCCCTGACTTCAAGTAGCCCACAGTTAGGGGGAGACAGATATGTGTACATTTAACAATGAAATAAAACAGTAGTTGTCAACAAGGAAGGAGGATTTTGTTCCCCTGGAGACATCTGGGAATATCTGGAGACATTTTTGGCTGTCACAACTGGGGAAGAGGGGGCTGCTTCTGGTATTAATGGGTTGAAACTGGGGATGCAGCCAAACATCCGAAAATACACAGGACAGCCACCACAGTAAAGTCTTATCTGGCCTCAAGTGTCAATGGTGCAGAGGCTGAGAAACTCATGATATAAAATCAATGTACAATATGCAAAGTCAGTCAAATTTGTGGTTATAACCTGATCACCTTTCTCTAAAACCCCTTCACTGTTTCTCTTAGTGAGCATAAGATACTTAAGGAAGAGGGACCCCATTTCTCTGACTTCTCAGAGTTCCTATGGTACATATGCAGATTAGACCCCCTCCTGTCCCCTCCCCCAACACACCCACCCACCCACCCGCATGCACAAAGCCCCAGCCTCTTCTGACATGAAAAGTGATTACTTCCATTGTGATCCCTGAGCCCAGGGCTGCGTCTGGAGGACGGATGTAAGGGGGAATGCAGTTGGTCTCAGCCCTGTCTTCATGTTAGAACCCCCAGGAAACTGTGGACATACCCAACACATACCTGGGTTCAGGCCCCAGTCCCATAACTTTTGTCTAATTAGTAATGGTTTTTCTTTGGCAGTGGAAGAAGCCTGGGCTATCGACTCAGGAGAGCTGGGTTAGGCCATCCATAGTGTTCTTTACTTTGGCAAGACCCCTATCCTCACCAAGCCTTCATTTTCTGATCTGGAAAGTGGGAAAACATCACCTCCTGAGATTGTTAAAAGGCTCAAAAGAGGTAGTGGATGTGAAAGCAGTCTGCAGATCGAAAGCTCTAGGTAGGTATTACCACTCGTATTGGAGCTGGCTCTTGACAACACACTTTCAAGGTTTTCATGAAGCGTGAGAGATGATAGCCTGAAAACTGGATGAGTCACCCAGAGGATGATGCGCTGCTAGCTCTGAGCACATTTCAGAAACAAGAGAGCACCCACGCCCCGGGATCTTAATTAGGTAGGGTAGTCACAGAGCAACCACGCTTCCCCGCTTTAAATGCAAAGTACTTATTTCTGGAAAAACTAGGGAGAACATTCAGGAAAGGAATCTCTTAAGTAGCGTGTGAATCAGGGCAGCGGTGGGGACCTTGGAAATGAAGGCAATCCATGGGGTTCTATTTTTAAAACACGTGGACCAAGACTGCATTTCATTAGCAGATGGTACTGCTCAGAGGCCAGGACTCACATGAGCAGGGTGAAGACTTGTGCTTCCCCTTGGGAAATATCTGCTGGAAGCTTTCATTTTATTTCACAGATGCATTTTCAGAGGTAAAAGAGAATTTCACACAAAATGAAAACAAAGTGTATGTCTGACAGACAGGTAAATGCCCCTTTGCGCAGGCGGTAATAACACGTTTGTCAGGGAGGCGAGGAATCTCAAACTTATTTCTGGTACAGATTCAATTGCTCCTTTAATCCCAAATAACCACTCCACAACTGTATGAAATGGAGGAGCCAAAGGATAATTGCCAAGATGGGGAAGAGGCAAACCCACACCTTTCTATCTTGAAAGGATTTAGTCTGTCTTTCAGAAGTGGTGGATGTAAGAACTGCTCACAGCCAGCATAATGCCCCCTCGGTGTCCCCCTACTGCAGGGAAACATGCTTGGAAACCAGCCATCTATCACATACCCAAGAGAATGGAAAGTACTCTTTTGTAATTACCACTATTCTCCCCAAAGTACACAGATTGAAACATCAAAAATTCATGGAATAATATATGTCAAAGATGGAAAAGATGCACTGGGGTCATGGATCCTGTCTCCAGTGGGCCAGACAGCAGAAATCATGATTATCCTTGACCCAGACAGCACCTTGCACTTGCCTCACAGCTGAGGCAGCACAAAGTGCTTGCGCATCATTTTTTAGATGGAAGATGTTTATTCTTCCACAGCTTGTCTCTGACTGGTATTCAGGCTGTACTTACTCAAATACTTCCCTTTTCCTCTTCTCCAGATATTTCTTCTAGGGTTTTGAGACTCATGGCTGAGTAGAGGTAGTCCAGGTCAATACTAGAACCATGTGAGTACATGGGAGCTTCAGTTTATGGTCAGGGTAATGGGGAAAGGCCAACAGCAGGAAATCACTAAGAGGTTCTTACAGCTGTACCAAGGAGGTCCCCAACCAAAGTCATGGTCCAGACTTTTGTCTTTTTCTCCTTTTAAAAAAATTTTTGGCCATGCCACGCAGCATGTGGGATCTTAGTTCCCCAACCAGGGATCGAACCCGCACCCCCTGCAGTGGGAGCATGGTCTTAACCACTGGACTGCCAGGGAAGTCCTCTGATCCAGATTTTTGGGCAAAGATCAGAGACACCGCAATTACTTCAAGTGTGCTCTGACCACCACTTTGTATTCCTAAAATCTAATCTATGCCAGGCCCTGTGCTAGGTTGGTCCTGGGGTTACAGAGATGAATGAGATAGAGAAGGGACGAAAAGCCATAGTTCCTCATTGTAGGAGTTCACAGTCCAGTGAGACTTATAAACAGTGAGTTTAAAAAAAATTGGAAGTAGAGTGACAGAAAGATGCATGATGTGTCACGGAGCACAGGGAAGGAAGAGGCATCTGACCAAGCTTGGGAGTGGTCATGAGATCCAAGTTAGGAAAAGTGGACAAGGCTTTAAGGACTAATTTGGAAGAAAAGGAAAAACCTCAACTACTTATAGGAGGCTGGCTTGGAAGGGGAAGGGGATCCTATTTTATCCTTTTATGTGTTGGACCTTGTAAGCTTGGATATGGCTTTGCTTCCATCTTTTATTATATTGATGTAGAAGTGATAAATATATTAATATCAGAAATGCTTGTTTCTAATCATTGAAACCCTCAAAATATCAGGGTCGTTCTGTTAAAGGGAGAGGACTCATAACGGGTGAGAGTGGTGGGATAGAAATATTTGTACCTATAATTATATGACCAAAGCATCCCTAAGACACGTGAATGTGGCAAAACTCAGAAAAGCCATGAGTGCTGGTTCATATTCCATTTGGAGGACCAAAGCGGATCCCTTCCAGACTCCTCAAGATTGTTAGACAGTGGCTTATGAACGCAGCTGCATTAGGAAGGAGAAAGTGTGGTCTCAGCACAGTTGAGGCATGAGCGTGTTGAAATGGCAAGCTGTGGCCGTGATGGTATCTCTCTGGCCCGCCCTTGCATATGCACAGTATAACCACAGCCTCAATTTGCCTTCTCCTGAATCCTACACCCCTGCCACAGCATGGATCTTTCTATTTTATCTTCGCTTACTTGACTCTTTCTTTTGATGTCTCTGTGGCTTGGGGTTTCTACCAGTATCTTTCTTCTACTTTGATGTCCGCTTCTTGATACTCTTTTTGAGCTCCTGTTTTGGGCTTGATACTTCAGGTGACTTGTCAGTTCACCTGGATCACACCAGTCTGTGAGTTGGCACTCATTTGTCTGATATACAAATGAACAAATGGGGAAGTAATTGATTTCTGCTGGTGCTGTTGCTGTTGCTGCCTCAGTTCTCTTGTTTGTTCTATTGTCCTTCCCATCACTGAAACTAGACCTTGGCCTTCAGGGAAGGGAGGTGATAGCATGGAAAGAAAACAAAAGCAAAATGAATTATCTTGACATAAGAAATTGGTTTGGAAGTATACTTGGCTAGCCAATTCCCTTTTCTCTGTATTTCTACTGTTAGAGGAAAAGAAAAATTTCTGTACTTGAAGAGAGAAAAGAGTTGGGAATGAAGGATGAGAGTGTATGCAGGTGAGGGTCATTGAGGGTCCCCAGTGTGAACTAAAAATGCCACCTGCCGTATCAGTCAACAAAGGATGTGGCAGCCATCACATTACAGCTGCCCTGGTGGTGAGCCCTGAGGGAACTCAGGATAGAGGCAGGATTTGCCCCCCCATCTAGCAGTCAGCCACTGCAGCCACCCTAGATGGTGCACTCTGAAGAGACTCAGGGTGAGAAGCACAGGATACTCGCCCCAGATAGCTGAGGTGCCCATCAAAGGAATGATTTCAACGAGCCCAGACTTTGCATCTTCCCGTACATAGAAAAGTGCTGAATTCCTTACCTTGAGATATCTGGTTTTCTTTAATTAATAGTAATCTTTTGATGTTCCAACTACCTGGTCTTTGTTGCAAAAACTCTTATATATCCTGGTTCCTCCCCTGCCTCTTCGGAACAGTCCCTCAGAGTTATCTGAGATGCTGAGTCCCGGGCTTAAGTCCTCAGTTTTGTCTGCTGAATAAAACATAACTCTCAACTTTTAGGTTGTACATTTTTTTCAGCTGACACCAGTGTTAGCTCCAAACTGTTTGTGAAGGGGCTGTAACCTCTAGAAAATATGAGGCATCTGAGAGTCAAGGGAATCCTAGAGGGTGGCAGCTTTTCAGTAATTCCCTTGCTGCCACGGTGTGGAAGCAAGAAAATAAAATATGGGTATCAGGGCAGAGAAGACCATAGAAAACCCTACTGAATTCCTGCTGCCCCAAGAGGGGTAAGCACTTGAATTTTTTTATATTCCTTAGATGGAGGTGGGAGTTAGCTGAGGGCATGTCAGAGATTCAGAAGATCCAGACGGTGCCTCTTAGCCAAGTGCAGAAAAAGCACTTTTCAAATATTTGTTCATTCAGGCCATTCACATTCACTTTGATAAAGTGAGTCACATGACAGAACCCAAGCTGGGGGCAGAGTGGGAGTGGGCACAGGAATATTATTTACCTTTTTCAGAGGAGAGATTGAAACATCACAAAGAAAGGGAATAGATCCAGGGAGGATGAAGAATTGGAGCTATCAATACAATCTCCCACAGCAGGTAAGTGAGAAGAGGGTCAGGATTGAGCACTGGGTGAGCCATTTAAAAGCGGCTCCTCTATCAAGCTTATGCTGGACCACTTCATAGTCAGGCTTAGATCCCAGTATGGGGCAGAAATGTTTCAGGAAAAGAATGGAGGAGAATATAAAGCTGATAATGGAGGTACACACGGTTAAGCATGTGGCTTCCTCTTGAGTTGGGAAAACTGCAGGCATGATGCCCTCAGTTTAAAATGTTTAGGGATTTCCCTGGTGGCGCAGTGGTTAAGAATCTGCCTGCCAGTGCAGCGGGCACAGGTTCGATCCCTGGTCCGGGAAGATCCCACATGCTGCGGAGCAGCTAAGCCCGTGTGCCACAACTACTGAAGCCCACGTGCCTAGAGCCCGTGCTCCACAACAAGAGAAGTCAACGCGATGAGAAGCACGCACACCGCAACCAAGAGTAGCCCCCGCTCGCCGCCGCAACTAGAGAAAGCCCGCGCGCAGCAATGAAGACCCAACGCAGCCAAAAATAAAAAAATAAATAAGTTTAAAATGTTGTATAAAGTTGTTTAGAAAGTGGATTCATGTAGGTAATTTAAAAGCTACTAGCTATAATTAACTTTCCCAAATCTGCGCCTGCTAGAGATAGGACAATAGTAGAAGGATGGTTAGGCTGAGACCATAAAGGATAACATTGCCCCTTTCCAGATTCATACTCATAATTCTATCAATAACACCAGTGCAAAGCTTACGCTGATGCCTCAGGAAAAGAATCAGAGCTGCAGGTGGAGAGGAAATCTGAAAATTGCAAAATATTTTCTTAAAAACCCCAATCTACAGAGATGATCACTCTGTAACATTTACTGAAATGTCATTGTTCTCTAAAAGCTCTCAAATACCCATCATGGTGATTAAGAAATCAATAATTAACATGCAAATCTGAAAGCTCTAGGCAAATTGAATATTAATTACTGACATCATAAGTGGAGGCTGCTTAGCAGTATGAAAATAGTTCAGGATAATTAGGATTTAACAACCTTCAGACGTAAAGAAAATAAATACAGGGTTCTTGATGAATGACTTTATTTTTATTTCATTATTGTATTATAAACATTCTTGGTTTTTCAAAGACCAAGGAGAGACAGAGAAAGGGTGGTTTTGAATATTTAGTATATATCATAGTGAGAACTCCCTTCCCCTCCTCCACTGAAATCCTTTGAGTATTGTCAAATAGAAATTAAGTTCTATAATCTAAGATTGCAAGGTGACCTGTGTCAGTTGGGAACCAAGACAGTAAGACTAAAAAATAATTAGGATAAAAGGTTAAACAAGTCACTATTTCAGATGATCTCATTGCTCAGTAATGCCTGAGCTGGCATTATTTGAATGCTCACTTGGGCACCACTTCCTTCACCTTTGAAGGTGAAGATTTTTTCAGCTTTTTTAAATATATATAAATTTATTTACCTATTTTTGGCTGCGTTGGGTCTTCGTTGCTGCACGCGGGCTTTCTCCAGTTGTGGCGAGCGGGGGCTACTCTTCGTTGTGGTGCGCGGGCTTCTCATTGCGGTGGCTTCTGTTGTTGCAGAGCACGGGCTCTAGGCATGTGGGCTTCAGTAGTTGTGGCATGCGGGCTCAGTAGTTGTGGCTCGCGGGCTCTAGAGCGCAGGCTCAGTAGTTGTGGCGCACGGGTTTAGTTGCTCTGTGGCATGTGGGAACTTCCTGGACCAGGGCTCGAACCCGTGTCCCCTGCATTGGCAGGCGGATTCTTAACCACTGCGCCACCAGGAAAGCCCTTTTCTAAAATTTTTATTGGAGTATAGTTGATTTACAATGTTGTGTTAGTTTCTGCTGTGCAGCAAAGTGAATCTGTTATACATATACATATATCCACTCTTTTTTAGAATCTTTTCCCATATAGGCCATTACAGAGTATTGAGTAGAGTTGCCTGTGCTATACAATAGGTCCTTATTAGTTATCTATTTTATATATAGTAGTGTGTATATGTCAGTCCCAATCTTCCAGTTTATCCCTCCCTCCCCCTACCCCCTGGTAACCATAAGTTTATTTTCTACGTCTGTAACTTTATTTCTGTTTTTTAGATTAGTTTATTTGTGCGCATTTTTTAGATTCCACATATAAGTGATATCATATGATATTTGTCTTTGTCTGTCTGACTTACTTCACTCAGTATGACAATCTCTAGGTCCATCCATGTTGCTGCAAATGGCATTATTTCGTTCTTTTTTATGGCTAATATTCCATTGTTTATATGTACCACGTCTTCTTTATCCATTCCTCTGTTGATGGACATTTAGGTTGCTTCCATGTCCTGGCTATTGTAAATAGTGCTGCAATGAACATTGGAGTGCATGTATCTTTTTTTTTTTTATTTTTTTTTAACATCTTTATTGGGGTATAATTGCTTTACAATGGTGTGTTAGTTTCTGCTTTATAACAAAGTGAATCAGTCATACGCATGTATCTTTTTGAATTATGGTTTTCTCTGGATATATTAATTGGCATTTCTTTAAGAACATCTTTTCATATGTTTATTGGTGATTTGGAAATCCTCTTTTTCTACTTTTCTGCCTTTTTCTCAGTTTTTTAGACATTCTTTTTCTCTATTATTGATACAGTTCTTTGTAGGTTATATATACATCTTGAAAATATATTTTACTAGCCTGAGGCTTGCTTTCATACTCTTAAATCTCCCAGTCTGTGTCTTGTCTTAACATACGTGGAACTTCCAAATTTTAATGTAGTTAAATTGTCAGTCATTTCCTTTGTGATTAGTAATTTTTGTGCCCTGTTTAAGAAATATTTGGCAACCTCAGGGTCATGAAGATATTTATCTATGTTCTCTTCTAGAAGACTTATTGCTGTGTCTTTAATATTTAGATATATAATACATTCAGAATTGATTTTTTGGTATTGTGTGTGGTGTGGTAATGTACTGTATGGTGTCACTATAATTTTTTCCATATATATATAATCCGTGATGGCTTTTGATGTGTTAATTTGGCTAGCCTGAAATATAATTTCCCAGAATTCCTTTTCTGATATGTTTCCAGCTAGGGTGGGCTACAAAGGACATTGTCTCATGAAAATTGGAGCACAGATGGGAGGCAATGTCCATTTTGTAGTATTCTTCCAGCTAAATTCTCCCAGTTATTCGATCAAATGTAAAACTAATAAACTTTTAGGAAAACATAGGCCCTGAAGATTTTCTCCTGTGTTTTATTCTAAAAGTGTTATAATTTTACATTTTACTTTTAAATTTGTGATCCATTTTGAATTATTTTCTGTATAAGGCATGAGGTTTAGGTGGAGGTTTTTTTTGTTGTTGTTTTGTTTGTTTTTATTTTTTTGCCTGTGAATATCTAGTTGCTCCATCATGATTTGTTGAAAAGATAAATCCTCCATTGAGTTGATTTTTACCTTTGTTGAAAATCAATTGGGTATATTTCTGTGGGTTTATATCTGGGTTCTTTGTTCTGTCCCATTGATCTTTGTGTCTTTTCCTCTACCCATACCACATAGTCTTGATTACTGTCACTACCTAATAGGTATTAAAATTCGGCAGAGTGATTCCTTCCTCTTTATTCATCTTTTCCAAAATCTTTTTTAGTCATTCTAGTTCCTTTGCCCTTCCATATAAATTTTAGAATGAGCTTGTCTATGTTCTCAAAAACCTTGCTGGGATTTTGATAAGAACTGCATTAAACCTATGTAGGTTATGTTGTGGAGAATTGATGTCTTTTGTTGAGTTTTTAAACCTGTGAGCACAATATCTCTCTCCATTTATTTACACCTCCTTTTTGTAGTCTTTAGCATATAAGTCCTATATGTGTTTTATACCGAAGTATTTTATTTTACTTTTTAATCGTTGCAAATGATACTTTATGTAAAAGTTTATGTTCAACGTTTTTATATCTAATATATAGAAATACAACTGATTTTTGTATGTTCATCTTGTATCTTGTGACCTTGCTGAACTCACTTATTAAAGGATTTTCTTTGTAGATTCTTTGAGATTTTCTATACAAATAATCATTACATCTGAAAATAGGGACACTTATTTTATCCTTTCCAATCTGTATACTTTTATTTATTTTTCCTTTTTATCTACTTTTCTTACCTTATTGTGCTGGATAGGACTTAGTACTGTGTTGAATAAGAATGGGAGTGATGTGATTTCAGCCCTTATGTCCCCACAGAAACACCAATTTAACAACCATCCACAGTCAAAAATACCTTCACAAGAAATTCAGAACCCAGGTGAGAGGTTACAGCACCCCAGGGGAGCACAAAAATGAGAAAAAACATAATGAAAAGGGTAAGAAGAACAGTTTTACTTTACCTACGTCAGGGGTCCCCAACCCCTGGGCCATGGACTGGTATGAGTCTGCGACCTTTTAGGAACTGGGCCGCATAGCAGGAGGTGAGCGTCAGGTGAGCTAGCAAAGCTTCATCTGCTGCTCCCCATCTCTCCCCATTGCTTGCATTACTGCCTGAACCCCCCACCCCCTTTCGCTTGTATTACCGCCTGAACCATCCCCGCACCCCTGGTCTGTGGAGAACTTGTCTTCCACAAAACTGGTCCCTGGTCCCAAAAAGGTTGGGGACTGCTGACCTATGTCACACCTACCCCAAGCTAGCACAGTGCAGCATTGAGAGAAATCCCTTCGGTCCATAAGTTCTTCCAAGAGGGAAAGATGGAGAGCAAAGTGAATATCCAACTTTTTCAGACCTTTGGGGTACTACCCAAGAGTCCCACCTCTGTCATGCCTCACTCAGAACATGGAAGGAATCAGAACAAAGAAAAAGGGTGGGAATTTTCAACAACCAGTAGGTATGGATCTCAGCTGTCAGCCTGCAGCCCCTGTTAGACCTTCCTGCAGTGGATCCTGGCACCTGGCCCTCATAGAATCTCTGGCGAAGCTGAATGGTGGAGGGTGTTCACTGCCAAAGCCAGTCTGTAAAGACTGGAGGATGTGACTGCTTCTTCAAATGTGCAGACACAAATGCAAGGCTACAAAGATCATGAAGAATCAGGAAAACATGATACCACAAGCTAGGACCAAAAGGAAAAACATAAAACAAATGAACAAAAAAACAAACAAAATAAAACTCCTACCTGAAAGAAATGGAGATCTATGAACTGCCTGACAAAGAATTCAAAATAATCACCTTAAAGGAACTCACTCAGTGAGCTATAAGAACACACAGAGAGAAAACTAAATGAAATTAGGAAAACAATACATGAATAAAATGAGAAGTTTAACAAAGAGATAGAAACCATTGAAAGGAACCAAACAGAAATTCTGAAACTGAAGAAGACAATGGCTGAACTCAAAAATTCAATAGAGAATGTCAATGATAAACTTAATCAAGCTGAAAAAGTAATCAGTGAACTAGAAGACAGGTCATTCACAATTATTCAGTCAAAGGAACATAAAGATTAAAGAATGAAAAAAAAGAATGAAGAAAGCCTACAGGACTCATGGGCTGCCATCAACTAAAGAAATACATGCACTATAGGAGTCCCAGGAGTAAAAGACAAATAGAAAGGAGCAGAAAATTTATTTAAAGAAATATGGCTGAAAAATTCCCAGAAATGGATATCCAGATTCATGAAGCCCAAAGAACCCCAAAGATTGAACTAAAGAGGGCTACACTGAGACATATTGTAGTGAAATCGTCAAAAACAAAGACAAAGAAAAAATATCAAAAAAAGCAAAAGAAAACTGACTCATCATATACAAAGGAACCCTCACAAGGCTATAGGTGGATTTCTCGGCAGAAATCTTGCAGACCAGGAAAAGAGTGGAAAGATACATTTAAAGTGCTAAAAGAAAAAAACTGGATAGCCTCATCCACCAGAGGGCAGATAGCAGAAGCAAGAAGAACTACAATCCTGCAGCCTGTGGAACAAAAACCACATTCACAGAAAGATAGACAAGATGAAAAGGCAGAGGGCTATGTACCAGATGAAGGAACAAGATAAAACCCCAGAAAAACAACTAAATGAAATGGAAATAGGCAATCTTCCAGAAAAAAATTCAGAATAATAATAGTGAAGATGATCCAGGATTTCAGAAAAAGAATGGAGGCAAAGATCGAGAAGATGCAAAAAATGTATAACAAAGACCAAGAAGAATTAAAGAACAAACACCTAGAAGAATTAAAGAACAAACAAACAGAGATGAACAATACAATAACTGAAATGAAAACTACACTCGAAGGAATCAATAGCAGAATAACTGAGTCAGAAGAATGGATAAGTGGCCTGGAAGACAGAATGGTGGAATTCACTGCCACAGAACAGAATAAAGAAAAAGGAATGAAAAGAAATGAAGACAGCATAAGACACCTCTGGGACAACATTAAATGCAACAACGTTTGCATTATAGGGGTCCCAGAAGGAGAAGAGAGAGAGAAAGGATTCGAGAAAATATTTGAAGAGATTATAGTCGAAAACTTCCCTAACATGGGAAAGGAAATAGCCACCCAAGTCCAGGAAGTGCAGAGAGTCCCATACAGGATAAACCCAAGGAGAAACACACTGAGACACATCGTAATCAAATTGGCAAAAATTAAAAACAAAGAAAAATTATTGAAAGTAGCAAGGGAAAAACAACAAATTACATACAAGGCAACTCCCATAAGGTTAACAGCTGATTTCTCAGCAGAAACTCTACAAGCCAAAAGGGAGTGGCATGATATACTTAAAGTGATGAAAGGGAAGAACCTACAACCAAGATTACTCTACCCAGCAAGGATCTCATTCACATTTGATGGAGAAATCAAAAGCTTTACAGATAAGCAAGAGCTAAGAGAATTCAGCACCACCAAACCAGCTCTACAACAAATGATAAAGGAACTTCTCTAAGTGGGCAACACAAGAGAAGAAAAGGACCTACAAAAACAAACCCCAAACAATTAAGAAAATGGTAATAGGAACATACCTCTCAATCATCACCTTAAACATAAATGGATTAAATGCTCCAAACAAAAGACACAGGCTCGCTGAATGGATACAAAAACAAGACCCATATATATGCTGTCTACAAGAGACCCACTTCAGACCTAGGGACACATACAGACTGAAAGTGAGGGGATGGAAAAAGATATTCCATGCAAATGGAAAACAAAAGAAAGCTGGAGTAACAATACTCATATCAGATAAAATAGACTTTAAAATAAAGAATGTTACAAGAGACAAGGAAAGACACTACATAATGATCAAGGGATCAGTCCAAGAAGAAGATATAACAATTATAAATATATATGCATCCAACATAGGAGCACCTCAATACATAAGGCAACTGCTAACAGCTCTAAAAGAGGAAATCGACAGTAACACAATAATAGTGGGGGGCTTTATTACCTCACTACACCAATGGACAGATCATCCAAACAGAAAATTAATAAGAAAACACAAGCTTTAAATGACACAATAGACCAGATACATTTAATTGATATTTATAGGACATTCCATCCAAAAACAGCAGATTACACTTTCTTCTCAAGTGCACATGGAACATTCTCCAGGATAAATCACTTCATAGGTCACAAATCAAGCCTCAGTAAATTTAAGAGAATTGAAATCATATCAAGCATCTTTGCTGACCACAATGCTATGAGGTTAGAAATCAATTACAGGGAAAAAAATGTAAAAAACACAAACACATGGAGGCTAAACAATACGTTACTAAATAACCAAGAGATCACTGAAGAAATCAAAGCAGAAATCAAAAAATACCTAGAGACAAATGACAATGAAAACATGGCGATCCAAAACCTATGGGATGCAGCAAAAGCAGTTCTAAGAGGGAAGTTTATAGCTATACAAGCCTACCTCAAGAAAAAAGAAAAATCTCAAATAACAATCTAACGTTACACCTAAAGGAACTAGAGAAAGAAGAACAAACAAAATCCAAAGTTAACAGAAGAAAAGAAATCATAAAGATCAGAGCAGAAATAAATGAAATAGAAACAAAGAAAACAATAGCAAAGATCAATAAAACTAAAAGCTTGTTCTTTGAGAAGATAAACAAAATTGATAAACCATTAGACAGACTCATCAAGAAAAAGAGGGAGAAGACTCAAATCAATAAAATTAGAAGTGAAAAAGCAGAAGTTACAACAGACACCGCAGAAATACAAAGCATCCTAAGAAACTACTACAAGCACCTGTATGCCAATAAAATGGACAACCTGGAAGAAACGGACAAATTCTTAGAAAGCTATAACCTTCCAAGACTGAACCAGGAAGAAACAAAATATGAACAGACCAATCACAAGGAATGAAACTGAAATGGTGATTAAAAATCTTCCAACAAACAAAAGTCCAGGACCAGATGGCTTCACATGTGAATTCTATCAAACATTTAGAGAAGAGCTAACACCCATCCTTCTCAAACTCTTCCAAAATATAGCAGAGGAAGGAACACTCCCAGACTCATTCTATGAGGCCACCATCACCCTGATACCAAAACCAGACAAAGATACTACAAAAAAAGAAAATTACAGATGAATATCACTAAGGAATATAAATGCAAAAATCCTGAACAAAATACTAGCAAACAGAATCCAACAGCACATTAAAAGGATCACACACCATGATCAAGTGGGATTTATCCCAAGGATGCAAGGATTCTTCAATATATGCAAATCAATCAATGTGATACACCATATGAACAAATTGAAGAATAAAAACCGTATGATTGTCTCAATAGATGCAGAAAAAGCTTTTGACAAAATTCAACACCCATTTACGATAAAACCTGTCCAGACAGTGGGCACAGAGGGAACCTACCTGAACATCATAAATGCCATATATGACAAACCCAAAGCAAACATCATTCTCAATGGTGAAAAACTGAAAGCATTTCCTCTAAGATCAGGAACAAGACAAGGATGTCCACTCTCACCACTATTATTCAACATAGTTTTGAAGTCTTAGCCATGGCAGTCAGAGAAGAAAAAGAAATAAAAGGAATCCAAATTGGAAAAGAAGAAGTAAACCGTCACTGTTTGCAGATGACATGATACTATACATAGAGAATCCTAAAGATGTCACCAGAACACCACTAGAGCTAATCAATGAATTTGGTAAAGTTGCAGGATACAAAATTAATGCACAGAAATCTCTTGCATTCCTATACACTAACAACAAAAGATCAGAAAGAGAAAGAAAGGAAACAAACCCATGTACCACTGTAAAAAAAAGTATAAAATGCCTAAGAATAAACCTACATAAGGAGGTAAAAGACCTGTACTCAGAAAACTATAAGACACTGATGAAAGAAATTAAAGATGACACAAACAGATGGAGAGATATACTATGTTCTTGGATTGGAAGAATCAATATTGTGACGATGACTATACTACCCAAAGCAATCTACAGATTCAATGCAATCTCTATCAAATTATCAGTGGCATTTTTTACAGAACTAGAACAAAAAATCTTAAAATTTGTATGGAGACACAAAAGACCCCGAATAGCCAAAGCAGTCTTGAGGGAAAAAAACGGAGCTGGAGAAATCAGACTCCCTGACTTCAGACTATACTACAAAGTTACAGTAAGCAAGACAATATGGTGCTGGCACAAAAACAGAAATTTAGATCAATGGAACAGGATAGAAAGCCCAGAGGTAAACCCACGCACTTATGGTCAACTAATCTATGTCAAAGGAGGCAAGGATATGCAATGGAGAAAAGACAGTCTCTTCAATAAGTGGTGCTGGGAAAACTGGACAGCTACATGTAAAAGAATGAAATTAGAACACTCCCTAACACCATACGCAAAAATAAACTCAAAATGGATTAGAGAGCTAAATGTAAGACCGGACACTATAAAACTCTTAGAGGAAAACATAGGAAGAACACTCTTTGACATAAATCACAGCAAGACCCTTTTTGACCCACCTCCTAGAGAAATGGAAATAAAAAGAAACAAACGGAACCTAATGAAACTTAAAGCGTTTTGCACAGCAAAGGAAACTACAAACAAGATGAAAAGACAACCCTCAGAATGGGAGAAAATATTTGCAAACGAATCAATGGACAAAGGATTAATCTCCAGAATATATAAACAGCTCATACAGCTCAATATTAAAAAAACAACCCAATCCAAAAATGGGCAGATGACCTAAATAGACATTTTTCCAAAGAAGATATACAGATGGCCAAGAAGCACATGAAAAGCTGCTCAACATCACTAATTATTACAGAAATGCAAATCAAAACTACAATGAGGTATCACCTCACACCAGTTAGAATGGGCATCATCAGAAAATCTATGAACAACAAATGCTGGAGAGGGTGTGGAGAAATGGGAACCCTCTTACACTGCTGGTGGGATTGTAAGTTGATACAGGCACTATGGAGAACAGTATGGAGGTTCCTTAAAAAATTAAAAACAGAATTACCATATGACCCAGCAATCCCACTACTGGGCATATACCCAGAGAAAACCATAATTCAAAAAGACATATGCACCCCAATGTTCATTGCAGCACTATTTACCATAGCCAGGACATGGAAGCAACCTAAATGCCCATTGACAGACGAATGGATAAAGAAGATGTGGTACATATATACAATGGAATATTACTCAGCCATAAAAAGGAATGAAATTGGGTCATTTGTAGAGACATGGATGCATCTACAGACTATCATAGAGAGTGAAGGAAGTCAGAAAGAGAAAAACAAATATATCTTAACGCATATATGTGGAACGTAGAAAATGGTACAGATGAACTGGTTTGCAGAGCAGAAATTGAGACACAGATGTAGAGAACAAACGTATGGGTACCAAGGGGGGGGGAAAGCAGAGGGAGGTGGGGGATGTGGTGGGATGAATTGGGAGATTGGGATTGACATGTATAGACTGATGTGTATAAAATGGATGACTGATAAGGAAAATATATAAATAAATAAATATTAAAAAATAATAATAAAAAATAAAAACTTCAGTGAGGTATTGTTTTATCTGTTAAATTAATCTTACTGTCCTTGAAGTGACTTAAATCAGAGATTTTCAACTTTAATGTGTTTAGAAAATCATAAAAAAAAGAAAAAACCCCTGCCAACTCAGAATATTATACTCACAAAACTGTCCTTTAAAAATGAAGAAGAAATAAAGTTTTTTCCAGACAAACAAAAACTGAGGGAGTTCATCATCAGTAGACCTGCCTTCCAAGAAGTGCTAAAAGAAGTTCTTCAAGTTGAAATGAAAATGTGCTAAACAACAACAGGAATACAGATGAAAGTATAAATCTCAATGATAAAGGCAAATGTATAGACAAATGCAGAATAATGTAATACTGTAATGGTGGTGCATAAATCACTTTGAACCCCAGGATAAAAATTACAAAGCAAAAGTATTAAAAATAACTATAACCGGGCCTGCCGATGCAGGGGACACGGGTTCGTGCCCTTGTCCGGGAAGATCCCACATGCCGCAGAGCGGCTGGGCCCGTGAGCCATGGCCGCTGAGCCTGCGCGTCCGGAGCCTGTGCTCCACAACGGGAGAGGCCACAACAGTGAGAGGCCCGCGTACCGCAAAAAAAATAAATAAATAAAAAAAAAAATAATAAAATAACTATAACCAAAAAAATTTGTTGATGGATACACAATATAAAAGAAGTAAATTCTGAGATTAATAACAAAGTATGTGTCTGTGTGGGTAGTAAAAGTGTAGAGTTTTTGCATATTGAAGTTAAGTTGTCATCAGTTTAAAACAGACTTATAACTATAAGAAGTTTTATGCAAACCTCATGGTAACCACAAAGAAAATACCTACAGTAGATACAAAAAAGATGAACAGAAAAGAATCAAAGTATATCACTACATACACATATATATATATATATAAAACCTCAAATAACATATATATTTAATATTTATATCTATCTATCTATCTACCTATAAATATATAAAATCACAGAAGAAGACAGAAAGAGAGGAAGAGAGGAAAAAAAGAAGTATAAAACAAACACCAAACTCACAGAAAAAGAAATTAGATTTGTGGTTACCAGAGACAGGGGGAAGGGGAATTGGAGTAAGGTGAACAAAATGTACAAACTTCCAGTTATAAGATAAATAAGTACTAGAAATGTAATGTACCACATGGTGACTACAGTTAACACTGCTATATGATGTATAGGAAAGTTGTAAGAGAGTAGATCCTAAGAATTCTCATCACAAGGAGAAATGTTTTCATTTCTTTTTGTTTTATCTATATGAGATGATAGCTGTTAACTAAACCTATTGTGGTCACCATTTCACAATATATGTATATCAAACCATCATGATTTATACCTTAAACTTATACAGTGATGTATGTTAATTATTTCTCAATAAAACTGGAATAAAGAACTACAAAACAGAAAACAATTAACAAAGTGGTAATAGTAAGTCTTTACCTATGAAAAGTTACTATAAATATAAACAGATTAAACTCACCAATCAAAAGATATAGAGTGGCTGAATGGATAAAAAACCAATATACTAATATATGCTGTCTATAAGAGATTTGCTTTAGATTTAAGGATACACAGAGGCTGAAAGTGGAGGGATGGAAAAAGATGTTTTGGTTACCATCTGCAGAGATGGTAACCAAAAGAGAGAGTGGGGATGGCTATACAGTCGACCCTTGAACAATGTAGGAGTTAGAGGTGCTGACCCTCCATGCAGTTGAAAATCTGCCTATAACTTTACAGTCAGCACTCTGTAACCATGGTGCCACCTCTCTGGGGTGTTGGTAAGGTCAGGGGGAGAAGGCAGACAGGAGATGCCAGGTGAACGGTGTGGGCTGCTTCCTGTGATCAGGACAAAGCCTTGCAGCTAGGATCTCAGTTTCTGCTGAGTGGAGACAGGTTGATGCTGCTGTTCAAGTCGACCCCAGCTGATGATGGATCAGCTCTCCACCTGCCCTTATGTTTCTGGCATGGGGGAATTCTGCAACGTGAAACTAACTCCACGCCTTCTGCCATGATGTGTAAAATACATCTATCCTGTGGGATTTTGTCCTTCTTAAGTGACCTTCCACATGGGACTTTCCTCTGCCCATCGTCTTTTCCCTCTTTTTTTTACTTTAGCTGTCCCCTCTCTTCAGGTACCTTCTTCTCAACTTAGAAATAAAACGCCCTTCTCCTTAAGCTTGCTTAATTTCTTTAAGCCTCAGCTGCTCAAATATCAAAATGGAGTTCGTGCCATCAACCTGGCTGGGCTTGGTGAGGCAGAAGAGGTAGAATTGGAGAGCATGGTTTGGATTAGCATGTGTGTCTTTCCTTCCTTTCTTTTCAGTCTTCCTTCTTAAACTGTGCTGTCCAATATGATAGCCATTAGCCACAGGTGGCTACCGAGACTTGACATGCAGGCCGTCCAATTTGAGATGGGCTGCCTATGCGAGAAGCATCATGGTTGTGTGTTAACACCTGTGAGCACTATTGCTTGTTCTTGAAACTTTTGCTCTGGCTCATGTTCAAATCCACTGTTTGTTTTTTCCATCTGCGTCATCTTGATTCATATTGCATGTATCTCCTCCTGAGATATCTCCAAAGTGAATTTTATATAAGCCACATGGTGTGCACACACACCCACACATTTTTTAAAAAAAATAATAGCTTTATTGAGATATAATTTGTATACCATAAACTTCATCTCTTTAAGGTATGTATACAAGTCTAATAACATATATGGGAAAAGAACCTGTAAAAAGATACATATATATATGTGTATATATATATATATATATATATATATATGTATAACTGAATCACTTTGCTGTACACCTGAACCTAACACAACATTGTAAATCAACTACACTCCAATATAAAGTAACAATTAAAAAAAATAAAGTACGTATACAATTCTGTGATTTTTAGTATATTCAGAGAGTTGTACAACCATCATCATGATCTAACTCCAAAGCATTCTTATCACCCCCCAAAGAAACCCTGTACGCATTCCAGTTACTTCTCATTCATCCTTCCCACCAGCTCCTGGCAACCACTAATATGCTCTCTGGATCTGTGGATTTGCCTAGTCTGGATATTTCATATAAATGGAATCATACAATATGTGGCCTTCTCACATGGCTTATATTTTATGTGAGACCATGCCAGTTACAATCTCCACATCTGGTGATGAGCCATGCTGCCTATTTTATGTCATGCAGTGACAAACGAGTGCATGGAAACTTAATTCTATTATACGTGTACCTTTGTGACCACTCAGGAAATAGACATAGTCTCTGTTTCATAGGTGAGGAACCTAAAGCAGAGAGGTTATATAGCTGGCCCAAGATCATATATATATCAAATGGAAGAGCTGGGACTTACACCCAGGTTGCTTTTTGTTGTTTTCTTCTAATCTCCAGTGTTAAAATACACGGGGATCTTTCTCATCTTTCTCCTCTGAACAAAGCAGAGTATCTGACACTCGCGTATATGTTTAGGAAATGGATGAATGGTCCAGGTACTTAATCAGCTGAGATACCAGGTGTCGGGGAGAGGGGAGTAGGCTCTGAATTCCAAGTATCTGCCTGCAAGACGCATGCTGCTTCTGACTCAGAGCAATGGCACAGGCCCAGCAGGCCTTGTCACTGAGCTGTGGAGTGTGTGCTGCCTGCCTGCCCCTGGGGTTGCTCTGCTGTCAATCTTTGTGCTCCTCCTCCCTGGGCCATTAGCGTGCCACGGGGGTGCAGCCCAAAACCTCCCAGGGCACTCTAGGGGGCTGCACGCTCCAGGAGGACAACTTTCTACAAATCAGGATAGATGAAGTTAGGAGCCCAGTGGTGAGTGGGGTTACCCAGAGTAATTTAAAGTATGAATCGATTTCTCAGCTGGAGACGGTGTTGATGTCCTGCTTCTCCTTTGTGCTTCATTGTGCATATTACTTCACATGGAAAATTAACAGGCAAATTAACCCCTCTGCATAGCCCAGGCTGGAGGAATAGGCTCCTGTTCAGAATGCAAAATCTTGGCGTAAGAAGGAGGCTGGCTGTAGGGCCAGGGCAAGGGGGAGATCCCTGTCCTAGGTTTCTAGGAATATCTCCAGCCTGCCCTTGGGCCACATTAGCCCTAAGGGCATTGGAAAGGGAACACCCTGTCTTTCACTGAGATCTGTGGCTTTCTAGTGACTGTGGTGTGACAGCTGGCTAGGAGAGTGAATTAGACACAAACAAGCTAGATTAATCAGAGCTCCATCGACCCACCAGGGAGCCCTGTTTCTCCCAGAATTCTGGAAACAACTTGTTTATCTTGTTTCCGACGGTCTCTTTTCAATTGCTTGTGGTTTCACCTTCTGGCTTTTGATCATATCGCTCACTTAAACTTCTAGTGCAAAAGATCCTTTTGTTCTTTTCCTGCTTACAATCCCCTCCAGCCCTGCCTCCCCCAGCTCAGTGTGTACCTGTCTTCTCTTTATTCTCTATATTCTAGACACACTGACTTTTAGTCCTACCCTATCTCATTCTGACCCAGGGTCTTTGTACACACAGTTTCCTCTGCCTTGAATACATGTCCCTTGCCTTTTCTCTGGGCTAAATTTCACTCAGTTTAAATGTCAGTTCCTTGGGGGATGCATTTTCTGATTATATGCCTCCCACCTCAAACCATTATACGATATCAGTCTCCTATATTTTTCTATTAATATCATTTGTCAAAACTGCAATTAAATAATTAGTCTGTAATTATTTGTTTAATGACTTCCTTTCCCACTATACTGTTAGCCCTGAGAGAGCAGACTGTATCAGTCTTATTCACCTTTGTATCAACAGTGTCGCGAACACTGTGCCTTGGGTAGAATGAGTCCTCAAAAGTATATTGGATGAATGAATATCCTTCTTGTTTTTTTTTTTCTGCCTTGGGGTTCTTTCTGAACTTAAACTTGTCACTTCCAGGAGACACTTGCTGATTGCTAAGTACATTTAGTCCTGAGAATCACATTGTAACCTATATATGAGCCAAGGTACCACACAGCCTAATCTTGGCGCAGTGTCACATGCAGAGAAGCAGGACTCAACACTAAAATAAAGTTTTCTGTCATTTCCAGTTCATTTCCTGTCTCTGCCCTGATCCTCCACTTCCTGTGTTTTATTAGGCAGATTGATTGAGCTGGGTGTACAATGACGGTCCCTACCCATAAGGATGGGTTGATTATTTAGGAGGTTCCTGATATAGTCCAGGTAAGAGATTACGGTAACTTGGAAACCAATGCGCTGGACACATTTAAGATATTTTTAGGAGGTAAACTGATAAGGGGTATCAAGGACATTGGGGTTGATATCCCACATCAGCCCCAATCTAGATGATTATTGCAAGATGTTCATGGAAATTTCATCATCCTATTTTCTGGGGATGCATTTTTAAACGGTCATGTGACAATCCTATTTGATTCTAAGAATGAGGAGAAGTTCAGTGGGAGATTTGGGGGAAAAATTAATTCCCTCTTTTTTTAAAAAATTTTATTAAGGAATTATATTTTTATTAGAAATAGATACTATTGATTGCTAACTGTTTGGGACCTATTATACTAAGGTTTTTCTAAAAATTTTATTTATTTTATTTCTTTTTGTTTTGGGCTGCATTGGGTCTTCATTGCTGTCTGCGGGCTTTCTCTAGTTGCAGTGAGCGGGGGCTACTCTTTGTTGTGGTGCGTGGGCTTCTCATTGCGGTGGCTTCTCTTGTTGCGGAGCATGGCTCTAGGCATGAGGGCTTCAGTTGTGGCATGTGGGCTCAGTAGTTGTGGATCCCGGGCTCTAGAGCACAGGCTCAGTAGTTGTGGGGCACAGGCTTAGTTTCTGTGCGGCATGTGGGATCTTCCCAGACCAGGGCTCGAACCCGTGTCCCAAGCATTGGCAGGTGGATTTTTTTTTTTTGAATTTTATTTTATTTATTATTTATACAGCAGGTTCTTATTAGTTATCTATTTTATACACATTAGTGTATATATGTCAATCCTAATCTCCCAATTCATCCCCCCCCCCACCACTTTCCCCCCTTGGTGTCCATATACTGTTCTCTACATCTGTGGCTCTATTTCTGCCTTGCAAACCGGTTCATCTGTACCATTTTTCTACGTTCCACATATATGCACTAATATACGATATTTATTTTTCTCTTTCTGACTTACTTCACTCTGTATGACAGTCTCTAGATCCATCCACATCTCTACAAATGACCCAATTTCGTTCCTTTTTATGGTTGAGTAATATTCCATTCTATATATGTACCACATCTTCTTTATCCATTCGTCTGCCGATGGGCATTTAGGTTGCTTCCATGACGTGGCTATTGTAAATAGTGCTGCAATGAACATTGCGGTGCATGTATGTTTTTGAATTATGGTTTTCTCTGGGTATCTGCCCAGTAGTGGGATTGTTGGGTCATATGGTAATTCTATTTTTAGTTTTTTAAGGAACCTCCATACTGTTCTTCATAGTGGCTGTATCAATTTACATTCCCACCAGCAGTGCAAGAGGGTTCCCTTTTCTCCACACCCCCTCCAGCATTTGCTGTTTGTAGATTTTCTAATGATGCCCATTCTGACTGGTGTGAGGTGATACCTCATTGTAGGTTTGATTTGCTTTTCTGTAATAATTAGTGATGTTGAGCAGCTTTTCATGTGCTTCTTGGCCATCTGTATGTCTTCTTTGGAGAAATGTCTACTTAGGTCTTCTGCCGATTTGTGAATTGGGTTGTTTGCTTTTTTAATATTGAGCTGCATGGGCTGTTTATATATTTTGGAGATTAATCCTTTGTCCATTGATTAGTTTGCAAATATTTTCTCCCATTCTGAGGGTTGTCTTTTCATCTTGTTTGTAGTGTCCTTTGCTGTGCAAAAGCTTTTAAGTATCATTAGGTCGCATTTGTTTATTTTTTGTTTTTATTTCCATTACTCTAGAAGGTGGATCAAAAAATATCTTGCTGTGACTTATGTCAAAGAGTGTTCTTCCTATGTTTTCCTCTAAGAGTTTTATAGTGTCCGGTCTTACATTTAGGTATCTAATCCATTTTGAGTTTATTTGTGTGTATGGTGTTAGAGAGTGTTGTAATTTCATTCTTTTGTAGCTGTCCATTTTTCCCAGCACCACTTATTGAAGAGACTGTCTTTTCTCCATTGCATATCCTTGCCTCCTTTGTCATAGATTAGTTGACCATAGGTGTATGGGTTTATCTCTGGGCTTTCTATCCTGTTCCATTGATCTATCTTTCTGTTTTTGTGCCAGTACCATATTGTCTTGATTACTGTAACTTTGTAGTATAGTCTGAAGTCAGGGAGTCTGATTTCTCCAGCTCCGTTTTTTTCCCTCAAGACTGCTTTGGCTATTCGGGGTCTTTTGTGTCTCCATACAAATTTTAAGATTTTTTGTTCTAGTTCTGTAAAAAATGCCACTGATAATTTGATAGAGATTGCATTGAATCTGTAGATTGCTTTGGGTAGTATAGTCATCATCACAATATTGATTCTTCCAATCCAAGAACATAGTATATCTCTCCAGTACTCAGTTTTCTGAGTACAGGTCTTTTACCTCCTTATGTAGGTTTATTCTTAGGCATTTTATACTTTTTTTTTACAGTGGTACATGGGATTGTTTCCTTTCTTTCTCTTTCTGATCTTTTGTTGTTAGTGTATAGGAATACAAGAGATTTCTGTGCATTAATTTTGTATCCTGCAACTTTACCAAATTCATTGATTAGTGGTTTTCTGGTGACATCTTTAGGATTCTCTATGTATAGTATCATGTCATCTGCAAACAGTGATGATTTACTTCTTCTTTTCCAATTTGGATTCCTTTTATTTCTTTTTCTTCTCCGACTGCCATGGCTAAGACTTCAAAACTATGTTGAATAATAGTGGTGAGAGTGGACATCCTGTCTTGTTCCTGATCTTAGAGGAAATGCTTTCAGTTTTTCACCATTGAGAATGATGTTTGCTTTGGGTTTGTCATATATGGCATTTATGATGTTCAGGTAGGTTCCCTCTGTGCCCACTGTCTGGACAGTTTTTATCGTAAATGGGTGTTGAATTTTGTCAAAAGCTTTTTCTGCATCTACTGAGACAATCATATGGCTTTTATTTTTCAGTTTGTTCATATGGTGTATCACATTGATTGATTTGCATATATTGAAGAATCCTTGCATCCCTGGGATAAATCCCACTTGATCATGGTGTGTGATCCTTTTAGTGTGCTGTTGGATTCTGTTTGCTAGTATTTTGTTCAGGATTTTTGCATTTATATTCCTCAGTGATATTGGTGTGTAATTTTCTTTTTTTGCAGTATCTTTGTCTGGTTTTGGTATCAGGGTGATGGTGGCCTCATAGAATGAGTCTGGGAGTGTTCCTTCCTCTGCTATATTTTGGAAGAGTTTGAGAAGGGTGAGTGTTAGCTTTTCTCTAAATGTTTGATAGAATTCACATGTGAAGCCATCTAGTCCTGGACTTTTGTTTGTTGGAAGATTTTTAATCACCGTTTCAGTTTCATTCCTTGTGATTGGTCTGTTCATATTTTCTGTTTCTGCCTGGTTCAGCCTTGGAAGGTTATACCTTTCTAAGAATTTGTCCATTTCTTCCTGGTTGTCCATTTTATTGGCATACAGTTGTTTGTAAGTAGTCTCTTATGATGCTTTGTATTTCTTCAGTGTCTGTTGTAACTTCTCCTTTCTCATTTCTAATTTTATCGATTTGAGTACTCGCCCTCCTTTTCTTGATGAGTCTGGCTAAAGGTTTATCAATTTTGTTTACCTTCTCAAAGAACCAGCTTTTAGTTTTATTGATCTTTGCTACTGTTTTTTTTTTTTGTTTGTTTCTATTTCATTTATTTCTGCTCTCATCTTTATGATTTCTTACCTTCTATTGACTTTGTGTTTTGGTTGTTCTTCTTTCTCTAGTTCCTTTAGCTGTAAGGTTAGATTGTTTATTTAAGATTTTTTTTGTTTCTTGAGGTAGGCTTGTATTGCTATAATCTTCCGTCTTAGAACTACTTTTACTGCATGCCATAGATTTTGGATCATCGTGTTTTCATTGTCATTTGTCTCTAGGTATTTTTTGATTTCCACTTTGATTTCTTCAATGATCTCTTGATTATTTAGTAACATATTGTTTAGTCTCCATGTGTTTGTGTTTTTTACGTTTTGTTCCGTGTATTTGATTTCTAATCTCATAGCGTTGTGATTGGAAAAGATGCTTGATATGATTTCAGTTTTCTTAAATTTACAAAGGCTTGTTTTGTGACCCAAGATGTGATCTATCCTGGAGAATGTTCTGTGTGCACTTGAGAAGAAAGTGTAATCTGCTGTTTTTGGAAGGAATGTCCTATAAATATCAATTAAATGTATCTGGTCTATTGTGTCATTTAAAGCTTGTGTTTCCTTATTAATTTTCTGTCTGGATGATCTGTCCATTCGTGTAAGTGAGGTGTTAAAGTCTCCCACTATTATTGTGTTGTGGTCGATTTCCTCTTTTATAGCTGTTAGCAGTTCCCTTATGTATTGATGTGCTCCTATGTTTGGTGCATATGTATTTATAATTGTTATATCTTCTCCTTGGATTGATCCCTTGATCATTACGTAATGTCCTTCCTTGTGTCTTGTAACATTCTTTATTTTAAAGTCTACTTTATCTGATATGAGGATTGCTACTCCAGCTCTCTTTTGATTTCCATTTGCATGGAATATCTTTTTCCATCCCCTCACTTTCAGTATGTATGTGTCCCTAAGTCTGAAGTGGGTCTCTTGTAGACAGCAAATATATGGGTCTTGTTTTTGTATACATTCAACGAGCCTGTGTCTTTTGGTAGGAGCATGTAATCCATTCACGTTTAAGACAATTATCGATATGTATGTTCCTGTTTCCATTTTCTTAATTGTTATGGGTTTGTTTTTGTAGGTCCTTTTCTTCTCTTGTGTTTCCCACCTAGAGAAGTTCCTTTAATATTTGTGGTAGAGCTAGTTTGGTGGTACTGAATTCTCTTAGCCTTTGCTTGTCTGTAAAGCTTTTGATTTTCTGTTGAATCTGAATGAGATCCTTACTGGGTAGAGTAATCTTGGTTGTAGGTTCTTCCCTTTCATCACTTTAAATATATAGTGCCACTCCCTTTTGGCTTGTAGAGTTCCTGCTGAGAAATCATTGTTAACCTTATGGAAGTTGCCTTGTATGTTATTTGTTGTTTTTCCCTTGTTGCTTTCAATAATTTTTCTTTGTCTTTAATTTTTGTCGGTTTGATTACTATGTGTCTCAGTGTGTTTATCCTTGGGTTTATCCCGTATGGGACTCTCTGCACTTCCTGGACTTAGGTGGCTATTTCCTTTCCCACGTTAGGGAAATTTTCGACTATAATCTCTTCAAATATTTTCTCTGGTTCTTTCTCTCTCTCTTCTCCTACTGGGACCCCTGTAGTGCGAACGTTGTTGCATTTAATGTTGTCTCAGAGGTCTCTTAGGCTGTCTTCATTTCTTTTCACTCTTGTTTCTTTATTCTGTTCCATGGCAGTGAATTCCTCCATTCTGTCTTCCAGGCCACTTATCCATTCTTCTGCCTCAGTTATTCTGCTATTGATTCCTTCTAGTGTGTTTTTCATTTCAGTTATTGTATTCTTCATCTCTGTTTGTTTGTTCTTTAGTTCTTCTAGGTCTTTGTTAAACATTTCTTGCATCTTCTCGGTCTTTGCCTCCATTCTTTTTCTGAAATCCTGGATCATCTTCACTATCATTATTCTGAATTCTTTTTCTGGAAGGTTGCCTATCTCCATTTCATTTTATTGTTTTTCTGGGGTTTTATCTTGTTCCTTCATCTGGTACATAGTCCTCTGCCTTTTCATTTTGTCTGTCTTTCTGTGAATGTGGTTTTTGTTCCACAGGGTGCAGAATTGTAGTTCTTCTTGCTTCTGCTGTCTGCCCTCTGGTGGATGAGGCTATCTAAGAGGCTTGTGCAAGCTTCCTGATGGGAGGGGACTGGTGGTGGGTAGAGCTGGGTGTTGCTGTGGTGGGCAGAGCTCAGTAAAACTTTAATCTGCTTGACTGCTGATGGGTGGGGCTGGGTTCCCTCCCTCTCTGTTGGTTGTTTGGCCTGAAGTTATCCAGCACTGGAGCCTACGGGCTCTTTGGTGGGGCTCATGGCAGACTCTGGGAGGGCTCATGCCAAGGAGTACTTCCCAGAATTTCTGCTGCCAGTGTCCTTGTCCCTGCGGTGAGCCACAGCCACCCTCCCTGCCTCTGCAGAAGACCCTCCAACACTAAAAGGTAGGTCTGGTTCAGTCTCCTGTGGGTCACTGCTCCTTACCCTGAGTCCTGATGCACACACTGCTTTGTGTGTGCCCTCCAAGAGTGAAGTCTGTGTTTCCCCCAGTCCTTTCGAAGTCCTGCAATGAAATCCCCCTAGCCTTCAAACTCTGATTCTCTAGGAATTCCTCCTCCCGTTGCCAGACCCCCAGGTTGGAAAGCCTGATGTGGGGCTCAGGACCTTCACTCCAGTGGCTGGACTTCTGTGATATAAGTGTTCTGCAGTTTGTGAGCCACCCACCAGCAGTTATGGGATTTGATTTTATTGTGATTGCACCCCTTCTACCATCTCATTGTGGCTTCTCCTTTGTCTTTGGATGTGGGGTATCGTTTTTGGTGAGTTCCAGTGTCTTCCTGTTGATGGTTGTTCAGCAGTTAGTTGTGATTCCGGTGCTCTCGCAAGAGGGAGTGAGTGCACATCCTTCTACTCTGTCATCTTGAACCAATATCAATTCCCTCTTTTTTAAAAAAATAAATTTATTTATTTTATTTATTATTTTTGGCTGCATTGGGTCTTCGTTGCTGCTCACAGGCTTTCTCTAGTTACGGCGAGCAGGGGCTACTCTTCGCTGTGGTGGGCAGGCCTCCCATTGGGTGGCTTCTCTTGTTGTGGAGCATGGGCTCTAGACATGCAGGCTTTGGTAATTGTAGTACGTGGACTCAGTAGTTGTGGCTCACGGCTCTAGAGTGCAGGCTCAGCAGCAGTGGCACAGGGGCCCAGCTGCTCCACAGCATGTGGGATATTCCCGGACCAGGGCTCGAACCCATGTCCCCTGCATTGGCAGGCAGGTTCTCAACCACTGCGCCACCAGGGAAGCCCCCAATTCCCTCTTAAATAGAGAACCACAGAGGGAAACATCACTCCTTTGGCTGGTTGTGAACAAAGAACTTGTTCTTTGGCTGCTGTCTTTCAGACTACTTGTATGTCTGACTACTACTGCTGTGAGATTGGAGGGGACAGCCATGAAAATACAGAGACATGGAAAGAACCTGAGTGCTTGCTGACATCATTGAGTTGCTCGTTGTGGTTCTTTGGGTTGTACCGTACCTGGAATTCTGAGTACATGAAATAATGAACTTTTTCCAATATTTAAGCCATTTGGTTGCATTTTCTGTTACTTGCAGCAGATATCATCCTTAATGAGACAGGGGATACAGTGGATGCTCAGTGGATATAGAGGTGCCTCTGGCTTGCTGGAGGCTTTCCAGTAAAACGGCCTGTGGGCAGGTAACATCATGTCCCTTAGTTACTTTGTAGGGCTGGGGCTCCAGTTTTACCTTCTGACCTGCTCAGGGATGCAGCTGAGGCAGCAGGTGGGGTCCTCAGTATGTCTAGTTGGGAAAGGATGGAGAATGACCCATATCAAACAGTAAACAGTGAATTTCTCTTTTGGGCTTTCAACTTACATTGAAATGGGAAAGTTTACTTACTGACTTGTTTATTTTTAATCAGTTTATGTTCTACTCTTACTCTTCTTAAATAATATATTTTGAGGACCCCAAAACCAAAGAAATACTGTATTACAGTAATAGAGATAGAAATCAACATGTAGGAAAGAGCAAAAATAGTGTTCCCTTATCCCAGAAACAACACAATCAAATTGTTTTCTTTACCCATGTTTCCTAGAAATTCTTGTTCATATTCATGCAAAAATGTACAGAAGGGTAATCATAACTCAGGCATCATTAATTTTTTTATTGAGGTATGACATATCCGTGCTGTGAAGTGCCCATAAATGTATAGCTTGATGATTTTTCACGTGTTCACTTTTGTAACCACACCCCAGTTCAAGATATAAAACACTTGACTGGGTAGCATTTTTTAGTTTGCTTTTTAAATTTAATGTCATATCAGAATCATGCTACCCTGCTGTTTATCCTAAGAATTTTTTTAGTATGCTGTATGGTCTTCATACTGCTGACTATTAAAGGCTTTAAAAATTCCATCAGCTGGCTGTATCACAGATACCTGAGCCAACTCACATCACTGGACATTAAGATTGTTTAAAATTCTTCCAGATCACAAATAGTGCTTCAATAATCTGTACAGTAGAGGTCAGAAATTGGCAGCCTGTAGACTGGTTCGGCCCACATACCCATTTGATTAGGCTTGTTTGGCATTGGCACACCAGTATTTTTAAGAATATTTGAGTTTTGTTGCAAACTTTTACAACTTGATAGAGCTCACATGGAAATCTGGATTTCTTGCTTCCTTGATAAGGCAGAAGGTCTGGCTGCATGGGCCACATTCCCAGCAGAGGCCATCGTGTGGGGATGGGAAGGGGCTGCCTTCCTTGGAAGGGGTCTTTACTGCCCAGTTTGCCACAGTCCTTGTGACTCCCAGTGTTTCCTTCTATCAGGCCTGTTCGCTAATTAATAGCATCTGCCTGAGTCCAGTAGGCACTTGACTTTGCTATCCCTGGCATATGGCTTCCTTCTTCCTGATACTTATAATGATGTCATTTATGCATGAGGTTGCTGATAACCCTGAGGAAATCGTAAATAGAAGTATGTTCAGAAGAGCATAGTGGAAAAGAGCATGGCTGTTGTGTCCAAGGTACCCTAGTGTAATCGCTGCTCCTGACTTTGGCCCAGTCATGTCCTCTGTGGGCCTCAATTTTCTCAAGCTTCAAGTACGAACAATGATACTTCAGGGAGGAATTGTAAAGGTCTAGTAGTGCTTAGAACACAGTAGGAAATCAGTAAATGGTGGATAAGTAAAGAAAACTATTGAAAATTATTCTTTATGGTTAATTTATCCAATTCTAGTTCTTGAATAGCAAAATTTATTTTCATAAAAATAAGATTTAATTTCCTCTGAATTTGCTGTTCATTCAAAGGTCTCCAGAGACATGTATAAAGTTTTAATGACAGCAACAATAATAATGATAAGTGGATAGGATTTAATAATGTGTCTGAGTGTCTAAAGAGTGACCTTAATATTATGATTTAATTGAGACGGTAAATTAAAAACGTGCTGCATTGCTCCATCATACTTAAGAGGTTAAAATGGGAATGAGTTGGTCCTTAACACTGTTGTTCGAGATGATGTTTCTTTAGGAAGATCACGATCGCCACTTACTAGGTACAGGCTCTTTCAGTTGATTTTAACAGATCCAGAGATTCTTTAGGGAGAATCTCTAGTAGTACACAGAGGCTTGCCTCCAGAATTTTGAGAGCATAAAGTATTGACCTTAGTAGAAGAAACATTTCCTAGAAAATAATTTGTCTTTCTCTTAGGTCCCACCACCTACTAGAAACCTAAGAGTCATTTTTATCTTTTCTTCCTCCTCTACATCCAATCCACGCATAAGTCTGTCAATTCTCCTTCCCAACAGTCTCTCAGTTCAATTTACCTCCCTCCATCTAGACTGACACCACACTCACCTAAGGCAAAATGCATTCTCCATGGAGCAGCCAGGGGGATCTTTTAAATATTCAACTCACATCACATCACCCTACTTCTTAAAATTCTTCCATGACTTCCAGTTCACTTCAGATAAATTCCAAACTCCTTATCAGAGCACACGAGGCTCTGAATGATCCGTCCCCAACTTTCTCTCCAACTTCATCTCATGAGACTCTCCCCACCTTGCTCATGGTATTCCAGTAACACTGATCACCTTTCACACCAAGTTCTTCCCCAGCTCAGAGGCTTTGCACATGCCTTATCCCTGCCTGGAATCCTGGCCCCTACCCCATGTTCTCTGTCTTCCTTTGTAAAATTGGCTTCTTCAGGTCTCCAGTTAAAATTTACGTTTACATCTATCTAAGGAGGCCCTCCATTATCCTTTTCTGCAATATCTTATGCCTTCATACCCCTCACACACTTCGTGGTGATTTTGTTTCCCTGTTGGTAGTCTGTCTTCTTGTACTCATGCAAGTTTCACGAGAACTGTGGCCACACCTCTCATTTACGTTATACACCCCGCTGCTAGTACATTGCTGGGCATATAGCAGTCGTTGCTAAGTTTTAACTGAATGACAGAAAGAAAGGATGGATGTAACTGCTATGAGAACTCAGGTTAGTCTCAGGAAGGTTTTTCTAGAATGTGTTGGCTAGAAAGGGCATTAACCTTGCCACCATACCAGCATGCAGCGTCTGTTTAGTATTGCTCACAGCGGGAAAGAGTTTTAAAGGATCTAGAAAAATTGAGAGCCAAAGACCAAGATACTGTCAGCTTATCTCTAGCACTGTCCAGGGGAGGTCCTGGGTTCCAGACCAGTTATCACTTATATTTTTCTCTGAAAATTAATGGCGTAGCACTTGGTTTATGAATCAGTGTCTCATAAGTTTGGTTGGCATGAATTAGAGCTCTTGAACCTGATCAGTTTTGCGAGAGCTGACAAATTTAACCAGCTGAGTGTCTGATGCACCTTGGTCTCTCACTGACCCTCAGTCCATTGTTTGACTCTGACCCAGCTCTCACTCTGCTCTCACTCAGGATGCTCAGCTGGTCCTGCCTACTTTCTCTCCACTTTCTGACCTTGGCCCTTCCTCTCTCTCAGCTTAATGTCCCATCTCCCTTTTTCTCATTCTGTGCCTTGACGTAGTAAACTCAATGCACAGATTTCAAACTTAAGAACCATTAAGGGTACATCTTCATGTCAATAAACTGAAATTAATTTATTTCAGGTTTGCTGACATTGCGGACAACCTTATGTCAGCATAGTTGGCAGCTCCTACTGATGAAGTGTGATATTACAGTCCAACTCTTTTAGACATTGTAGGTGTCCAGGTGAAAAAATAAGAAGAAAGCAAAATTCTGGGAGCTTTGTAGTGGGACTGGAGGACTGCTCAGATGTAGAAGAATACTGAGTTCTGGAGGAGAGAAGTAAGGTAGAATTAATAAAATGAGAAGATCTGCAAAAGAAAAGTAAATTTCTAAATGCAGGGGGTATTCCTCTTAGAGTCAGAGCCAGCTAGTTTCCCTCCGTTATTCTGGTAAAAATGGAGGAAATTACTCTTCTTTGTCTCCATTTTCAGCTCCCTGGTCTGGGTTTATTATTATTATTGATGATTAATTATATCATTTCAAGATCACGGGAATCTTCTACTGAGAGATTTTGCTATGATTTGCTAGCTTGTAGCTCATGAGAATGTGTGTGCTCAGGATCCCAGACCGCACCAGTCTGTCTGGCTCTGATTGTTTCTGGATACTTCCCAATCCAGGCCTGCACCCAAGTGTAGTCTTAGGGAAAGTTGTGAAGTTGAACAAATTTGTTATCTACGAACTGATTCTATCTCGTCTGCATCATACACACCTCTCAGAGCCTCCCCCACTTCCTCTTCTCTTAGGCCCTTTACTCTCATATTTGTAAAAGGAACAAAATCGAAATAGTTAATTAATAATAATGATGGTATTGATTAGGATTCAGCCAAGAAAAGAAACTACAAAGACATGGGTTCAAATCTCAGCTTCATCGCTTACTCCCTGTGTATCTCTGAGCTTCAGTCTCCCCTTAACAATATTAAAATCACAAGATCCTTGTGAGGATTCACTAAAAGTATGCAGAGTGCCTTGCATATTGTTTGCACTCAATAAACTTTCCTTTTCCCCCTTCTCAAGTATATTAACATGTTTAAAATCATCTGCAGAGGTAAGGATTAAAACCAAGGAATGCAGCTTTCATGGTGTAATTTCAGGCAGTGGGTGGAATAGATATTTTTGGATCGTGGCTCCTCCATGTGTTCCTGACATTATAATATAGAGGTGACTTCCTACTCTATCTACACATAATGGTATTTTGACTTTGTCATTATGAGTTCAGTATGATGAGCGTTACTGGTGCTTGGCTCTGGACTACATAATTGGTCCTGTTCAAAGACACAGTGGGAAAGAGATTCTTGATTAAGTTTTGTTCAGTTTTATTAAATATTTCTTGAATCCATTCCTTCTTCTCCAGCACCATCACCACTGTCATGGTTCAGGAATTCATCATTTTCTACGTGCATCACTGCGTCACCTCCTAATGGGTTTTCCTGTTGCTGGGCTCTTCGTCTACACAGCAGGCAGAGTGATTTTTCGAAAACATGCATATGATCCTGTCAACCCTTTACTTAAAAGCCTTCAGTGGCAGTATTCTCAGCCTCTGGTGTCATAACACACCAGTTTGTCACGTCGGTTGTAAGGCGGACTCATCCATCTATCTAACAAATATTTATTGAGCATCTACTATATGTCAGTTACTGTTGTAGGTATTTGGGGAGTACATCAATAAACAAAATAGACAAAAATCTCTGCATGTTGTCAGAAACTTGTTAGTAATAAGAGTTAAAGTCCTGAAGATTGTGAATGATTTATCTGTTTGAATATTATAGTGGATACATGTTTATTTCTACAATAACTTTATGCTAAATCACTTGGGCAGTGAGGTGCTCCTTGATGGGGAGCGGAAGGGGGGATTTATAGCTAGCAGTTGGGGAATCGTGTGTAAATCTGGGTATGCCTTTGGCATTGTGCATCTGAACAGTGTCATAATTTGTCAACAGAAAAAAAATGTTAAGCATTCTACTTGTCTACAAGATAGGGTACACATTTTTTTTGTGTGTGTGTGGTACTCGGGCCTCTCACTGTTGTGGCCTCTCCCGCTGCGGAGCACAGGCTCCGGACGCTCAGGCTCAGTGGCCATGACTCACGGGCCCAGCTGCTCCACGGCATGTGGGATCCTCCCGGACCGGGGCACGAACCCGTGTCCCCTGCATTGGCAGGAGGATTCTCAGCCACTGCGCCACCAGGGAATCCCGGGTACATATTTTTTAGCCATCATCATTCCCACCAGGGAATCCCGGGTACATATTTTTTAGCCTTCATCATTTGGTCTCCACTTACTCCATCAAGCTCATTCTCTGCCACTCCCTGCCTTTCACAGTACACGATCTGGTCCTTACCTTTAAAACTGATTTAACTTCCCACCATTAGAAGCATTTGAGTCATAGATAACTGAAATATATAAATGTTTTTCTTACAAGGCCAGAGGTCATATCCTTGTGGGAGAAGGAACCAAGTCCATATTGTAAACTGAAAATGAAGAGCCAAAGGGAATATGGTGGGACCATCAGATTCCTGCTAATAGATAACATTTATAGTATTTTAGAAAAGTATATTTCTTAGCATTTGATAAAAATAGACACAGTCATAATAATAAATCTGAAAACGTTTACTGGTACATTATTAGTCAATCAAAAGTACAGCAAACATATTGGAAAATGGGATCGTTTTGGAGGCTAAGAAAGAAGTCGTGGAGGGATTAGTCTCACCTTGTCCATGGGTGAGGGGGAAATGGACAAAAATGAACTGGAGAAGAAGATTTTTGCTGTCATACGAAAACTCTCAAGTGATGCAAATAGGAACCAAGGTCTGGTAGATTCCTGCGGCCATCAGAATTGCTCCCCATTACAAAGCGGGAGCTTCCAGTCGATTCACATTGTTTACAGCCTCAACTCTGAGCCACATGCCCAGAACAAAGATTTTCTGCTAATTCCTTCTTTCTTTCTTTCTTCCTTTCTCCTTTTCTTTCTTTCTTTCTTTCTTTCTTTCTTTCTTTCTTTCTTTTTCTTTCTTTCTTTCTTTCCTTCCTTCCTTCCTTTCTCTCTCTCTCTCTCTCTCTCTCTCTCTCTCTCGCTCTCTCTCTCTCTCTCTCTCTCCCCCTCCCTCCCTCCCTCCCTCCCTTCCTCCCTTCCTTCCTTTCTTTGCACTTCATGGCTTGCAGGATCTTGGCTCCCCAATCAGAGATTGAACCCAGGCCCCCGGAAGTGGAAGCATGGAGTCCTAACCACGGGATGACCAGGGAATTCCCCTAATTCTTTCAACTTCTGATGTTGGGACATGCCTTCCATTTTTGATGTCAAAAGTGGTGGTTGACACAACTTGTGGCAGCTTGGAGCGGGAGTAAGGAATCAAAGAAGTTGCTCTTGTTTAGGTTTTTATAGAAAGGTGTGAAAGGGAAAACTTTAAGCATAGATCTGGCTGGCTGGAAAAGATCTGGCTAGGAGTCCACAGACGGTGTTGAATGGAGATGCCCTTACATTGTTGTTTCAGGACACTCAGTATGGCTGGCTAGTGATTCATTAGGGCACAGTCCACTAAGAGGTGTGGGAGAATTGAACAACATCAAAGACACCCCTAGGATGTATTTCAGTGTGTTGAAGCGGGAAACAAAAGTAGGGACTCAAAGCCATGAGTCATTCAGGGGAGCATAAAGAGGAAGAGTATAGCAAGCAGGCCAAGGGGTCCAAAGCCTGGGATTCTACAGCTGTTGGGGTAACCTTGGGGGATTATGCCACAGGGTTCTCAGGGACAGGGCATGTTAGAGAGCTGTGCCCCTCGCCACCCATTTCTGCCCCATAAACAGGGCTCGGCAATTCTCTCCTCAAAAGGACCACTGTTCAGTTATTTTGGTCCTTGCCGCCGAGGCTTCAGTGCCTGGCCTCTCTCCAACACTGTGTGAAACGCAGTGAGGGGCTGTGCTGGGGTGACCCACACTTTGTAATTAACCCTCCTCATTAGCAACTCCCCTGCTTCCGATGGGGCAGGGAACACATGTTTGTGGTTATGTAACTGCCCACCAGGGCTGGGCCAGCCGTTTGTTGGCATCCTAATTGTCTCCAATCACAAGGAAATGAATTGCAGTGAGAAAAGTATTGAGAAGTGGAGCACCCTGGCTGCCAGCCAAGGACTCCAAACTGTCAGCTGCAAAGCCCAGGAATCTGGCATCAAAGCAGGACATTGGAAGTTGGGCTGGGGCCAGTGGAGCCAGAAGCCATGTGCCAACTTGCTGAAGGAGGGTTGGGGTGAGGGGCGAGCGGGGGCAGGGGAGTAGTGGGACCTGGGGAAAGAGAACACTTGAGTGCAGGAGGGAGGAGGAGGGATTCTAGCACTTTCCCTTGTGACCTGTCCTTCCTCTCCTCTGATCCCCAACAGCCTCCAATGCCACCTTAGTGGTGATCTTGAGAGCACAGGGAAGTGAAGAGAGGGCAGGGCAGGGGACAAAGAGGAGGAGGGTAGATAAAAGAAGTCTGCATGGATTTAAATGATGAAGAAGACAAAAGATCTCAACGAACTGTTATTTTCCACCCTATCCTGAGTTTGCTTTTGCTACTGCTGCTGTGGAAAACGGCTATTGATGGTCCTGACCCCATCACTGGGGCTGTGGCCGCCTCTGCTGCTGCTGCTGGTGTAGTTATTTCAATTATGGGGATTCCAAGGATGAGTGAGTAGAGGCACGGAAACCTTAGAGCTTTAAGTCAAGATTACCTTCTATGAGTGAAATTAAGAAGAATAAATATGTCATGGAATGAGACCTACACTCTCTAGAAATGTCCCGAGAGTTCATAAAATGGGCATTTTACTAAATGCCTAGTAAAAGGCAGTCAGTAAACAGGAGTTTCAGAGGACCGAGTCTATCAAGCCTCAGTCAGGCTAGAGAATCTCCCATCCTTACGTGCATCAGTTTGGCTACAGCTGAAACCTAATGGCAGCTGGATCTTGCTAATAGGGAAAGCTGGTCTGCAATGAGCTTGCAGTGGGGAGCCCCTTATGACCAGATTTGTCACTGAGTGCCCAGCATCGTCAGAGGAAGAGGGTCCGAGAACCAGGCAGATAGAGTATTCTTGCCCCAGAGAAGCCCTTCTGTTGTAGGCTGGAATGTTTCGCAGATGCTCACAGTGGTTGGGTGGGAAGTTCTTCAGAACTCTACCATTTCTGTTGATGTGCTGACTCATGAATTCATTCCATAAATATTTATTGGGCACCAACTGTATGGCATACACTTTGCTAGTTCCTGGGAATAAAGAAGTGAAGAAAACAGACACAGCCCCTTCCATCATTGACCATTCAGTTGAGCAGAAAATCAGAGAGTTGTTCAAGAAAGTCCTGAGGAACTGTGTAGCACAGGGAACTCTACTCAACACTCTGTAATGACCTATAGGGAAAGGAATCTAAAAAAAGAGGGGATACATGTATATGTATAACTGACTTACTTTGCTGTACACCTGAAACTAACACAGCATTGTAAATCAACTGTATTCCAATAAAAATTAATTTAAAAAGAAAAAAAAGTAAAGTCCTGAGGAGAAAGCGAGCATGGTGTGTAAACGCAAGAGCTCAGCAGTTGCCGTAGGAACTATGTAAATTGGATAAGATGATGTGGGAGTACTGGATACCCCATGGATGTCCACTACAGCAGTCAGTGCCCCCCAAGCAACCTCTGGACTTCTAAAGCAGGTTTCCAAGGTACCCTAATTCTGGAACAGAAATACTAGTGTTAGGTCACTGGGAAATGCTGTCATATTTGTCAAGTAATTGATTAATGAGTCATATGTATATGGCTTATGGCTTAGAGCAGTGGCTGGTATATAGTAATGCTACCTAAGTGTTAGTGATTATCATTATGATAATGATGGTGATGATGATTATCCCCTCCCTTTGGGTATAGGGGCATAATTCAGTTGGAAGGGGATATACAAGAGGTGTTAATATAGTGTTAACCAGATTGTGGTCTGGGTGCAGGAATTGTCATAATGGTGAGACTATTCATTATCTCAGTCATCATTCATTCATTCAAAACCGATATATTGAGCACCTACTATGTTCCAGGCTCTGCACTGAACATGAGGGCTATAAATAAAGACTAATCATTGTCCGGGTTTGAAGGTGAGGTGGAGAAATGAGCAGATTAAAAGACAGATACAGAAGTTTGTGACGTGTTTTTATATTAGGGGAAGCATACGAGCTGTGGGAATATAGAGGAGAGGCAACAAATTCAGCCTGGTGGGTAGGAAGTGGGGTGGGCAGGTCGCAGAATACTTCCCAGAGAAGTGGAGCTGATTCTTAAAGGACCAGTAAGGATCCTTCCAGGTGATGAGGATGCGGGGAGGGTGTCATCCCAGACAGGGGGACTGGCACAGACAAGGGTACAACAGTACTAGGGAGCATGGACCTCTAGGGAATTTCCAGATGGGTGAGACGTGTAATATAGGGTACACATGGTGAGTGGTCAGCTGTGACCCGCCCCGCCAGCTGTGACCCCCCAGGAAGAGGGCAGGGAGAGTACAAAGGAATTTGATAATGAAGTTTGTATTTTACCCTAAATGTAGTGGGCAGTCATTCAAAGGACTTTAAGCAGGGCAGTAGCAAGATCAGATTTGTGTTCTAGAAAGACCCTTTTGGCATCAATGTGGAGAATAATTTAGAGGGAGGAAAAATGAAGACAGGAGCCCCTGGGGAAGATAAGGTTTTCTTCCACGAAACCCTGAAATTGCATCTAAAGTAATATGGTTGCCGCTGGCCAGATGCACATCTAACTGCTCTGTTCTGAGAAATGGTGGTGATCTCTGGGGTGCAGGGTGCTGGAAGGTCTGAAGTTGGCTTCAGGGAAAGCAAAGAGCCTTGTACAGTACCAGGGGAACTGTCATTTGGAGAGAGAAATCTGTTTACTTGAGCAGCCTGTGTGTATGAAGGTGGGCTGATGGTGACCCGAACCATTCTGAAAGTGGTGGCCCCTAGGGGTAAAGCTAGGATCAAGAAGAGATTGAAAAAAAGAAAGACTGGGGGTTACTATAAGGACACACTTTTAACTCTTCAGCATAAGATGGAGGTCTTGAAAAGTAGTGGGTTCTCCATTATCAAAGGTATGGAGGTAGAAGCTTGATGACAATTTGGCAAAGATGCTATAGGAGGACAAAACCAATGAATGAAGAATTAGATTGGGAAAGCAACAAACAGAAGACCATGGATCAGAACATTATATAAATCCTCTGTGGTATCATCTAAGTAAACAGACCGTTACAACATGTGGGGGAAGTTCAAGGTGTTTTGGGAGCACATTGGAGGGGTATGTCATCCAAATTTCAGAAAGGCTGGGAAGACCACCCAGAGGAAGTGATATTTAAGCAGAAACTTAAAGGATGAGTAGGAGTTAACCAGGGAAAGGGGGTTGGGATTGAGGGATATAGACCACTCCACTTTGTAATTCTCACAAAGAATTATCTGGCTTAACATGTCACTAATCACAAGGTTAGTACACCTCAATCTAGAGTCAATTCCTGTCTGTGAGAGCTAGCATCCCTTTTGATACCATAAGATATTTGAATGAGTTTTTGCTTCCTCGTTTAAAATATGTTCTGTATTCATCAAACATAACAATTTTTTTGACAGGATCTAAGACATAGTAGTGTGGAAAAGAGAGTAGGGCCATTCTTTGCAATGCTGGGTTCTTTGTAGTCCTGTAAGCCCTGGGAAGGCAGCAGTGCAAGTGTGGATGATGCAGTGAAATGGAGCCGTGACCGAGGATCCACACAAACCCTGCTTCTTCCACCTCTTGGCACCTTCTTGGGGATGATGCTACTCAGTCGCAAGTCATTGCAAAGCTCCTCTCACTGTCCCCTGTGATACCTCCAGCTCTTCAGCTGTCAAGACTCTGAAAGGTATAGGCTGAGCCTGTGCTGTTTGGAGTAAAAAGATGGAGGTGGAGAAACAGACTTATGGGAGGCATTAAAAACCTCTGGGTAGGGCTTCCCTGGTGGCACAGTGGTTGAGAGTCCGCCTGCTGATGCAGGGGACACGGGTTCGTGCCCCGGTCTGGGAAGATCCCACATGCCGCAGAGCGGCTGGGCCCGTGAGCCATGGCCGCTGAGCCTGCGCGTCCGGAGCCTGTGCTCCGCAATGGGAGAGGCCGCAACAGTGAGAGGCCCGCGAACCGCAAAAAAACCCCCAAAACCTCTGGGTATTTTGGGGAAAAAAAATTGAATTTTGACCTCGTTTCCACAGCCCAATTCCAAGAATAGTCTTACAACTTTGGACTCTCTCCCTTGGGTAATATAAATGTTCAGTTAAATGCTGAGAGAACTGAAGTTCAGTTTTATGATTAACTAACTATCTGTCATAATCTTTTATATTGCTCACTTGCAGATTTTATGGTCACGTCCAACATCATCTTCTCTGTGGTTGTTTGAAAACTTATCCTGCTTTAACGTGCTGGAGAGACAGCATGATATAAAAAGAATAGCATGGAATTTAGAGATAGATTATGAATCCCACATCTGTGTAATTAGCTGTGTGACCTGGGTCACTTAATAATATCTCTGAGTGTGTTTCATGATTTGGGATTTAAGGGTAACATCTGTCTCATAGGAAGTGTCTGGTATAGCACCTGACACACAAGAGGTGTTCAGTAGACCAGCGGTCCCCAACCTTTTTGGCACCAGGGACTGGTTTTGTGGAAGACAATTTTTCCACAAACGGGGTTGGGAGCATGGTCCAGGCGGTAATGCGAGCAATGGGGAGCGGCTCACTCACCTGCCACTCACCTCCTGCTGTGTGGCCTGGTTCCTAAGAGGCCGCGAATGAGCATTGTTCCCCGGCCCAAGGGCTGGGGACCCCTGCAGTAGCCATTTCCCTTTTCTTAATGCATGGCCCTTCCTTCTCTTTTCTATGCTGCTATGTCTTGGGCCCTGTGAAAAACTGTTACATTTGATAGATACAAATCATATTTAAAATAAGGAAGAAAAACCCTCAGTCACATGGCTTATAGTATCCAGAGGTGTGTTATGTCTTACAAGACAGGAATTCCAAGTTGACTTCAGATAGAATATACTGTTTGTCAGTTTTCAACACCCATTTCCTTTAAAAGGTTTGCATAAGAATGAAGGAATGGAAAACATGTTTAAACAATCACATTCTTGACCAACACTGAAAATTGTCAGTGGTGCAAACTTCTCATTTTGAACAATTTTGATTAAAAAAGTCATGGTCTAGGTTCTTTTTTTTTTTTTCCATGCATAATTTAGAGCTACCTCAATAAAATGTTGTAGATTCTTTGAGCTGGAAGAAATCTTAATGATGATCTGTAATAAATGCAAGTGACAGTGCCATGGGCTGTTACCCGGGACGTTAATTGCCCCATAAACTGATCTAATAAGGAAACTCAGACTCAGTAGGTAGGAGTGGCTTGCTCAAGGTGTGGTGAGAGGGTTAGTGACGGGGACATTGTCTCAGTCTGCTCAAGCCTCATGGCCCAGATGGCACTTGGGTGTCACCTGCCTCTCTCTTGACCAGTTGGCAGCAGCAGGGCATGCATGAAGATTGGCTTCTCTGGCTTCTGACCTTCCCCCTCTGCCCTCCTGTTGTGGCCTGGATTCATCTGCCCACTGCAGCTAGAGTGACGGATTGTGAGTTGACCATGTTTACCAATCTACCATATTTATCTCTTCAACTACTGGAAAAGGGTCTGGCAGAGACTGAAAAGCAAAGCAAAGGAATATCCTGGTGGGGCTCACTCATGGAGGGAGCTGGGTCAGTCCAGGTAACACAGCATGGGGTGGGGGGGTGGGGTGTGTATAACTCAGGACTGTAGACGGTCTCTTGAAACAGACTCAGCTGGGAGGTAATTGAGGGTCTGTACAGCAGCCGCTGAGACTTGTCACTCAACAGCACCACGGTTACCTTGACAAAGCATTGCTGATTGGAAATTAAAATGCATGGGATTGCATGGGGAGTGTTTTCAGGAAGAAATAGAATCGACTTAGGGATACCATTCAGTCTCTTACAGCCGAATGCCAGATGCAAGGATTTTTCAAGGAAACCGCAAGGCTCTCTTCTGTTCTGGAGCAGAAGGTTTAGTGCTTAGGTTGGTTAGAGTAAAGCTATTTTAGGAGACATTGCCAAAGCCTGAGCAGCGAGGTGTCGGAGAGCTGTGTCAGAATTGATGCAGATCCAGCCCTGGGACCAGTCTGGACAAGCAGCCCTTGGACTCTATCTGCATCTGCTTGCCGGACCTGCTGGTGGAGGTGGACTCCTATTGTCCCAGATCAAACATCTGCAGTGCTTTGGGGCCAGGAGACTTGTGTGTCCAGTGAGTCACCACTTTTTTCTGACTTGCTATGTTGGGTTAGATCAGTGATTCCCAACCACATGGGCAGACATGAGACCTGAGCTCCTTGGGCCCCCTATCTCCTGGGCAGGAGATTCAGCCAGATTCTCTTTTCTTGATCTCACATTTCTTCCATTAAAAAATCATATATATGGAAATATAGTTTACGTCTAATGTGCTGTGAAGGCATATGTGCTGTTAATCAGTATATATTATATAATGTAGATTATATGTCAGATTTCCTCCATTAAATTGTATATATATATGTATGTGTGTATATGTATATAGAGAGAAATATTAGACAGTATAATGGCCCCCAAAGATGATTGCTTCCTAATCCCTGGAGTCTGTGAACATGTAACCTTACATGGCAAAAGGGACTTTGTAGATGTTTAATTTAAGGATCTCAAGGTAGGGAGATGATCAGGGACTATCCAGGTAGGCCCAATGTAATGATAAAGTCCTTACAAGAGGGATGCAGGAGGAGTCAGAGTCAGGAAAAGGAGATGTGGTGATGGAGCCAGAGGGTGGAGTGATGTGCTTTGAAGATGGAGAAAGAGACCATGCGTCAGGAATGTAGGTGTCCTCTAGAAGCTGGAACGGGCAAAGAAACGGATTCTCCTCTAAAGTCCCCAGAAGGAAAACAGTGATGTCATCACCTTGGTGGTGACCTTCTGACCTTCATGACTGTAGAAAATAACTTTTTATTGTTTTAAGCACCGTTTGTGGCAATTTACTACAGCAGCAGTAGGAAACTAATACTCCATATATATATGTATACATACACAGTATACACATATCCTCTAAGTTATAAAATTCAAGGATTAGAACATTTATACATGTTTGTATACATTATATAAAGTGAAAATAGCGATAACTTACACTTAGAGTACTGATTATGACTCAAGATTGTGGTCTCTGGAGCCAGCTCTGCCATGTTCTAGCATTGTGACTTGGGTAAGTCACTGAACTTCAGTTTCCTCATCTCTAAAATGGGGATATAATCCCACCCCATACGGTTAAAGTGAGGGTTAGATGAGGTAATACATATATACATGAGTACCTGGCACATAGTAAGCACCATATTAGATAATGTTATTATCCTGATTTGTCAGATGAAGAAACTGAGGTTGACTTTCCCATGGCCATGAAGCTCTGAAGTGGCACAGCTGGGGTTAGGTCCTAGCCAATCCAGCTGCAGTAGGTTTCCACACTGTACTCTCATCCATAGAGGGAAACTATCTATCATGGACTGAATGTTTGTGTTCCCTCAAAAATTCATATGTTGGAGCCCCAGTCCTTAGCATAGCTGTATTTGGAGATGGACCTCCAAGGTTAATTAAGGTTAAAATGAGGTAATAAGGGGGGGCCCCTAATCAGATAGGATTAGTGTCCTCAGAGCTCCATCCTTCTGCCTGTTTCACCCCTCACTCTGCTGGGGGCACGCAATGAGGAAAAGGCCATGTGAGAACATAGCAAGAAGACAGCCACCTACCTGCCAGGAAGAGAACCCCCACCAGAAACCACATTTACTGGCACCTAGATCTTGGACTTCCAGCTTCTAGAACTGTGAGAAATAAATCTCTGTTGTTTAAGCTACTCAGTCTGTGGTGTTTTGTTATAGCAGCCTGAGCAAAACGACTAATATATTCTCCTTCCCCAGACCCCAATTCCCATTCCACAACCATACGACCTGTTAACTATTTGGTATATACCCGTCCAGACAGACAGACAAACAGACACATACACACAAACACAATTCATAATACTTTTAAAAATAAAATGCCATCATAAAATATATATGGTTTTGGGCTTCCCTGGTGGCGCAGTGGTTGAGAGTCCGCCTGCCGATGCAGGGGACACGGGTTTGTGCCCCGGTCCGGGAAGATCCCACATGCCGCAGAGCGGCTGGGCCCGTGAGACATGGCTGCTGGGCTTGCGCGTCCGGAGCCTGTGCTCCGCAACGGGAGAGGCCACAACGGTGAGAGGCCCGCGTACCGCAAAAGAAAAAAAAGGTTTTGTAACTTGCTACTCATGTAATATATCATGAACAACGTTTTTGTTAAATTTATTTTAATTATAGAATAATACATAGATTCATTCTTTTCAGAAAGTTTGAACATTACAGGTAAAGCTAAAGTCTCCTTTGACCACCACTTTTAATCCTGATCTTCTCTATGGCTTGAGATAACCACTGCGTCAGTTAGTGTGTATCTTTCCAGATTTTAAATACATTTGCACACATGCACACGTACCCATGGTAAATGTGTAGTGTTGTTTGCTGTTTGTGTCCGTGGCTTAAACAATTTGTGTCATATTGCAAGGACTGTTCTGAAACTTGGTATTGTATTTCTGAGATCTAGCTACATTCATGAACATAGATTTGGTTTATCCCTTTTAACTGCTGAATTGCATTCTGTCACATGAGTGCATTGCATATTTATCCATTCCATTACTGGTGGACCTTTAGGTCACTTTCAATCTCTTGCTATTATAATGTTTCATTTAGTTTTCTTATCCAGTCTTCTTGCGTACATGTGAAACTGGTTCCCTGTGGGTAGAGACCCAGGAAGAGGAAATGCTGGATCATGGGATATACACATTTGCAGTATTTAATAGACTGCCAAGGAACTATCCAAAGTGACTGTCCTCTTTATATTTCTCCCAGTGGCGTATGAGAGTACTCTTTTCTCTACAGTATCATCAACACTTGATTTTGTCAGTGTTTTAATTCTTGCAGATCTGATGAGTGAAAAATAGAATCTTCTTATTTTAGTTTACATTTGGAAAGTTAATCAATTAGATGGTTGAACAACTTTTCAAGCTGGCTACTTGAATTTTCTCCTTTATGAATTTCCTGTTCATATTCTTCCCCCAATTTTTATTGCATTTTTACCTTTTTCTTATGATTATGATTTTTAGGAGTCCTTGTGAATATCTTTCTGTCTAAATACATGCAGTTCTACTTTATTTATTTTTTAATGGTGCATAGTATTCAATCATACACATTAGAGGCCAGAAAACACTCAAGTCAAATCTGGCCTTCCATATATTTTTGTAAATAAAGTTTTTTTTTTTTTTTAAAGACATGGCCATGTCCATTCTTTTACGCATTTTCTGAGTGATTAGTGCTACAACAACAGAGCTGAGTAGTTGTGACATAGGCTATATGGCCCACAAAGGCTAATATTGTTTATGGCTCTTTATAGGAAAAGTTTGCTCTGATACAGATAAATCAAAATTTGTTTAACCATTCCTCTTTTGATACATATATAGGTTGTTTCCCATTTTCCCACTGTTATAAACCATGTGTAATTAATATCATCACACACATATCTTTCTCTGCAGATGTGATCATTTTCTTTGACTGGCTTCTTGGAAGTGGAATTTCTGGCTTATCAGAAGACTGCTTTTAGTGAAACTTGCTTATTTGAACTAGTACTATGTCTGAATTGGAGGATATTTTACAGAAGTATTGTTATTTCTTAGGAATAATGATATATTCCCATTATTTAGAATCAGCTAGGTACCAGGCATCGTATTAGGTGCCTTATTTAATTAGGTATACTATCTCATTTAATCCTCCAAGCAACACTGAAACTGGTGGTAATAACTGCCTTTTACGTATGAGGAAATTGAGGTTTTGTGGCGTTAAGCAGCTTGTCCAAAACCACAGAACTGGTGTGTGGTAGAGCCAGGATTTGAACCTATTTCTCAGACTTCAAAGCTCTCATATTTTCTGCTACACAGTGATGTCTCTTAGTGAGAAAAACTAGGTGATGTGCACTATTGACATAATATCACATTACAAGTAGCAGTTTTACATATTTGTTCTTTTTTAATTGAACAGGTGACAACATTTGTAATTAATGGAGTAAGTTTCTGTAGACAGATGGGTTAAATTAATTTTATAGACTCAAACACTGTTGGCTTTCTTAAGCAAGCTAAACATTTCCTTTGCAATCCTATTTATGCTTCTATAAATAAAGGCACAGCTGTGACGTGGTGGAATGAATACTGGATTTAGAAATCCAAATTTGGAAAACCCGTGGTTTCTGCCTCCTTCCAAGGCTGCTGTGTGACCGTGGGCCAATTTCCTACCTCTCTGTGCCTCAGTTAGTTCACAGTGCTGTGAGAAATCAGTGTAAATAGCTGTGAAGTGCTTGATATAGTGTCTGGCATGTAATGAGGGTACAGCCTGTGATTGTCTTCATCCCCTGAGGATATTTCCAGAAGGAGGGTTCAATCTGATAAACCCTGGGTACATTTCAGTGAGCTTGTTTCAAGCTCAAGTTCCGCCCTGCTCTGAAGCCCTCAGGCCACACCCTTGGCATAATAGTAACTGAGAGATGCCAGACACAGTCCATTGCCAAGAATGTGCCTAATTCCTGCAGTACAGAAAGGAGAAGCTGGGTTGTGACCTTGCCTGGCATTTAAATATTGTTATGCCTGGTCCATGCTCTTTGGTGCACTGAGAAACAATATGAACAGCTCACATTTATTCAACACGTACTCTATACCATCGATGGTGCCAATTATTGATTTAATTCTCACCGCAGTGCTGGTAGACCAGTACTCCTTCTGTTCCTCAGAGGAATAGACTAGATGAGGAAACAGAGGCCTAGACAGAGTACAAAGAGGCATGTGCTCAGTAGGTAGAAAAGCTGGGATTTGAATCCACGTCTCTCTGACACTTAGGCCTGAGCATTTAGCCACCATACTATACATTCCCCCTTGAGAGGAGAATCCCTGGCTGGGAATATATATGTGTTTATTTCAGCTGCAGGTTTCGGGTTGGGAGGATGTGCCGCCTGGGGCATGCCGTGCATCAGACTTATATAAGCTAAGTGGTCATCTCTTAATATCTGGAGGGTAGGATTGCCTTTCTTGGTTGTCTGGTGCCACAAATCAACATGTCTGCCTTGGCTATATTGAGTTTTCTTGCCATCTCAGGGAAGCCTCCCCAAGCGTCAGGAAGCGAGATCTGACGGCTGACAATTTTGCTTTTATCACTGCCTTTCTCCTGTCAAAGAAGGAGTCTCCTTCACCCCAGATTGCTGCCTGGCATCCATGTCTGAGCCAGATCAATTTGTCTGTGCCACTCTGTTGGGATTGCTGTCATTTTTATTGGTTTTAGCTGCCTTCTAGACCATCTTGTTGGCAATATAAGCTCCAAATGGCCTGGAACTCGTCGTTTATGGCCTCTGCCAGATTAAACATTTAGAACATAACATACCCAGCTTCAGAAACAATCGTGCAGCCTTCCAGCCAAGCAGCATATTGATGTTAATTTGGGCAGTTGCACACATTTTCAGGTCTTAGGAGGGACTCGGAGGCTTTGGACTGCCAGTGGCTCATGGCCTTTCTCCTTCCCACCCCTGTTTCTCCACTTGGAGCTGAAAGAGCCTAGAGATCACAGGGCCAGAAGCAAAGGTCTCCTTTTGTGCCCCATGTTTTCCCTTTTGGAACTGAGACCATCCCAGCCTCAGATCTAAAACGGTTATGAAGTAGAAAGGCAGCAAGGTAACTAGGGATAGTGTGGGCAGAGCTGAGTTCAGATCCCTGCCTTACCTGGAATGGCACATGACCTTGGGCGAGTCATTTCAACCTCTGGATCTCAGGCTTCTCATCAGTAAAATGGGGGCAATGAGGACATTTAACTCACAAAGCAGATGTTAAGCTTAATTATCATGTGCTGGAAGATCCTCCATAAAAATTTAATGAAAAAAGTGGACTAGTCTGCAAAGATATATAATGCATTTTTGTTGAGTTGACTAACCATGGCAGAATATTTGAATGCCTAGGAAGGGTTTCTTCTCATCCCAAGGATGTATTGATTCAACAACCACTGCATGGAGATAATGGGCCTGGTGGCTTTTGCATTTTGGTAACAATGTCAGCATCCTGCATACAAGGCTGCCGGTGCATAGCGTCATCAATTAGCCAATTCCCGGGATCCAGTCATCAGTACAAGACCCCAGTGCAGTTTCCACTTGTTCATTCAACATACATTTGCAGACTTCTCACCTTGCAAGGTGCTGCTACAATAATTGTGAATAAGTGTTTGCCTTCAAGGAACTCACTATTTAGGGTGGAAGACAAGCACACATAATGGTAATGACAATGCAGTGCTCTAGTGGCTTTTCTCAAAGAAACATCTGCCAAGGCTGGGGAAGGCCATTCTAGGTCTCCTTATTTTCCATGGTCTCAGGGGGACTCATAGTAGCAGAGCTGCTAGGAACCGAAACTCAAATACACTGGCTTAAACACATTATCAGGTTGTTTTCTGACTTGTAAAAGAAGTCTGGAGGTCAGCAGCTAGGGCTGGGGAGCTCCAGCTGTTACCTCAATATGCCAGCAGGAAGAAGAGAAAGGATGAAGGGACAAAAGGTATTTACTATCAGCTGCGTAAGAAACCATGGCCACTTACCTCTTGTTGAGAGCCCTCCAGTCTGCTAGCTGGGCATTTTGCTGCCCCCTACAGAACAGGAAGGGAGAGTGCTTATTGTATAGAAAACTAGCAATCATTGTAACATACACCTGATAGAATGTTACCTTCTTCCCACCACCTTGAGTGTTCCTACATCTGTTTAAAAATAAAGATGGGTGAGGGAGTGGTCAGGCTGAACCAATGACAAAGTTTTGTGGTACAAGATGAGATACCATGGTTTTCAGTGGCAGGGTTAATGTTGATTTGTTTTCCCAGTGTGATGAGTGGGGACTAAAAGGGTGACAGACGGAGATGAGATGGAGTGGCTGAGCTGATTGGAGGCCGACTCAGAAGGAAGTGGCTTCCTTCTGATTGGCTTTGGGAATGGAGCACATGGACAGCCCTGTCTACTGCAGAGAAGCCACTTTTCCTGTCTTCCACTGAAATGGGGAAACCTATAGAGAACACCGGGAGGTAATCAGTATTTGGGGGCCATTTCTTTGGCTAAGATGCCCTGACCTGAATCTGCAACAGCAGTCAAAGGAGTTTTGCTACTTAAGCAAACTGCCTGAGAGGCCCTAAACCACTGGAATGAGTTTGAGTTCTCAGAAATGAGCCTGGAAGTTATGCTATCAGCCCCTTACATTCTTAAATTGACCTGTCATGATGGTATGAAGCAATTGTGTCTTTCAGATCAGGATCACCTTCCACTTAAAAACAGCTTCTAACTCTGGTTGCAGAAAAGGTAAATTAGAATAATGAATAGAGTTTGATAAGTGAAAATCTAACTTTGCCTGCTTGTAGAGAAATAGCTGAATGTCGGCTAAAAAATGAATGTGTCAGTGCCTTGGAGAGGCTGACAAGTGACAGATGCTGACAACCCATTTTGTGGAGAGGTACACAGAGGTATGGGGATACATAGGCTATGGGACTTACTGTAGCACTTATCCTCACCCCCTCCTCCTTTCCACACACACAAAGCTGTTGACCACACTGCCACTGCAGAAGTGTCCGCACGTCCAGCTGCCTGCCCTCCATCCCCGCTGGTGCCCACAGACACCCCAAACTCAGCCTGTCCAAAACTATCACCCCTCCCCCTTAACTCTGTTTTCCATCCAAATTAGAACTCTGGGTGACATTCTTGACTCCACCCCATATGCCCAATTCTGATCAATCACAAAATCCTGTTAATTCAAATGCCAGAATTTTCCTCAAGTTCATCTTCTCCTTTCCACCTTTAGTACAATAGCCCTGGTTCAGACTCTTTTTCTCTTGTTCTACTATCAATCTTCTAAGGGCTACTCCTACCCTCAAACCTGCCCCCTCTACTCTGTGTGTGATGGTCCCTCTCTCTGTACAAAATTCTTCAGTGGGTCTCTTTGCCCTCCATGATAACATCCAATCTCTTTAAGCATGGCTTATTGCAATAATCTATCACAAAGGTAGTGGAGCATGGCAGTTAAGAGTGTATGCTCCAGAGCAGCCTGTCTTGGTACACATCCTGGCTCTGTCACTTGCTGTGTGATTTGCGGCAGTTCCTTATACTGCCTGTGACTTGATTTTCTCATCTGTAAAATGGGGATGATCATCTTATCTCATTAGGTTGCTATGAGAATCAAGTGAGTACATAAAAAAAATAAAGTAAAAATAATACAAATGTACGCACACAGAGAATAGTGGAGGCCACACAGTAAGCACTGTATAAGCATTTGCTATTGTGACTCCTTTCACATACACTATGCCCTACAACACCTTACAGTTTGCCCTTCTTTGTTTTTTAACAACTTTATTGGAGTATAATTGCTTAACATCGTTGTGTTAGTTTCTGCTGTATGACAAAGTGAATCAGCTATACGTATACATATATCCCCATATCCCCTCCCTCTTGCATCCCTCCCACCCTCCCTATCCCACCCCTCTAGGTGGTCACAAAGCACCGAGCTGATCTCCCTGTGCTATGCAGCTGCTTCCCACTAGCTAGCTGTTTTACATTTGGTAGTGTATATATGTCCATGCCACTCTCTCACTTCTTCCCAGCTTACCCTTCCCCTCCACGTGTCCTCAAGTCCATTCTCTACATCTGCGTCTTTATTCCTGTCCTGCCCCTAGCTTCTTCAGAACCTTTTGGGTTTTTTTAGATTCCATATATATGTGTTATCATACGGTATTTGTTTTTCTCTTTCTGACTTGCTTCACTCTGTATGACAGTCTCTAGGTCCATCCACCTCACTACAAATAACTCAATTGCATTTCTTTTTTTTGTTTGTTTTTGGTTTTTTTTGTTTTTTGCTTTTTGTTTTCTTGTGGTACGCGGGCCTCCCACTGTTGTAGCCTCTCCTGTTGTGGAGCACAGGTTCCGGACGCGCAGTCTTAGCGGCCATGGCTCACGGGCCCAGCCTCTTCACGGCATGTGGGATCTTCCCGGACCGGAGCACGAACCCGTGTCCCCTGCATCGGCAGGAGGACTCTCAAGCACTGTGCCCCCAGGGAAGCCCAATTTCGTTTCTTTTTATGGCTGAGTAATCCATTGTATATATGTGCCACATCTTCTTTATGCATTCAACTGTCGATGGACATTTAGCTTGCTTTCATGTCATGGGTACTGTAAATAGAGCTGCAATGAACATAGTGGTACATGAATCTTTTTGAATTATGGTTTTCTCAGGGTATATGCCCAGTAGTGGGATTGCTGGGTCGTGTGGTAGTTCTGTTTTTAGTTTTTTAAGGAACCTGCAGACTGTTCTCCATAGTGGGTGTATCAATTTACATTCCCATCAACAGTATAGGAGGGTTCTGTTTTCTCCACACCCTCTCCAGCATTTATTGTTTGTAGATTTTTTGACGATGGCCATTCTGACCGGTGTGAGATGATATATCATCGTAGTTTTGATTTGCATTTCTCTAATGATTAATGATGTTGAGCATTCTTTCATGTGTTTGTTGGCAATCTGTATATCTTCTTTGGAGAAATGTCTATTTAGGTCTTCCGCCCATTTTTCTGTTGTGTTTTTTTTTGATATTGAGCTGCATGAGCTGCTTGTATATTTTGGAGATTAATCCTTTGTCAGTTGCTTCATTTGCAAATATTTTCTCCCATTCTGAGGGTTGTCTTTTTGTCTTGTTTATGGTTTCCTTTGCTGTGCAAAAGCTTTGAAGTTTCATTAGGTCCCATTTGTTTATTTTTGTTTTTATTTCCATTTCTCTAGTAGGTGGGTCAAAAAGGATCTTGCTGTGATTTATGTCATAGAGTGTACTGCCTATGTTTTCCTTTAAGAGTTTTATGGTGTCTGGCCTTACATTTAGGTCTTTAATCCATTTTGAGTTTATTTTTGTGTATGGTGTTAGGGAGTGTTCTAACTTCATTCTTTTACATGTAGCTGTCCAGTTTTCCCAGCAACACTTATTGAGGAGGCTGTCTTTTCTCCACTGTATATTCTTGCCTGCTCTATCAAAGATAAGGTGACCATATGTGTGTGGGTTTATCTCTGGGCTTTCTATCCTGTTCCATTGATCCATATTTCTGTTTTGTGCCAGTACCATACTTTCTTGATTACTGTAGCTTTGTAGTATAATCTGAAGTCAGGGAGCCTGATTCCTCCAGCTCCGTTTTTCTTTCTCAAGATTGCTTTGGCTATTCAAGGTCTTTTGTGTTTCCGTACTAATTGTGAAATTTTTGTTCTAGTTCTGTGAAATATGCCGTTGGTAGCTTGATAGGGATTGCATTGAATCTGTAGATTGCTTTGGGTAGTATAGTGATCTTCTCAGTATTGATTCTTCCAATCTGAGAACATGGTATATCTCTCTATCTGTTTGTATATCTTTAATTTCTTTCATCAGTGTCTTATAGTTTTCTGTGTACAGGTCTTTTGTCTCCTTAAGAAGGTTTATTCCTAGGTATTTTATTCTTTTCGTTGCAATGGTAAATGGGGTTGTTTCCTTAATTTCTCTTTCAGATTTTTCATCATTAGTGTGTAAGAATGCAAGAGATTTCTGTGCATTAATTTTTTATCCTGCTACTTTACCAAATTCATTGATTAGCTCTAGTAGTTTTCTGGTACCATCTTTAGGATGCTCTATGTATAGTTTCATGTCATCTGCAAACAGTGGCAGTTTTACTTCTTCTTTTCCAATTTGGATTCCTTTTATTTCTTTTTCTTCTCTGATTGCTGTGGCTAAAACTTCCAAAACTATGTTGAATAACAGCGGTGAGAATGGGCAACCTTGTCTTGTTCCTGATTTTAGTAGGAATGGTTTCAGTTTTTCACCATTGAGAATGATGTTGGCTGTGGGTTTGTCATATGTGGCCTTTATTATGTTGAGGTAGATTCCCTCGATGCCCACTTCCTGGAGAGATTTTGTCATAAATGGGTGTTGAATTTTGTCAAAAGCTTTCTCTGTATCTATTAGATTATCTTATGGTTTTTATCCTTCAATTTTTTAATATGGTGTATCACATTGATTGATTTGCATATATTGAAGAATCCTTGCATTCCTGGGATAAACCCCGCTTGATCATGGTGTGTGATCCTTTTAATGTGCTGTTGGAGTCTGTTTGCTAGTATTTTGTTGAGGATTTTTGTATCTATTTTCATCAGTGATATTGGCCTGTAGTTTTCTTTTTTGTGACATCTTTGTCTGGTTTTGGTCTCAGGGTGATGGTGGCTTCATAGAACGAGTTTGGGAGTGTTCCTCCCTCTGCTATATTTTGGAAGAGTTTGAGAAGGATAGGTGTTAGCTCTTCTCTAAATGTTTGATAGAATTCGCCTGTGAAGCCATCTGGTCCTGGGCTTTTGTTTGTCTGAAGATTTAAAATCACAGTTTCAATTTCAGTACTTGTCATCAGTCTGTTCATATTTTCTGTTTCTTCCTGGTTCAGTCTTGGAAAGTTGTAGTTTTCTAAGAATTTGTCCATTTCTTCCAGGTTGTCCATTTTATTGGCATATAGTTGCTTGTAGTAGTCTCTCATGATTCTTTGTATTTCTGCAGTGTCGGTTGTTACTTCTCCTTTTTCATTTCTAATTCTGTTAATTTGAGTCTTCCTTTTTTTTCTTGATAAGCCTGGCTAATGGTTTATGAATTTTGTTTATCTTCTTAAAGAACCAGCTTTTAGTTTTATTGATCTTTGCCATCATTTCCTTCATTTCTTTTTTCATTTATTTCTGATCTGATCTTTATGATTTCTTTTCTTCTGCTAACTTGGGTATTTTTTGTTGTTCTTCTTCTTCTTTCTCTAATTGATTTAGGTGTAAGGTTAAGTTGTTTATTTGAGATGTTTCTTGTTTCTTGAGGTAGGCTTGTATTGCTATAAACTTCCCTCTTAGAACTGCTTTTGCTGCATCCCATAGGTTTTGGGTCATCATGTTTTCACTGTCTTTTGTTTCTAGGTATTTTTTGATTTCCTCTTTGATTTCTTCAGTGACCTCTTTGTTATTCAGTAGTGCAATGTTTAGCCTCCATGTGTTTGTATTTTTTACAGATTTTTCCTGTAATTGATATCTAGTCTCATAGCTTTGTGGTCATAAAAGATACTTGATACAATTTCAATTTTCTTAAATTTACCAAGGCTTGATTTGTGACCCAAGATATGATCTATCCTGGAGAGTGTTCCATGAGCACTTGAGAAGAAAGTGTATTCTGTTGTTTTTGGATGGAATATTCTATAAATATCAATTAAGTCTATCTGGTCTAATGTGTCTTTTAAAGCTTGTGTTTCCTTATTTATTTTCTGTTTGGATGATCTGTCCATTGGTGTAAGTGAGGTGTTAAAGTCCCCTACTATTATTGTGTTACTGCCAATTTCCCCTTTTATGGCTGCTAACATTTGCCTTATGTATTGAGCTGCTCCTATGCTGGGTGCATAAATACTTTCAATTGTTATATCTTCTTCTTGGATCGATCCCTTGATCATTATGTAGTGTCCTTCTTTGTGTCTTGTAATAGTCTTTATTTTAAAGTCTATTTTGTCTGATATGAATATTGCTACTCCAGCTTTCTTGTGATTTCCATTTGCATGGAATATCTTTTTCCATCCCCTCACTTTCAGTCTGTATGTGTCCCTAGGTCTGAAGTGGGTCCCCTGTAGACAGCATATATATGGGTCTTGTTTTTGCATCCATTCAGCCAATCTATGTCTTTTGGTTGGAGCATTTAATCCATTTACATTTAAGGTAATTATTGATATGCATGTTCTTATTACCAGTTTCCTAATTGTTTGGGGTTTGTTACTGTAGGTCTTTTCCTTCTCTCATATTTCCTGCCTAGAGTAGTTCCTTTAGCATTTGTTGTAAAGCTGGTTTGGTGGTGCTGAATTCTCTAAACTTTTGCTTGTCTGTAAAGATTTTAATTTCTCTGTTGAATCTTAATGAGTTCCTTTCTGTGTAGAGTAATCTTGGTTGTAGGCTTTTCTCTTTCTTCACTTTAACTATGTCCTGTCACTCTCTTCTGGCTTGCAGAGTTTCTGCTCAAAGATCAGCTGTTAACCCTATGGGGATTCCCTTGTATGTTATTTGTTGCTTTTCCCTTGCTGCTTTTAGTATTTTTTCTTTGAAGTTAATTTTTGATAGTTTGATTAGTATGTGTCTTGGCGTGTTTCTCCTTGGATTTATCCTGTATGGGACTCTCTGTGCTTCCTGGACTTGATTGACTATTTCTTTTCCCATATTAGTGAAGTTTTCAACTATAATCTCTTGAAATATTTTCTCAGTCCCTTTCTTTTTCTCTTCTTCTTCTGGCATCCCTATAGTTTGAATGTTGGTGCATTTAATATTGTCCCAGAGGTCTCTGAGACTGTCCTCAGTTCTTTTCATTCTTTTTTCTTTATTCTGCTCTCTGGTAGTTATTTCCACTATTTTATCTTCCAGGTCACTTATCTGCTCTTCTGCCTCAGTTATTCTGCTATTGATTCCTTCTAGAGAATTTTTAATTTCACTTATTGTGTTGTTCATCATTGTTTATTTGCTCTTTAGTGCTTCTTGGTACTTGTTAAACATTTCTTGTATATTCTCCATTCTATTTCCAAGATTTTTGATCATCTTTGCTATCATTACTCTGAATTCTTTTTCAGGTAGACTGCCTATTTCCTCTTCATTTGTTTGGTCTGGTGGGTTTTTACCTTGTTCCTTCATCTGCTGCATATTTCTCTGTTTTCTCATTTTGTTTAACTTACTGTGTTTGGGGTCTCCTTTCACAGATTGCAGGTTATAGTTCACATTATTTTTGGTGTCTGCCCCCAGTGGGTGAGGTTGGTTCAGTCACTTGTGTAGGCTTCCCAGTGGAGGGGACTGGTGTCTGTGTTCTGGTGGGTACGGCTGTATCTTGTCCTTCTGGTGGGTGGGGCCGTGTCCGGTGGTGTATTTTGGAGTGTCTGTGAACTTAGTATGACTTTAGGCAACCTCTCTGCTAATGGGTGGGTTTGTGTTCCTGTCTTGCTAGTTGTTTGGCATACAGTGTCCAGCACTGGAGCTTTCTGGCTGTTGGGTGGAGCTGTGTCTTAGTGTTGAGACGAAGATCTCTGGGAGAGCTCTTGTCAATTGATATTATGTGAGGTCGGGAGGTTTCTGGTGGTCCAATGTCCTGGACCTCGGAGGCTCACGCCCGACATACAGCTGGAGCACCAAGACCCTACCAGCCACATGGCTCAGAAGAAAAGGAAGAAAGAAAAAAAAAAACAGAAACAAAAAAACAAACAGACAGAACCCTAGGACAAAGGGTAAAAGCAAACCTATACAAAGTCACACAAAGAAGCATACATGTACACACTCACAAAAAGAGAAGAAGGAGAAGAAAATTATATATATATATATATATATATATATATATATATATATATATATATATATATATATATATAAAAGGAAGAGAGCAACCAAGCCAATAAACAAATACACCAGTGATAATAAGCACTAAATACTAAGCTAAGATAAACATAAAACCAGAAACAAATTAGATGCAGAAAGCAAACCTCAAGTCTACAGTTGCTCCCAAAGTCCACCATCTCAATTTTGGGAACATTCGTTGTCTGTTCAGGTATTCTTCAGACACAGGGTTTATCAAGTTGATTGGGGGGATTTAATCTGCTGCTCCTGAGCCTGCATGGAGAAATTTCCCTTTCTCTTCCTTGTTCACACAGCTCCGCGGGTTCAGCTTTGGTTTTGGCCCTGCCTCTCTGTGTAGGCCACCTTCAGGAGTCTATTCCCCCCCACCCAGAGAGGAGGGGGTTAAAGCAGTGGCTGAGTAGGGTTCTCTTGCTTCCTCAGGCTGGGGGGAGGGAGGGGTACAGTAGTCATAATTGGAATGCAGAGCGAGCCTGAGGCAGCAGAGACCAGTGTGACGTTGCAACAGCCTGAGGCACACGGTGTGCTCTCCCAGGGAAGTTGTCCCTGGATCGTGAGGCCCTGGCAGTGGTGTGTTGCAGAGCCTCCTGGCAGAGTGTGGATAGTGACCTGCGCTTGTACACAGGATTCTTGGTGGCAGCAGCAGCAGCGTTAGTGGTTCCTGCCCAACTCTGGGGCCCGAGCTGATAGCCACGGCTCGTGCCCGTCCCTGGAGCTAGTTTAGGCAGTTCTCTGCCTTCTGTGAGCACACTGGAAGGAATCCCCTCTCCTTGAGCACCCCGAAACAAAGGTCTCTTGCCTCTCTGGCAGGTCCAGACTTTTTCCTGGACTCCCTCCTGGCTAGCTGTGGTGCACAGCCCCCTTCAGGCTATCTTCACACAGCCAACTCCAGTCCTCTCCCTGGAGTCTGACCTTTGAAGCCTGAGCCTCAGCTCCCAGCCTTAACCCACCCTTGTGGGTGAGCAGACAAGCCTCTCAGGTGGGTGAGTGCTGGTCGGCACCGATCCTCTGTGTGGGAATCTCTCGCTTTGCCCTCTGCACCCCGGTTGCTGCACTCTCCTCCGTGGCTCCAAAGCTTCCCACCCCCCCACCCCCCCATCTCTGCCAGTGAAGCGGTTTCCTAGTGTGTGGAAACCTTTCCTCCTTCACGGCTCCCTCCCAGAGGTGCAGGTTCCATCCCTATTCTTTTGTCTCTGTTTTTTCTTTTTTCTTTTGCCTTACCCAGGTACATAGGGAATTTCTTGCCTTTTGGGAAGTCTGAGGTCTTCTGCCAGCGTTCAGTAGGTGTTCTGTAGGAGTTGTTCCACATGTAGATGTATTTTTGATGTATTTATGGGGAGGAAGGTGATCTCCACGTCTTACTCCTCCACGATCTTGAAGGTCTCCAAAGCTGCAGGAGGGTATGGCAAGGTTTATCCCTGATATAATGAGGCCTTCTAGAGAGGAGGGTGTCTTCTGAGCAGGACTGAAAATGGTTTGCCCTTCTTAATGCAGTTTCCTTTCTCAGTCATCTTTGTTCAAGTAGCCTTTGTTTACATTGACCCCTCTGCCTCGGAAGTCCTTTTCACCTGTATCTGGCCGACTCCTGGCCATCCTCAATGGCTGAGTTCAGGAATCACCTCCCTACCTCCCATGATGCCTTGGGGTCATCCTTGGCTTCACATTTCACCTTTGTCTACAGTGATCCCTTTACCAGCCTATTTCCCCTACTAGCTCATGGAGAGAAGGGGCTGCATCTTATGCATTTAAAAAATTTCCTGCCCCTAGCTCTGTGATTGGTATTTAGGAGAAATGCAATAAAAGTCTGTGGACTGGAAGATATTAAACTACTAATAAAATTTCAACTGTCAGAGCTTTATTTGTAAGCATAGATCTGATAATAGCTTTTCTCTACTCAGAGATGTTTATTCTGAAACAATGAGGACTATATGCCGGATAAAACACAAGACTTGCAGCCAGCTTTTCCCTTGCAAGACCAGGGAGAACCTGGCTGGAGACCTGTTTAACCCAGGTGACCTAAGACAGATTAGCCAGAGAGAGAACAGAAATCGGAAGGAAGGAGAAGCAAAGGCCCTGCTGGGTGACCATCCTGCTTTGGTAGCCACATCCCAAAGGAACAATTGCCTTAGCTCCTCTCTGTGACAAGCCAGCTCTGTCTACTCAATCCCATCTGATCACTGGGAACCTCTTGGTGGAGCATCAGAACCTATTACGTCTCACGTGTTATCTCCTCTAAGGAGCTCAGGTGATGATGCTCATGTGGCCAGAGGTGCTGTGGGCTTCTTCTCCGTGTCAGGTGACAACAGTGATCTCAGGTGACAAAGCTGTCAGTCATGACCCCAGGAGGCCTTTAAAAACCTGGGAGAGCAAACCCCACTACAGGGCAGTGACTCCCAGTCCTGGCTGTACATTAGAAGCACCTGGGTAGCATCCAAACCTCACCATATTCAGGCAATACCTCTAATAATTGAACCAGAATGCCTGGTAGTGGGACCCAGGTGTCAGTAATGCTTAAAATTGTCCAGGTAATTACAATATGTGGCAAGATGGAGAAGCACTGCTGTAGGAGTGGGAGTGGTACAGGGCTCGGTCAGAAGAAAGAAACTCATTAACCTGGCTTTTTTCTGGGCCATATGTGCTTCCTTCATAAAAACAGTTAAAGATTAAGCTGCTTTTCTCCTTCCCCTCCCCTACAGTGGTGAATAAAATAGACACAGTTCTATGCATCATGGAGCCTATAGTCAAGTAGAAGAGATAGACAATGAACATTATAAATTATGAAAATTCCATGGAGAAGAAAGGGTGCCACGTGGAAAATAACTTATTTTATATTGATTTATAGGGAAGTGAAATTGAAGCTGAGACCTACAGAATAGGAAGGAGCCAGTCATTTGAAATGATCGGAAGAGCATTCCCAAGCTGAGGGATCAGCATGTGCTAAGGCTCTATGACAGGAGAACGCTTGGTGTGTCTACTCCAAGTCAACATCTACCACAAACATTCTCTTATTACCTACTCTGTGGCAGGTAGAATATAGAGATGGCAGGCATGTTCCATACACTGAGGAGTTTATAATTCAGTGTGTAGAGAAATAGATTGCAAGAAGCAAAGTTTAGCAGGACTCCTGGGGGAGACATTTAATTCTGCCCAATGTATGAAGTGGTATATATGTATGGGGTTGATCAGAGGTCTCAGATGGGAGAATTAAGGCTTTGAATGATGACATAAACCACCTCTTTTGTCAGATGCTCTCTTTGACATCTGTGGGGAGAATTTTCCAGATTGATAGGGGACAAAGTGCCACAGGTACCAGGAAGCACATGTGTAAAGGCATGGAGGCATCAGAGTGTTTGGCATGCTTGGGGAATGAAGAGTTTGTGTATCTCGGGCTTCAGGCGAGGCCATGTGCTGTGATGCGGGTGTGGCTGGAAACAGGTGAAACTGATAAATGAATGATACTAGGGACTCTCTCTGGGTTACCTGGCATTGGGGTTACCTAGGATGGATGATTCTCTAATCCCAGAAGAGGCTGCAGGTCCCGTGGGACCTGGATAGGCTCTACTCCTCGGTCAGTGTTAGCTGTGTCTGAATTCAGTTTCCCATGGAATGGGGGCTCCCAGTGTCTCCAGGTGCAGCAGTCCTCCACACACCTGGCACTTCAGCCTGCATCTCTTGGTGCCTGAGTCCCAAACGCTTATCCTTTGTCCCCTTCCTGGGGCAAAGACACCTTCACATTTCCTCCTTAAATGGAGAACAACAAGGGGTAGAGCCCTCTGATGACCCACTGTATACACAGCTGTGCTGCAGCCTAAATGTCCTTCTCTGCAGAATGCCCAGAGGACGGGCCGGGCACACCTGCTGACCCTCTGCCCACAAGTTCCAGGTGCGCCAGCTGATGCTCGCTGCTATTTGTTCCAGGCTCTTGCCACCATGAAAGGGATGCTGGGGCAGGGAAAAGGTGAAGATGAGGCTGCATGGTTTGGTGGGTCTAAGTTTGGAAGGGTCTTGTGGGCCATGAAACTTGAACTTCAAACTTAGGAATGAGGAACCAGGGAAAGATTTCCAGCCTGGGAGGGCCATGGTCAGATCTGTGATTTTGAAAGACTTCTCTGTTGGCCAACGTGGAGGATGGGCTGTAAAAGAATGATACTAGACACGGGGGTTGCTAGAAATGTTAGCTCCCTGAGAGCCAGCCGTTTTGTTTCTTTTGTTCACTGCTTTTCTCCAGGGTCTGGGACAGTGCCTAGTCCATGGCTGGTGCTCAATAGATATTTGATGAATGAATGAGAGCAGTTAGGAAGCTATTGTCCTGGTCCAGGTGAGAGATGATGCTTCAACTTGGTCAGTGGTTTGGGGATGGAGAAGAGTTAGAGATATTGAGACAGTGTGGAAGGAAGGTTTAGGATGGGACAGCACAGCTAGAATAGCACCTAAAATGGCTTTACTCCTTCAGCCAGCACCACGGACAGAGAATTCAATAACGTGGCTATAGTGGTAAGGACTGCTGGTTGACATAAGATTCTCATAAGATTCTCTATTTTCCATCCTGGGATTTGGGCTCCTACCCCAAGGAGTCATGGGCTCCATGATGGGCATCCTCTTCCAGGAAGTCAGGCCTGGGCACCATACTATCCTTGGTGAACTCCATGATACCTTGGCTTCCTGGTGCAGTAGATGGAATTGTTATTGCGTTTGTTGTAGTGCACAGTAGAAGACCTACAGAGTTTCTGTCTCTGGCATATTTTTCTATTTAAAATGGAAGGGATACTGTTAAAATGAAACTTTCCTTCGGGATGCTTTCAAAACTCAATCTCCCATCCTGCACAGTGCCCTTGACAATCAACGTAAAAGAATCCCCGAATCTAGTCTACACACGGGCAAACTGTTGTTTATTCTCTAGATTTTATTCATATGTTTGGTTGTTATGATTTTCAAGGCAATTTGGGCTGGTCAATGACCAGCAAGGCTGCGGGAGTGCTGGCAGTACAGTTCTAAGGTATTTTCTGGAACCTGTCTTGGGCACTCTTAACGGTGGCTCACAGGACTGCATTGTGATCGTGACTATACTAATGATGATCTCTCACAGTACAAATTATTTAACAGCATTGCTTAATTTATTCTTTTCAAAACCCTTTGTATGTGGCACGTGACAGAAGACCCACCTCCATTTTACAGATGTAGGAGCTGGAACTCAGACACTGATTGCTAACAGGTGGCCCATCTGGGGTCAGTATCCACACTTCTGACTTCCGGTCCAGCGGTCTGTTTATTTCCCCACTATGAGCTGGGCAATGTGGGAACTCCAGATTTTATTGACTTGGTGGTTTGTGATATGGTTTGAGGGAGGTCTGGTGACCTCTCTCTGCCTGGAAAGGAGGAAATCTGTGATTCTCTCTCTCTTTCCAAATTTCCAAAGAGGAAGCAACTCTCAGCCAGAGCAGGAGCCTAAGTCTTGTTTGTAGGCAGTGGGGTGTACAGGTGGCTCATTGCTGTGTGCCGCGGGGCAGCAGTAAATTGATACTTGTTGATCTCCAAGCCTCTGGCAGAGATGGGGAGGAAGGGATGGGAAAGTGACATTTTTGTAAATAACCACACCTGGTTCTAAGAGCAGAAGGACCGGCATGTCCCTATAGCCTCATCAATTACCATCAACCTTTCGCAAAGGGAGCCCTAGGGGAAAGAACCTCTTCACACTCTTATGATTATTTATAGACACCCCCTCCTGTCCACACTCTGAGGGGAGTTTGGTTTGCTCAGCAGTGGCCTCCTTCCAGATGTGTTTATATTTCCTCCAGGCCCAGGGGAAAGCATCCTTCTGCCCCTCCATTACATGGAGCAGAGAGGATGCCTGGCATTGGGACTTAATGAAGATGTGGAAGGAGAGACAAGGGGCAGCATGCCTGAATTCCTCAGCTAGATTCATGTATCTCCCGGCGATCACTGATTGAGTAGCCACTTTGCTGCTAAAGAAGGCAATTCAACACGGTGGTTAAATAAACATGATTTGCAAGCAGATAGACCTGGATTTAAGTCCCAGCTCTGCCCTTTACAAACTGTGTGGCTTTGGTTAAGTAACTTACACTTTCTGCCTCCATTTCCTCATCTATAAAATGGGATAATAACATCTCCACTCAGGGTCATTGTGAGGTTTGAGTGCAAAGGGCTGAGCAGTGCCTGACACGGCAGGTGATATGTATGTGGTGCCTGTTCTTTTAAAACGTTTAAAAATATGGAATGCTTCACGAATTTGCATGTCATCTTTGCACGGGGGTCATGCTAATCCTGTTTGTATTGTTCCAGTTTTAGTCTATGTGCTGCTAAGTTTGCACTGGTGCCTATTCTTGTAAGACACTACCGTGCGTGCGTGCGTGTGCGTGTGTGTGTGTGTGTGTGTGTGTGTGTGTGTGTGATTTGAAAGAAACAAGCCTGAAGAAACAGAGGCAGTGTGGGCAGTACAGGCAGGGAATTTCTGGTTCAAAAGTAACTATTAAAACCTAGAGAAGGAGAGATTGCAACAGACAAGGCAGGTCAGAGGGGAATTCTTTGCAGAAGAGGTGACTGAGCTATCTGAGTATCTGAGGTATGTTATTGGACATGCCTGCAGGGTACCCACCACCTGACTGTGGGTTGGCAGAATGCCTTAGACCAGCTTTTAAGAAAGGCTGTTTTAGCCTGGGAAGGAGGCCTGGGCTGCCAGTGTTCTGTGTTAAGGCTTGGCAGCCTCTCCAGATGGAGAGTTTTGTTGACATACCACACTTTGAGTGGAGCATTTGTTTCACAGGTAATCCAGTCCCAGCAAAAGTGAGGCTGCCTAAAATGACAAAAAAAAAAAAAAAGAAAAGAAAAGAAAAAGAGATACATTTTGGCATTTTAGGATTACAGGACTTTGCTTAACTTCTGTGATTTTATTTTGAATCTTTTCCTTTTATGCTAAGAATCTTGGTTCTTAATGACAATAGCATTATTGCTTATTTGCTTTACCCCATTTTTAACACACACATATATTCATATAAAATCAATATCAAATATATGATTAGTGAAAATATTATTATATCAAACAATATCAAATATATGATTAGAGAAAATATTATTATTATTGCAGTTCTTAGGTATATCCTACTAGAGACATATAGTTGAATTACTGTATTTTCAAACCATTTAAAATAACACACCTCTGCATAATTAAGCTATCAACTCAATGTGCAATTAGGGTCCTTTATTTTATTTTGCCCTTGATTTTAGGAATTGCCTTTTTCATTCTGATTTAACATTTTCATGGTTCTAAAGTTGAATCTAAAAAACAAGGTATTATAGGGCTTCCCTGGTGATGCAGTGGTTGAGAGTCTGCCTGCCGATGCAGGGGACACGGGTTCGTGCCCCGGTCCGGGAAGATCCCACATGCCACGGAGCGGCTGGGCCCGTGAGCCGTGGCCGCTGAGCCTGCGCATCCGGAGCCTGTGCTCCGCAACGGGAGAGGCCACAACAGTGAGAGGCCCACGTACCGCAAAAAAAAAAAAACAAGGTATTATTCAGAGAAGTCCAGCTTCGATCCCAAACTCACCTCTCTTTTTTCTCCTTTCCCTTTAGACAACAATTTTATTTACGTTATGGTTTATCCTTCCATAATTTTTTACATAAGCAAAACCACACATGAATACATATATACTCTCTTAGATAGATGGTAGCTTATTATATACACTTTAGTCCAACTATTTTTTTTTCCCCACTTAGCATTACATTCTGGAGATCATGGCGTAACAATGTATACATATTCCACATTCCTTTCTGTAGTTGCATGGTACTTCACTATCTGAATGTGTTATAGTTTATTCAACTAGGCCCCTGTTAATGGACATTTTGGTTTTTGCTATTACAAATAAAAAAATGTGGTCATGTTTTTGTGTTTCTGTCAGTGTTTCTTTAGGAGAGATTCCTACAAATAGGCTTCCTGGGTCAGAGTGCCTGTGTTATTTTGCTAGATATTGCTAATTCCCCTTCATAGTGTTTGTACCTTTTTGCATTCCTTTCAGCAATGATGGGAGTGCCTATTTTCTCAAAGCTGGAACAAAAGAGAATTTATCAATCTTTTGGATTTTTGCCACTCTGATAGGTGAAAAATGGTATATTAGTATACTTTAAGCTTGCCTTTTATTATGTGCACAATCAAGATCGTTTCATATAAATAGGAGGCATGTGTATTTAGTTTTCTGTGATTTGTCTGTGTGTATCTCCAGTCTTATTTTTTCTCTATAGGATTATTGGTCTCTCATTCTTTTTAAAATTCTTTATATATTGGAAATATTAACTCTTTATCTATGATAAAAGTTGAAAAATTTCCCCCAGTTTGTTATTTGTCTCTTTCCTTTCTTTATGGTGTTTTTTTACTATGTAAGTAAGCAATTTTTTTTCTTATTTTCATGTAATAAAATTCATTAATCTTTTCCTTTATGGTTCCTAGATATTGAGTCAGAGGTAGGAAGGTTCCCCCTCACACCTGGATTGTAGAATAATTCAGACTTGTTTTTTCTATACTTGTATTGATCCATTTAATACATTTAACTTTCTCATCCACTTGGAATTTATCTTGGTATACGATGTGGGGAATGAATACAATTTTATCTTTTTACATGTGGCTATTCAGTTAGACCATACCTTTGACTAAAAAGAACATCATTTCCCCCACTAATTTGAGATTCTGCCTTCATGGTATACTAAATTTCCAAATACAATTAGATCTATTTCTGGATTTTCTGTTTTGTTTTATTGGTCTATGCATGTAACACCACCACACTCTTTTAGTTAGCAACATTATAATATGTTTTAAAGTCTGATGAGGCTATCCCTTTCTTACTTCTCTTTTTTTCCAGCTGTTTTTTTAAAAAAATTTTTCAGGATTTTCCCCTCTTGGCTATTCTTGCTTATCTTTTCTTCCAAATGAATTTTATAATAAACTTATCTAGCTCCAGAAAGAAATTTAGTCATATTTTTATTGGATTATATTAAATTCATGAGTTATATTAAATTAAATTTTATGAATTAGCTTAGGGAGACCTGAAATCTTTGATATTGAATCTTCTTATCCAAGAATATGGTATATCTTTCTATTCATGCAGGGTTATTTTTGTGTATTTTTTAATTTTTATAGTTTTTCTTCATAGAGGTTTTGGGCATTTCTTGTTAAATTTATGCCATCACATTTAATTTTATTTGGCTCTCACAAATGGGGTTTTCTTTTCCAATATAAACTGATTTTTGTTTATATACATGAAAACTTGATTTTTGTAGATTGATTTTATAATCTATTTCACTAAATTTTTTTGTTTGTAGTCATTTTCAATGGGTTCCTTTGGGTTTTCTAGATACGTACTTATATAATTCTTAGCTCTTGTAGTATGATGGATAACACAAATGGATTTTAGAGTATTGAATCCACTCTACTTGGTCATGATGAATATTTTGATGTGCTGTTGCAATCTGTTAATTATTTAATATTTTTATTTATATTTAGAAGTGATATTGGTCTATAGTTGCGTTTTGTTGATACAATCTTTGCAGATCGAGATTGAAGTTGTACTCACTTCATAAAATAACTTAGAAATAGAATTTCCCTGAGAAACAATCTGGACCGGGTACATTTTTGTGGGAAAGCTCTTTTAATACTTCCTCTATTTCTTCTGTGGTATTATATATGTTTAGACTTTCTGTCTCCACTGGGGTTGATTTTGACAAGTTGTGTTTGTCCAGAAAATTATCTGCTTCATCTACTTTTCCAAATTTATTTGCAAAGAATTATATAAAGTAGATTCTTGTCATGTTTTAAAAAAGTGTGCAGTTTTGATGGTTATTTCCTCCTTGTCATTTCTAATTTTATGTATATGGTACACCCCCCCACCCCTGCCTTTTTTTCCACAATTATATTAGCTAATGGGTTCTTTTATTATGCTTTTTTCAAATAATTAACTTTTGGATGTATTTATTAGTTCTATGTTTTTCTGGTTCTAACTCGTATCTTTTTTTTCTTTTCCATTATGGTTTATTACAAGATATTGAATATAGTTCCCTGTGCTATACCATAGGAACTTGATGTTTATCCATTCTAAGTGTAATAGTTTGCATCTACTAACCCCAAACTCCCAGTCCATCCCCCCTAACACCCCCTCCTTCGCAACCACAAGTGTGTTCTCTATGTCTGTCAGTCTGTTTCTGTTTTGTAAAAAAGTTCATTTGTATCATATTTTCAATTGCACATGTAAGTGATATCATATGATATTTGTCTTTCTTTTCGTGACTTACTTCACTTAGTATGATAATCTCTAGGTCCATCCATGTTGCTGCAAATGACGCTATTTCATTTTTTTAATGGCTGAGTAATATTCCATTGTATATATGTACCACATTTTCTTTATCCATTCATCTGTCAGTGGACATTTAGGTTGTTTCCATGTCTTGGCTATTGTACATAGTGCTGCAGTGAACATTGGGGTGCATGTATCTTTTTGAATTAGTAACTCACATCTGTTTTGAGATATAATTTACTTACTGTAAAATGTATTATGGGTACAGTTTGATGATTCTGACATATTTATACACCAAGACAACAAAACACCAAACAAAATAGAAAACAATTCCATCACACTAGAAAGTTTCTTCATTCTCCTTTCTGGACAACTTCCTATGCCACCCCAGAGATAAAAATATTCTTTTTTAAAATTATATTTATTTATTTTTATTTGGCTGCAATGTGTCTTAGTTTTGGCACGTGGGATCTTCATTGCCATGTGCGGGATCTTCGTTGAGGCATGTGGGATCTTTTAGTTGCGGCATGCCAACACTTAGTTGCAGCGTGCGGGATCTAGTTCCCTGACCAGGGGTCAAACCCAGGCCCCCTGAATTAGGGGCATGGAGTCTTAGCCACTGGACCACCAGGAAAGTCCCAACAATTTTCTAATATTTATCACTATAGTTTAGTTTTGCAAGTTCTCAAACATCTTACATGGGATCATACAGTACGTACTATTTTGTGTCTGACTTGTTATACTTAATATATTTTTGAGACATACATTCTTGAGTGTATCAGTAATATGTTTTTAAAAAATTTCTGAGTAGTATTACACATTTTTTATAGCACAGTTTATGCATCTGTCTGTTGATGATTTTGGTTTGTTCCAGTTTGGGCTATAAAGAAAAGCTGCTGTAAATATTTTTGCCCAAGTCTTTTTGTGGACACATGGTTTCATTTTTCTTGGCTGAATACCTAGAAGTAGAATAGTTGGCTCATAAGGTAGGTGTATGCTAAACTGTATAAAAAACAGGTTATTCCACTTCTGGGTATTTATCCTAAGGAAATGAAAACATTAACTCAAAAATATGTCTGCACCATGTTCATTACAGCATTATTTACAATAGCCAAGACATGGAAGCAACCTAAGTGTCCACCAATGAATGAATGGATAAAGAAAATGTAGTATGTATATCTATATATATACAATGAAATACTATTTATCCATAGAAAGAAGGAAATCTCGCCATTTGTGACAACATGAATGGACCTTGAGGGCATTATGCTAAGTGAAATAAGGCAGAGAAAGACAAATTCTGTATGATCTCACATATACGTGGAGTCTAAAAACAAAACAAAACAAAAAACTAAACTCATAGTTACAGAGAACAGATTGATGGGGGGAGGGGTTTGGGTTGGGCAAAAAGTACAAACTTCCAGTTATAAAATAACTAAGTCCTGGGAATGTAATATGCAGCATGGTGACCATAGTTAATAAAACTGTATTGTTTACTTGAAAGTTGCTAAGAGAGTACATCTTAAAAGTTCTCATCACAAGAAAAAAAGATTTGTAACTATGGTGACATATGTTAACTAGACTTATTGTGGTGATCATTTAGCAATATACACAAATACCAAGGCTTTATGTTGTACACTAGAAACTAATATAATGTTATATGTCAATTATACCTCAAGGAAAAATATGAAGAAGCTAAAAAAAATTTTTTTTTAGAAAGGAAACAGGAATTATTTTTCCAAAGTGTTGTACCATTAACAATCCACCAACATGTGAATGTTCCAGTTGCTGTAAATCCTCATCGCCGATTAGTATTATTGGTCTTTTAAATTTTAGCCATTCTAGTGGGTGTGGAGTGATATCTCATTATGGTTTTATTTTTAATTTCTTTGGTCACTAATGTTGAGCATCTTTTCATGGTGCTCATTAGCCATTTATATATCTTCTTTTGTGAAGTGCTTTTGAAGCATTTGCCCTTTTTATTGAGTTTTTGGTCTTCTTATTATTGATTTATAAGAGTTCTTTATATATTTGGATACAATTTCTTTGTCAGATATATGTTTTGCAAATATTTTCTCTTAGTCTGTGACTTACCTTTTCCTTAATTCTATTTTTTGATGAGCAGACGTTATTAATTTTGGTGAAGCCCAGTTTATTTTTTCTTTTATATATAATGCATTTTGTGTCCTCTCTAGAAAAATTTTCCCCTACCCCAAGTTCATAAGGATATTCTCCTATGTTTTCTTCTAGTTTTGTTGTTTCAGATTTACATTTAAGTCTATTTTCTATCTTGAATTAATTGTTGTATATGGTGGAGGTGTTTGTTTTTGCTTGTTTAGCATGCATATCCAGTTGTTTTATTCCTTGGAAGGGCTTTTCTTTCCCCATTGGACTGCCTTAGCATCTTTGTTGAAGATCAGTTGTCTATACATGCATGGGTCTATTTCCATTTTCTCTGTTCCACTGTCTGTTTGATCAGTCTGTTCAGTCTTACACCAGTACTACACCACCTTGATTACTTTAACTTTAAAGTAAGTTTTGAAACCAGGCAATGAAAGTCCTATGACTTTATTTATTTATTTTTGGCTGCGCTGGGTCTTCATTGCTGCGTGCGGGCTTTCTCTAGTTGCAGTGAGTTGGGGCTACTCTTCATCGTGGTACCCCGGCTTCTCATTACAGTGGCTTCTCTTGTTGTGAAGCATGGGCTCTAGGCGCGTGGGCTTCAGTAGTTGTGGCACATGGGCTTAGTTGCTCCGTGGCATGTGGGATCTTCCTGGACCAGGGGTTGAACCCATGTCCCCTGCATTTGCAGGCAGATTCTTAATCACTGTGCCACCAGGGAAGTCCCAGTCCTATGACTTAAAAAAAAGAAAAAAAACTTAACACACTGTTGTGGTTATTCCATATCATTTGTATTTCCATTTAAATCTTAGAATCAGTTTGTCAATTTCTATAAAAAAGCTTTCTGAGATTTTTGGGGAGGTGGGTTAGTTTGATAGGGATGCCATAATAAAATACCACAGTCTGAGTGGTTTAAAATACAGAAATTTGTATTCTCACAGTTCTGAAGGCTGGAGATCCAAGATCAAAGAGTCAGCAGGTTTACTCTCTCCTTTGCTTGCAGATGGCCGCCTTCACGCTGTGTCTTCCTCTGTGCATGAGCATCCCTGGTGTCTCTTTGTGTGTCCAAATTTCCTCTTTGTATAAGGACACCAGACAGATTAGATTAGGGCTCACTCTAAGGACTTTATTTTAACCTAATCACCTCTTAAACGGCCCCATCTCCAGATACAGTCACCTTCTGAGGTACTGATGGTTAGGGCTTCGACCTGTGAATTTTGGGTGGGACACAATTCAGCTCATAACAAGATTGTATTGGATCTATATATCAATTTTGAAATAATTGGCATCTTCACAATATTGAGTTTTCCAATCCAAGAACATGTTCTATCTCTCCATATATCTTAGTCTTCTTTAATTTCCAAGAGATATCTTACAGGTTTCAGTGTAGAGGGCTTGCATATATTTGGTTAAATTTACCCCTAATATTTTCTGTTTTTTTGTTGCTATTGTAAGTGATATTTAAATGTTTTTTCAGTTGTTTGTGATTAGTATATAGAAGTGCAGTTATTTTTTGTATATTGACCATGTATCCTGAAATCTTGTTAAATTCCCTTATTATAGTAGACATCTTTGACTTATTCCTGATCTTAGAGGAAAAGTGTTCCATGTTTTGCCAATAAGTATGGGGTTAATTTTAGATTTTTCATAGATATCCTATAACATCCTCAGTGGTTATGAAAGTATATCTTTCAGATTTCCAAGTGTGGGAAGCTTAAAGACTGACAGCCCCAGCAGCTGCATTCTGAAACCCATCACTTTGTGCAGCTGCCACACTTCCCAAAGCCTTCTCCCAGCCAATGCCTAGGAGATGTGGGGTTCCTATGGTGGGAGACATTGGCTTGAGGACTCCAGGATGGCTTTACCCAACTCTCTCAAAACTGCACTGGAGTTTCAGATACTTCTGCACCATCTGCCTTCTTCCTTCCTCCTTCACCTGAGCCTGGATTCATATGATCTGACAAGTCTCTCATCCTCTTCCAGGCCGCCTCATTTCCTCTAATAAATCTTTTGCATGTCTAATCCTATCTTGGTGTCTGCTTCTCAGAGGACCCATACTTACACAAAGACTGAGGAATTCCTCTTCTATTCCTAGTTTGCTGGGAGGTGTCTTTTTTTCCTTTAGTCATGAATATGTATTGAATTTTGTGAAAAGATTTTTCTGCATTTACTAAAAAATCATATGTTTTTTTTTCTGTTACACTGATTGCTTTTTAAAAGTTAAGCCAACTTTGTATTCCTGAGATAAACACTACTTGGTCATGAAGTTTTATCCTCCTTACATATTGTTGAATCTTAGTTGCAATATTTTCAAGGGTTTTATATCTATATTCATGGGAGATATTGATCTGTAATGTCTAGTGTCTTCCTAAGGTTTTGGTACCAAAATTATTCTGATCTCATAAAATTACTTTGGAAGAGTTCTTTCCTCCTCTATTTTTCTAAAAGTGTTTTGTAAGATTGGCATTATTTCTTTTAAATGTTTTGATAGAATTCACCAGGGCAGCCAGCTGTGCCTGGGGTTTTCTTTGTTTTCTTTTCTGCATTTTTAGTCTTTATTTCTGGCATACTTTATTGTCTGTGGGGACATTATTCTGCTCACTATTCTCTTTTTATCTTAAAATAACTTTGTGTGGGATTCAAACACAATCCTTTTTTGTTGTTCATGCTTAAAGGGCATGAGTTCTCCTATTCACTTTGGAGGGGAGGGTGGGCCAGGATCATTTTCCTAGCTTCACAGCTCTCGAGTTCACTATGCTTTTGTTATTTCCAAGTGTTCAAATATGTGGCCTTATATATTCTAAAACCTGTTGGCTCAGTCACAGTCCCCCAGTTTTTTTTTTGTTTTTTTTTTTTACTCCCCCAGTTTTATCAGGAACTTTTCTTTCCTTTTCCCTTAATGCTTTGTCCTAGATAAATTAGATTCTGCTCCCAGTAATTTCTACTCAGTGTTGACCTTTGTCTTGGAAGGGAGCTCTTGTTAGTTCTAAGAGTTCATAGAACCTAGACTGTTCCAGCATTCTCTCTGATCTCATGCTCATAACCTGAAACCTGCAAGGCACCTGCCATTATGGCTGTTTCCCCCAGATTGTGTTCCCCTTCCCTCGGGAGTATCCACTGATAATTTTGGGTTCTCTGAATCTCAAGTTCAATATAAATCCCTTTGTCTCTCCTTTGCCTCCCCCTGCACACTTGCTGATGCCACATGGTCTTGGTGGTATTTGTGGTTTTCCCTCAACTGTTCATATTTTAGGACTGGTGTAGGTTCTTGTTTTGCTGTATTGTCTGCAGAATTTTGATTTTGCTATCTTAGTCTCTCTGTCTGTTGTGTGGGGTGATTCAAAAAGATAAAAAAATTATAACACCATCGCTACCACCTTCCTAGAATCCCTGAATGTCTCTGGAAATTTCATGGTGGAGGTGGGGGTGAAGATATCCAATTATATGCCCCCCTGGGAGCTTAAACAATATGTACAAGTCACCAAGAGTCCTATTTGATGTTGAAAATGTTACAACTCTTGTGAGAAACTACAAAAGACCTTTAGAATTGATGGTGGCAAGCCCAGAACACTAAAATTAATACTTGTGAAATAAAAGTGGGAAGAAAAATAAGAAGCTTCTTGTTGAGTTCTTCTCGGTACCAGGTGTTGTGCAAAGTCTTTTACATGAATTTTCTTAATTAAGTCTCTAAACCACCCTATAAGGCAGGTACTATTAACACCCCTACTTTATCACTTTTGTCACTATGTATTATCATAAGGCAGATAGTATCACCCCTACTTTACAGCATTGAAAATGAGACATAGAGTGGCTTGTAACTTTTCCACAGTCACACATATCTCCCAGACTTCAAAGGTGGTGCTCGTAGCCCTTCTACCATACCACCTCCCTCCTATTTGTGTATATACACCAGTGGGGAATGGAGCTCAGTGTCAGGGGATTACTCTCATGTAGGGAATCACTGTCAAGTAGGTATCTAAACTCTTGCTTGACTTGTGGGAAGGGCACCACATGCCTAGCGTTAATGACTTGTCTTGAGGATACAAGGCCCACCCTCCTTTCCCCTGCAAAAAGGAAAACTTTTGAAGGAATACTGTAAGAAACTGCAGCTCAGTAGTCCAATGGCAGGAAGAGAGGGCCCGCCTCAATCAGGCAGAGCAGCCAAGGTGGGTGTGTCAGTAACGGCAAGGCCAGCAGTAGAAGTTCAGTGGAGGTCACCAAATGACAGATGGGAGACCAGCCCAGTGGAAACATCTGGAAGGCTTCAGCTAATCTGGATGAGAAAGTATGAGCCAGCTTGCCACGTTGAAGAGAAGGTAGAGGGTTCAGGTCTTTGGCTCCTAAGTGATTCTCTGGAGAAACTAAGGTCATTGCTCAGATTGCTACTCAGAGGCAATATGGATTAAACATGGGGGCTCTAGAGCAAGATACCTGGGTTCACATCCTGGCTTTGTCAGTTCCTGGCTGTGGGGCATTTAGCAAGTTACTTTACTTCTTTTTTGCCTCTATTCCCTGAGCTGTAAAATGGGGACAATAGTAATACCTGCTTCATTGTGTTGCTGGTGGCATTAAATGCGTCAATACATGTAAAGCATTTTAGAATGATTCCTTGTGCCCTAAAAATCTTTAGATATGTTCCTTCCAATTACAGTCCATCTGCATTATTCTCTATTTGCAAATTTGACTACTGGCTAAAATTTACTAGTAACCCCAACATCAATACTCACAGTGCTTTTGTGGTCATTTGTGGATGTGTGCAGAGTGGGGAAAAGTTTACGTTGTCCGATGTGCATATTCCTAGCTGAGGCTGTATAAGGCGATGCTCTGCCTTCTTGTTTCAGCTCTCAGACTGTACACAGGTGTTCTTTTTTGGTCTTTTCAGTACCACATTTTCTTTTGCATTTTTGTTGGTGACTTCACTGTCTAAAATGCCCCCCAAGCCTAGTGCTGAAGCGCTGTCAACTGGTCCTAAGCACAAGAAAGCTGCGATGATCCTTACAGAGAGAATATGTGCATTAGATAAACTTCATTCAGGCATGAGTTATAGTGCTTTGGCTGTGACTCAATGTTAACAAGTCAACAATATATATGAAATAAGGTGTCTTTACACAGAAACACACAGAAAACAAGGTTATGTATTGATTGGTTGTTGAAAATGTTATGACCAGAGGCTCCCAGGAGCCTAACTCTGACTTCCCCTAGCAGCAATGGCTCTGTATCCATGACAGCTTTACAGAACATAACTACTGTGAAGGATGAGAATCAGCTGTCTTGTCTCACTTGGACTCTCCTAGCCTTGTGGCCCGGAGAAGTGAGGCTTAGGGAAACGAGCAAAGGTCTTCTTCCTTGGTGCTGGAACAGAAATGTTTTAAGCTCTGAATTACACTTTCATATGGGTCCATGCTTTTCTTGACAAGATGCAGGGAGGACACGGATGTTTTGGGAAATGTCCACCGGGGGGATGGGTGTCTCTTTGCAGTAGTGGGGGGCGGGCCGTGGGCCCCCATGCACAAGTGCGGAAGCCAGGCCCCTGACTGCTGCGCTTGGTGAATTTGGAGGCACTCCTCCTGGCTGATGCCAGGCAGAGGTTAATCCTGGCGAGGGGTTGAGCTGTGCCTTTGCTCCCAGCCTCCTCCTCTGTAGTAGACTGACAGCTGGCTCTTATGTGGCAAGCTTCAGGGGCACCTGGCGGACACCTGACACAAAGCCCAGATCGTAGTTATTAGGTCTCCAGGGTAACTGTCACTACCTGCTCTTATACCTGAGGAGAAACGTGTATGGTGGCATGTTTGGAGCCCTCTCTGGGGTTTCGGGAGGAAATGAACCAGGGCAAGGTAACAAACAGTGTCTCGGCACCGAAATGAAAAGAATTTCTGGTATCTCAAACTGATTGGGAATCCCTTTAGTGAGAAAGGCAGTTTCAGACACATCTCACCCCCACTTCACGTTGCAAGATCATGAAGCCAGAACACAGCAAAATCACCATGGCCTGTGACATCCTGGCAAGCTGGCATCACAAGACTGTGACACTGACACACTGCACATCAACTACCAAGTGGGACTTGGCACCAACACAACCCCATACTGTGTGGTTATGATGGGGTTCCGCACTGCACACCACCATGCTGTAAGGCTAGGATTATATAATGTGGCAACCTGATCACCCCACTGCACCTCCTATGATAGCATCACATGTATATCATGATATTGCAATGCTCTGATAATACGCCAGCATACTGCAAAGCCCTGGCCTCATAGCATTTATTTTGGCCAACTTCCTTGACAGGGTCCCTATCAGCTGAGAGCCCAGATGTTTCAGGGGCCCTTAAGCCCAGCCCAGAAACACCACTGACATAGACATCTAAAGGAATCCCCTCTGGCCACTCCTTCTCTTGTGCTATTGGTGGACATGTCTGCCCCCTCCCATTAGGTGTGAGGACAGGGATCATTTCTTCTTCACCTTTGTATCTCTCAGTACTTAACATAGCACGTGGCACAGAGTGAGTATAAGTAAGAAAGTAAGGAAAAAGCTGTGTGGCGAATATGGCATTGAGTTAAAGAAATCCAGTGACATTCAGGGGTCATTGTGTAAATCACAGTCACGGGCCCAGAAGGTTCCTCAGCCTAGAATCAATGTTTCACAGAGTTCACTCATTCCTGTATTCATTTTTGCTATATTAGTGTATTACCTATTATAAGCTCAATATCTTTAAGTGTACTCATTAAAACTAAAACGCACACACACACACACACACACACATTGCAAAATACATTCCTTAAAAAAGAAAAGAAAGAGCCAAAAGAACAGGTGGCCCCCTTGCACCATCTCCCTGTGGAGCTAACCTGATGCTGGCCTCTGTGCCCTGTTGATGTGTGAGGACTGCATTTCAGATGCTGCAGGTGACCATGTGAAGCCTGAGACAGTCTGTGCCCCTTGAAGAATGAATGGTTTCATGGATTTCCATGGATTTGGTAGCATCAGCCTAAGCCGGGGGTCAGGAGGCTTGTGCATGACCAAGGCTGTGGAAGTGGTTGCCTCAGGGAGACTAGGAGACTTAGATTGGCCACTTGGGCCTGGGGTTCTTGCAGTTTGCCTGACAGGGGCTATAATCCTGGAACTACTCTTTGTTACCAGTACTACCCTAGCTAACATTTATTGAGCTCTTTTGCTCAAGTGTCTTACTTTCTCTTTTTAATTTACATAGCAACTGGATGAGGTTGGTACTTTTTACTATCCCCAGTTTGATATTTGGGAAACTGAGGCCCAGAGTGGTTGCGACCTGCACAAAGTCACACAGCTAGTAAGAAGTGGAGCCAGAGTTCAACCACAGCTGGCAGCTCTCTAGCTCCAGAGTCTGGGCTCCGAACAATTAGACTCAACTCCCTCTGATTTGTACCTGGCTGCCCACTGTGGCTAGGAGACACAAGTAGGGGTGGATGACTGAATTTGGGATGATGTCCTATTCACCCTTTTTGCTTGGACAAAGCCATTGTCTGAGGGTTTGGAGAAGCTAGTTGGTGAGCCCTAGCCATCTGGGAGCCAGTGGTCAGTTGAGCGGTGTGGCGCTAGTCCCTGAATATGTCTGGGGCCGCAGCCAGAGCTGCACCATGAGATGCTAGAGACACACAAATGGATCCGCCTCTCAGGCATAAATAATGAATAACATGAGGAAGTAGGATGTAGCTAATTCTATTGCCATTATTTTGCACTTTGCTTAATTAACTGATATTACCAGGGATGTGTAGTAGTAATTACTCCTTTGCTGTCATTTCCCTGTTTTCTCCCACTTATTTGATCCTGGAATCCACGTACGATCCAAGGCCTGTCCTGATTGACTATTTCTGAATCTATGACCCTTTTCATCTTGCTGACTTGCTAGGACTTTGTCCTGGTTTGGAGCACAGAGAGGTGGGCTCCTGAATGTGGGTGTCCCCAGATGGAAGCCTTGAGATGGTAAGCACAGATATTTGCCCTAAAATATAATTTCATTAATATTATATGGGAGTCAAATACATGTTCACGCATGTTCATAGAAGACCTATTCACAATAGCCAAAAGGTGGAAATAATGTCCATCAATGGATGAATGGATAAACAAAAATGTGGTAGATCCATATTTTGGAATATTATTTGGCCATATAAAGGAATGAAGTATTGATACATCTACAGTGTGGATGAACCTTGAAAAGGTTATACTAAGTGTAAGAAGTCAAACCCAAAAGGTCACATATTGTATGATCCCATTTATATGATATAGCCAGAGCAGTAAATTCATAGAGACACATGTAGATTCGTGGTTGCCTGGGACCGGGAGGAGGGGGAATGGGGAGGGACTGCTTTATGGGTATGGGGTTTCCTGCTGGCGTGATGAAAATGTTTTAGAACTAGATAGAGGTGGTGGTTACACAACATTGTGCATATACTAAATGCCACTGATTTGTTCACGTTCAAATGGTTAGCTTTATGTTATGTAAATCTCACCTCAATAAAATGAGGTCAAATTTTTAAAACATTACATAGGAGAGATGTGGTTAAAGCATCGTATAATTATTGGAAAGAGTTTGAAGTCGTGACAGAAGCTACTTAGTCCTTCAGTGGAAGCAGCATATGTATTTCCCCATCTTTACACATCCCCAGGGGACAACGCATTCCCACAATGACAGGGTGGCAGCATGTGTTAACCAGTCGTATCCCGGAAGAGCATCTCGGGTAGAAGAGAGTGGTGTGGAAGGGAGAAGTGCCCAGACAGGGAGTTAGACTCCAGTTCAAGACATACTGGGCCACCTCTTCTGCCTGGGATATGGGAGGGAGGAGACTTTTAAAAATCCACTTTCTCTATGACCTATTAAAAAAAATCGATCAGAGAATACATAATTAAATAGCAATATATTTTTAGAGAAATGTTCTACTCATGGAGTTTTTCCTTAAAGTTCATTGTATTACTTAACCGTAACAGCAGCCTACTTATTATATATAGATTGGGAAGCACAGAAAAGCATAAAGAAAAAGGGGGAAAGTGACCGATTAGCCCACCATGCAGAAGTAGCTACTTTTAACAGTTTACTGTATCTTTTCCAGTGTTTTATCTTTGCCCTTTATTCACATAACTAAAACCATATTATGTACACAAATTTTTAACCTACTTCTTTTTCCTTTAATATCATAGAATCAGCATTCCTCTGGTTTATTAAAACTGCTTTGTAAACATCATTGTGTTAGCTGCACAATACTCAATTGTAAGGAGGTATGGTTTATCTAACTACGCCCTGATCAGTAGACACTTTCATTGCCCTCTGAGAGCTAAACACTAAACTCAGCACACACAACAGGAGTCATGGGTGGAGGGACCCAGGAGATCCCGTGGGACTGACCGCATGACCAGGGTTACACAAACCTTCAGGCGAGGTAGCTGCGTGTAATCTTGGGAAGATGAGACTGGTGTGTGATTATAATTTTGCTGGTAGGACGCAAACTCACAGCAGCATATATCCTCTTTGGAGAGCAAGCAGAAGGGTATCCCCAGCCCATAGCTTGGAAAAGAAAGAACCGGAAGCTGACCGACTCGTGCAGGCCCTCCCCAGTGAGCAGGGAGTCTGGCCAAAAGATTTACATTTTTTACATCTTGGGTAGACCTTTCCTGAACCCCCTCTATATGGCAGGCAAAGGGAGTAAGGCACCCTCTATGCCTCAGAGGATGTAGCAGGGCAGGCAGGCTGATCAGTGTGATTATGAAGATGTGGGGCAGTGCAGTGCCGTCTGTGCCGTGGTGGGACTGTTCTGGGAGCGTGGAGGGGGCGTCCCAGGCCCAGTCTTGGTGTGGGGATGGGGGTGGGGACAGGGAGACTTCCTGTAGAAGGTGACACCTGAACTGAGAGGCTCAGTAGACAAACTAGAATTAGAGTCCTCTGAGCACCACCGCGGATTCTCCACATTGGTCACCCCCCTTCTGATTCCACACTCACCACGTGGCCGTTTGTAACTGATTTGGCTTCCAGTATCCATAGACAATGCGCTCTTCAGATCCTTGTGATGGGGGCATTTCTCATTGCCATGGCTGTGTTAGTATCCGCTCCTGAACTTGTTTCCCATGAGTCTGTCTCCAAGAAATAGGCCCTGCTCTTTGTTCTGACCTGGTGAGTTTTCTGAGGCTGCAAGGCCAAGGATGCCCGGGCCTGACGCATGGTGAACTGGCCAGGTGACCCAAGTACCCCAAGAAGGCCTCTCTGGGAACATCAGAGCTCCGCCTTCTCCTTTCTAACTGCAACAGCTCCTCCTCAAGGGTGTCATGCGGATTAATTGGGATGATGAATGGACAATGGGTCTGGCTCAGAGCTGGTGCTTGGAGGTCTAATTCTCATCCTCCTCCCTCGTAGACTCTCCTGCTCCTGTTCGGGGGCAGCGGGTGAGTGGAGAGGATGAGTCACATCGCACCCTCCAGCTAGTTCTCTCAGTTCATTAACCAAGCCATCAGTCAACGTGACTAATTGTTACTTTTTTGAGATAAATGTTTAAAATATCATCTCTTATGACAAGGTTCTTTAAAAGCTTTGCTGGGGGTGGTAGGGGAAGATAATACGCATGCACTGAACAACCAGAAAATCACACGAAGCAATTTGACTGTGAAGGTTCCCTCCTAGGCCTGGGCTGGATGTTTATGGTCAGCGTCCGATCTGACCAGGCAGTGCCCAGCTACGTAACCGGCAGAGCTGGAACTCACACCCAGATCTGCCTTTCTAAGCCCCAGCGCCTGTACTGTTGGCTGCGATGTGTGGTGCCTCCATGTGTGGTGAGTGGACGGAAAGTCATGGACTTTGGTGTCAGATGGGCCTGGCTTTGCCTGACAAGCTGTGTGAACTTGGACAGACCATTCAGTCTCCTTAACAACCAGAAGACAGTAGTGGCAGCAGCAGCAATGATAATGACTCACACAGGGCACTTGCTAGGAGCCAGGCGTGATTTACTATATTAACTTGTTTAACTTGCAACTGCCCTATGAGGTTGATACTATTATTATGTTGCCAGGGAGTTAATAGCAGTGACCTCAGTGTGACCTCATGAAGATTAAATGAGATACTATGTGTGCAAGTGCTTGGCTTGGCAGAGGGTAAGGGTTAAATATTAGGGAATGTGGGTGACTACAGCTCTGAGAAAGACGCCGGCTCTTTGCTGCCAACATCCTCCATTTGTGAGAAGAGACAATCCCGAGCCGGATTAGAATCCGGGTGCTCTTTGATTTTCTCCGCCCAGTATAACTGCTCTGGTTCACCAAGCTGCCGTCTGGCGCTCCATGATGTCAGCTGAGTGAACGAGCCACAGGGTCATAAGTCCCCTGGAGCTGACTTTGTCATCACATATTCCAGAACAGACAGGCCATTTCCTCAGACACAGAAAGCTTGTCCCTGAGAGAAGGTATAGGGGCTGCTCTTGAGCCTCTGGTGCAGTTGTGTGATGTTAGGGGCTCTGCTTTTTTTTTTTTTAACATCTTTATTGGAGTATACTGCTTTACATTGCTGTGTTAGTTTCTGCTGTATAACAAAGTGAATCACCTATACCTATACTTATATCCCCACATCCCCTCCCTCTTGTGTCTCCCTCCCACCCTCCCTATCCCACCCCTGTAGGTGGTCACGAAGCAGCGAGCTGATCTCCCTGTGCTATGCAGCTGCTTCCCACTAGCTAGCTGTTTTACATTTGGTAATGTATATATGTCCATGCCACTCTCTCACTTCTTCCCAGCTTACCCTTCCCCTCCCCTTGTCCTCAAGTCCATTCTCTACATCTGCGTCTTTATTCCTGTCCTGCCCCTAAGTTCTTCAGAGCCATTTTTTTTCCGATTCCATATATATGTGTTAGCATACGGTATTTGTTTTTCTTTCTGACTTACTTCACTCTGTATGACAGACTCTAGGTCCATCCACCTCACTACAAATAAGTCAATTTCGTTCCTTTTTATGGCTGAGTAATATTCCATTGTATAAATGTGCCACATCTTCTTTATCCATTCATCTGTCAGTGGACACTTAGGGTGCTTCCACATCCTGGCTATTGTAAATAGTGCTGCAGTGAACGTTGTGGTACATGACTCTTTTTGAGTCATGGTTTTCTCAGGGTATATGCCCAGTAGTGGGATTGCTGGGTCATATGATAGTTCAATTTTTAGTTTTTTAAGGAACCTCCATACTGTTCTCCATAGTGGCTGTATCAATTTACATTCCCACCAACAGTGCAAGAGGGTTCCCTTTTCTACATACCCTCTCCAGCATTTATTGTTTCTATATTTTTTGATGATGGCCATTCTGACCTGTGTCAGGTGATACTTCATTGTGGTTTTGATTTGCATTTCTCTAACGATTAGTGATGTTGAGTATCCTTTCATGTGTTTGTTGGCAATCTGTATATCTTCTTTGGAGAAATGTCTATTTAGGTCATCTGCCCATTTTTGGATTGGGTTGTTTGTTTTTTTGATATTGAGCTGCATGAGCTGCTTGTATATTTTAGAGATTAATCCTTTGTCAGTTGCTTCGTTTGCAAATATTTTCTCCCATTCTGAGGGTTATCTTTTCGTCTTGTTTATGGTTTCCTTTGCTATGCAAAAACTTCTAAGTTTCATTAGGTCCCATTTGCTTATTTTTATTTCCATTTCTCTAGGAGGTGGGTCAAAAAGGATCTTGCTGTGATTTATGTCATAGAGTGTTCTGCTTATGTTTTCCTCTAAGAGTTTTATAGTGTCTGGTCTTACATTTAGGTCTTTTCTTTTAATATAAATTTATTTATTTTATTTATTTATTTTTGGCTGCCCTGGTCATCGTTACTGCGCAGGCTTTCTCTAGTTGTGGTGAGCAGGGCATACTCTTCATTGCGGTGCACGGGCCTCTCATTGCAGTGGCTTCTCCTGTTGCAGAGCACGGGCTCCAGGCACACAAGCTTCAGCAGTTGTGGCTTGGAGGCCCTAGAGCGCAGGCTCAGTAGTTGTAGTGCACGGGCTTAGTTGCTCCATGGCATGTGAGATCTTCCAGGACCAGGGCTCAAACCCATGTCCCCTGCTTTGGCAGGTGGATTCTCATCCACTGCGCCACCAAGGAAGCCCTTACATTTAGGTCTCTAATCCATTTTGAGTTTATTTTTGTGTATGGTGTTAGGGAGTGTTCTAATTTTTTTCTTTTACATGTAGCTGTCCAGTTTTCCCAGAACCACTTATTGAAGAGGCTGTCTTTTCTCCATTGTATATTCTTGCCTGCTCTATCAAAGATAAGGTGACCATATGTGCATGGGTTTATCTCTGAGCTTTCTATCCTGTGCCATTGATCTATATTTCTGTTTTTGTGCCAGTACCATACTGTCTTGATTACTGTAGCTTTGTAGCATAGTCTGAAGTCAGGGAGCCTGATTCCTCCAGCTCCGTTTTTCTTTCTCAAGATTGCTTTGGCTATTCGGGGTCTTTTGTGTTTCCATACAAATTGTGAAATTTTTGTTCCAGTTCTGTGAAAAATGCCATTGGTAGTTTGAAAGGGGTTGCACTGAATCTGTGTATTGCTTTGGGTAGTATAGTCATTTTCACAATGTTGATTCTTTAAATCCAAGAACATGGTATATCTCTCCATCTGTTTGTAACATGTTTAATTTCTTTCACCAGTGTCTTATAGTTTTCTGCATACAGGTCTTTTGTGTCCTTAGGCAGGTTTATTCCTAGGTATTTTATTCTTTTTGTTGCAAAGGTAAATGGGGTTGTTTCCTAAATTTCTCTTTCAGATTTTTCATCATTAGTGTATAGGAATGCAAGAGATTTATGTGCATTAGTTTTGTATCCTGCTACTTTACTAAGTTCATTGATTAGCTCTAGTAGTTTTCTGGTAGTATCTTTAGGAGTCTTTATGGATAGTATCATGTCATCTGCAAACAGTGACAGTTTTACTTCTTTTCCAAGTGGTATTCCTTTTATTTCTTTTTCTTCTCTGATTGCTGTGGCTAAAACTTCCAAAACTATGTTTAATAACAGCGGTGAGAATGGGCAACCTTGTCTTGTTCCTGATCTTAGTGGAAATGGTTTCAGTTTTTCACCATTGAGAATGATGTTGGCTGTGGGTTTGTCATATATGGCCTTTATTATGTTGAGGTAGGTTCCCTCTATGCCCACTTCCTGGAGAGATTTTATCATAAATGGGTATTAAATTTTGTTGAAAGCTTTTTCTGCATCTATTGAGATTATCATATGGTTTTTATCGTTCAATTTGTTAATATGGTGTATCACGTTGACTGATTTGCATATACTGAAGAATTCTTGCATTTCAGGGATAAACCCCACTTGATCATGGTGTATGATCCTTTTAATGTGCTGTTGGATTGTGTTTGCTACTATTTTGTTGACGATTTTTGCATCTATGTTCATCAGTGATATTGGCCTGTAGTTTCCTTTTTTGGTAGTATCTTTGTTTGGTTTTGGTATCAGGGTGATGGTGGCCTTGTAGAATGAGTTTGGGAGTGTTCCTCCCTCTGCTATATTTTGGAAGAATTTGAGTATGAGAAGTGTTAGCTCTTCTCTAAATGTTTGATAGAATTCGCCTGTGAAGCCATCTGGTCCTGGGCTTTTGTTTGTCGGAAGATTTTTAATCACAGTTACAATTTCAGTGCTTGTGATCGGTCTGTTCATATTTTCTATTTGTTCCTGGTTCAGTCTTGGAAGTTTGTACTTTATTAAGAATTTGTCCATTTCTTCCAGGTTGTCCATTTTATTGGCATATAGTTGCTTGTAGTAGTCTCTCATGATCCTTTGTATTTCTGCAGTGTCAGTTGTTACTTCTGCTTTTTCATTTCTAAATCTGTTGATTTGAGTCTTCTCCATTTTTTTCTTGATGAGCCTGGCTAATGGTTTATCAATTGTGTTTATCTTCTCAAAGAACCAGCTTTTAGTTTTATTGATCTTTGCTATCGTTTCCTTCATTTCTTTTTCATTTATTTCTGATCTGATCTTTATGATTTCTTTCCTTCTGTTAACTTTGGGTTTTTTTTGGTTCTTCTTTCTCTAATTGCTTTAGGTGTAAGGTTAGGTGTTTATCTGAGATTTTTCTTGTTTCTTGAGGTAGGATTGTATTGCTATAAACTTCCCTCTTAGAACTGCTTTTGCTGCATCCCACAGGTTTTGGGTCATCATGTTTTCATTGTCATTTGTTTTTAGGTACTTTTTGATTTCCTCTTTGATTTCTTCAGTGACCTCTTCCTTATTTAGTAGTGTATTGTTTAGCCTCCATGCGTTTGTATTTTTTACAGACTTTTTCCTGTAATTGATATCTAGTCTCATAGCATTGTGGTCAGTAAACATACTTGATATGATTTCAATTTTCTTAAATTTACCAAGGCTTGTTTTGTGACCCAAGATCTGATCTATCATGGAGAGTGTTCCATGAGCACTTGACAAGAAAGTGTATTCTGTTGTTTTTGGATGGAATGTCCTATAAATATCAATGAAATCCATCTTGTTTAATGTATCATTTTAAGCTTGTGTTTCCTTATTTATTTGCATTTTCATTGATCTGTCCATTGTTGAACATTGGGCGTTAAAGTCCCCTACTATTATTATGTTACCGTCAATCTCCCCTTTTATGGCTGTTAGCATTTGCCTTATGTATTGAGGAGCTCCTGTGTTGGGTGCATAAATATTTACAATTGTTTTATCATCTTCTTGGATTTATATCTTGATCATTATGTAGTGTCCTTCTCTGTTTCTTGTAATAGTCTTTATTTTAAAGTCAAGTTTGTCTGATGTGAGTATTGCTACACCAACTTTCTTGTGATTTCCATTTTCTTGGAGTATCTTTTTCCATCCCCTCACTTTCAGTACATATGTGTCCCTAGGTCTGAAGTTGGTCTCTTGTAAACAGCATATATATGGGTCTTGTTTTTGTATCCATTTAGCCAGTCTATGTCTTTTGGGTGGAGCATTTAATCCATTTACATTTAAGGCAATTATAGATATGTATGTTCCTATAACCATTTTCTTAATTGTTTTGGGTTTGTTATTGTAGGTTTTTTTTCTTCTCTTGTGTTTCCTGCCTAGAGAAGTTCCTGTAGCATTTGTTGTAAAGCTGGTTTGGTGGTACTGAATTCTCTTAGCTTTTGCTTGTGTGTAAACGTTTTAATTTCTCCCTCTAATCTGAATGAGGTCCTTGCTGGGTAGAGTAATCTTGGTTGTAGTTGTTTCCCTTTCATCACTTTAAATATGTCCTGCCACTCTCTGCTGTAAGATCAGCTGTTAACCTTATGGGGATTCCCTTGTATGTTATTAGTTGCTTTTCCGTTGCTGCTTTCAATATTTTTTCTTTGTTTTTAATTTTTGATAGTTTGATTAATATGTGTCTTGGCGTGTTTCTCCTTGGATTTATCCTGTATGGGACTCTGTGCTTCCTAGACTTGATTGACTATTTCCTTTCCCATATTAGGGAAGTTTTCAACTATAATCTCTTCAAATATTTTTCTTTTCTTTTTCTCTTCTTCTTCTGGCACCCCTATAATTCAAATGTTGGTCCATTTAATGTTGTCCCAGAGGTCTCTGAGACTGTCCTCAATTCTTTTCATTCTTTTTTCTTTATTCTGCTCTCTGGTAGTTATTTCCACTATTTTATCTTCCAGGCCACTTATCCGTTCTTCTGCCTTGGTTATTCTGCTATTGATTCCTTCTAGAGAATTTTTAATTTCATGTATTGTGTTGTTCTTCATTGTTTGCTCTTAAGTTCTTCTAGGTCCTTGTTAAACGTTTCTTGTATTTTCTCCATTCTATTTCCAAGATTTTGGATCATCTTTGCTATCATTACTCTGAATTCTTTTTCAGGTAGACTGCCTGTTTCCTCTTCATTTGTTTGGTCTGGTGGGTTTTTAACCTTGCTCCTTCATCTGCTGTGTATTTCTCTGTCTTCTCTTTTTGCTTAGCTTACTGTTTTTGGCATCTCCTTTTCGCAGGCTGCAGGTTCGTAGTTCCCGTTGTTTTTGGTGTTTGCCCCCAGTGGCTAAGGTAGGTTCAGTGGGTTCTGTAGGCTTTCTGGTGGAGGGGACTGTTGCCTGTGTTCTGGTAGATGAGGCTGGATCTTGTGTTTCTGGTAAGCAGGGTCGTGTCTGGTGGTGTGTTTTGGGGTGTCTTCGAACTTATTATGATTTTAGGCAGGCTCTCTGCTAATGGGTGGAGTTGTGTTCCTATCTTGCTAGTTGTTTGGCATGGGGTGTCCAGCACTTTGGCTTGCTGGTCGTTGAGTAGAGCTGCATCTTAACATTGAGATGGCGATCTCTGGGAGAGCTCTTGCTGATTGATATTACTTGGGGCCGGGAGGTCTCTTGTGGTCCAACGTCCTGAACTCGGCTCTCCCACATCAGAGGCTCAGGCCTCACATCCAGCCAGAGCATGAAGACCCTGTCAGCCACATGGCTCAGAAGAAAAGGGAGAAAGAATAGAAAGAAAAAAGAAAGAAAGAATGAAAGAAAGAACAAAAGAAAGAAAGAAAGTTATTAAAATAAAAATTTTGAAAAATATTACTAAAATAAAAAAAGAAAAAAGGAATAAAAATAGAAAAAAAAAGAAGAGAGCAATCAAACCAATAAAAAAATCCACCGATGATAACTAAGTGCTTAAAACTAAACTAAGATAAACATAAAAATCAGAAACTGGTCAGTCACATACAGCAAAACCCAAGTCTACAGTTGCTCCCAAAGTCCACTGCCTCAATTTTGGGATGATTCGTTGTCTATTCAGGTATTCCACAGATGCAGGGTACATCAAGTTGACTGTGGAGATTTAATCCACTGCTCCTGAGGCTGCTGGGAGAAATTTCTCTTTCTCTTCTTTGGTTGCACAGCTCCTGGAGTTCAGCTTTGGCTTTGGCCTCGCCTCCGCGTGTAGGTCACTGTCTGGCATCTGTTCTTTACCCAGACAGGACAGGGTTAAAGGAGCAGCTGATTAGGGGGCTCTGGCTCACTCAGGCTGGGGGGAAGGAGGGGTAGGGAGTGCAGGGCGAGCCAGCGGCGGCAGAGGCCGACGTGACGTTGCACCAGCCTGAGGCACTCCTTGCGTTCTCCCAGGGAAGTTGTCCCTGGATCATGGGGCCCTCCCTGGCCATGGCGGGCTGCACAGGCTCCTGGGAGGGGAGGTGTGGATAGTGACCTGTGCGTGCACACATGCTTCTTGGTGGCTGCAGCAGCAGCCTTAGCATCTCATGCCTGTCCCTGGGGTCTGCACTGATAGCCGCGGCTCACGCCTGTCTCTGGAGCTCATTTAGGTGGTGCTCTGAACCCCCTCTCCTTGCACACCCCGAAACAATGGTCTTTTGCCTCTTCGGCAGGTCCAGACATTTTCCCGGACTCCTTCCCGGCTAGCTGTGGCGCTCTAGCCCCCTTCAGGCTGTGTTCACGCCGCCAACCCCAGTCCTCTTCCTGGGATCCGACCTCTGAAGGCGGAGCCTCAGCTCCCAGCCCCCACTCGCCCTGGCGGGTGAGCAGACAAGCTTCTCGGGCTGGTGAGTGCCGGTGGGCCCTGATCCTCTGTGTGGGAATCTCTCCACTTTGCCCTCTGCACCCCTGTTGCTGCGCTCTCCTCTGTGGCTCTGAAGCTTCCCCCCCTCCCACCCCCGTCTCCGCCAGTGAAGGGCCTTCCTAGTGTGTGGAAACTTTTCCTCCTTCACAGCTCCTTCCCAGAGGTGCAGGTCCCATCCCTATTCTTTTGTCTCTGTTTTTTCTTTTTTCTTTTGCCCTACCCAGGTACGTGGGGAGTTTCTTGCCTTTTTGGAGGTCTGAGGTCTTCTGCCAGCGTTCAGTAGGTGCTCTGTAGGAGTTGTTCCACGTGTAGATGTGTTTCTGATGTATCTGTGGGGAAGAAGGTGATCTCCACATCTTACTCCTCTGCCATCTTGAAGGTCCTCCAGGGGCTCTGCTTTTTATTATCGGAAAAGGGGGACACCTACATGGCTCACCACCTTCCCACCACCAATAATAGGATGACCTATTTTTCTCCACACAGTTCCTGGCAATTTTATTCTGGGGGAGGAGGTGGGATGGGGTTGGGAGTGGGGGAGAGGGGACCTCGCCGAATCCACTGGGAAAGACGCCTGGCATCCCAGGAAAGAGGAGCCTGTCTGCCCCCCGGAGCCCCGTCTGGACAGAGACATCCCTGTGAGCTCAGGAGGCTGATTCTCTGGGCACCATGCGGCTCCACCTGACGCATCTACTCCAGTTCCTGTTATGGTCTATTTCTACCCGGACAGGGAGACTGTCTTCTTTTTACCTAATCTGAGCATCTCCTTCTGTGGAGTGTTAACTCACTTCCTTCACGCCCGTGCTCTGAGCAGAGAGGGACGAGCTGGTCACCAATTTCTGTATAATAACCCTTCAGATCCTCAGAGACTGTTATTAAATCTCCCCTCGGCTGCCTCCTATCTAACTAAATCATTCCTACCCTTTTCACCTTCTTCTCCACGGATCGTTTCTCCATTCTGTGCAGCACTGTTCAGAGCCCCTCCGTCTTCCCTCAGCGACCAGGAACCTAGGAAGCCGAGGGGTCAGCCCAAGCTCAGGGACCACTGCTGGCTGAGGGATAAGGACAAAGGGCAGCTGGGTGTGTGTGGGGCTGTCCCACGGCACTTTCTGTTGCCCCTGGGTCTCGAGTGCACAGCCTCGGCTTCTCTCCTTGCTGCTCCCGGGGAAAAGGAGAAAGATGTTTTCTCCACCAGGGGACAGCCTTGGCTCCCAGCTTCTCTCCCTCTCCTCTCCCTTCTGGCTCTGCCCCTCCACACTGACCACCGCCATCCAGCACCCTCCACTGGGTTCAGGTGCACAAGAGAAGACACCCTGGACAACGGACACAGACAGGCAGCAGGCACAGGCAGCAACAGCTCACATCGGCCATGAGCTGCTGGCTGACTGTATCTCAGTTCTTCAAACAACCCGATTGTCCCCATTTTACCCAAGAAGACTCTAAAGCTCAGCTATAGGGCCTGTAAGTCACTTGTTTGAGACCACACCTGGGAGTCGGTACAGCCAGGTTTGAAAGCCAGGCAGTGGGACTTCAGACACAGTGCTTTTAACACTTTCTATCTCACGCTACTTACGTTGCACAAAGTGAATCAGGGATGGGAAGAGCCCATAACAGGTACATCAGGAGTAGGGGACTATGTGGACAACTGGGATTAAAACAAGGGACTCTTGAGAGAGCTGTCAGAGAGGCAGGAAGAGAACCAGAAGGGAGAGTTTCAGGAAGGAGGATGATCAATTTCAAATGCACAGAAAGATCAAGTATCTTCCAGCCAAGATAAGCTGTCCCCACTGGACCCATTTTCTGGCCTCTAGAAGAGGCCCGTTTGTATCCCAGGCCCATCCACTGACCGCATGGTTGTCATTGACCCTCTTCTCCATAAGGGTTCTCCCCAAACTTCTCCAGCCCCAAGAATCCAAACTCCCCCAAATCCACCTCCTGGTTCCCAGAGGAAGCAGGGCTCTCAGAAGCCAGGCCCTGGTGAGAACACCTGGGAAGGTAAGGATGTCCGTCTCCTCCCTATGCATGGACCTGGACCCGGATCTCCTGCTTTCCAGCCCATGAGTCTTCCTCCCACTGTATTGCCGGCACACCTCTTGCTTCCCAATTTCTCTTCCTCCCTTCCTTCCCTTCTTGCCATAACCTGGGTAGAAGAGGGGTCTTTGTTCCTTTTTCAGTTTTTCACCACAACTAGTTGGAGTGGGGTTGGGTAAAGAATGACCCCCTAAGATAGATCCACATCCTAATCTCTGGAACCTGTGAATGCTACCTTATATGGCAAAAAGAGGTCTTTGCAGATGTGATTAAGTTAAGAATTTTGAGATGGGGAGATTAACCTGGATTATCCTGTTGGACACTAAACGAAATCACATGTATCTTATAACAGAGAGGCAGGGGGATATTGGACACCATCTGGTGTCAAAGGCTGAGAAGAGGAGAAGGCAATGTGAAGATGAAACAGAGAGATTAAAAGATGCTGACCTTGAAGATTGCAGTGATGTGGCCCCAAGTCAAGGAATGGCAGCAGCCACCAGAAGCAGGAAGAAGCACAGAAAGGATTCTTTCTTAGACCCTGTGGAGCCAGCATGACCCTACCAGCCCTTTGATTTTGGCCTAGTGATACTGACTTCGAACTTCTAACTTTCAGAAACCTAAGAGAATAAATTTCTGTGTTTTTATGGGTATATATCCAACCCCTAAAAAAACACTAATTTGAAAAGATCAATGCACCCCAATGTTCACAGCAGCATTATTTACAACTGCCAAGATATGGGAGCAACCTAAGTGTCCATCAGCAGATGAACGGCTAAAGAAGATGTGGTACATATACACAATGGAATACTACTCAGCCATAGAAAGAATGAAATTTTGCCATTTGCAGCAACAGGGGTGGACTCGGAGAGCCTTATGCTAAGTGAAATAAGTCAGACGGAGAAAGACAAATTCTGTGTGATATCACTTATATGTGGAATCTGAAAAATACAACAGACTACTGAATATAACAAAAAAGAAACAGATTCACAGATATAGAGAACAAATTAGTGTTTACCAGTGGGGAGAGGAAAGGGGGGAGGGGCAAGATAGAGATAGGGGATTAAGAAGTACAAACTACTATGCATAAAATAAGCTACAAGGATATATTGTACAACACAGAGAATATGGCCAATATTTTATAATAACTATAAAAGGAGTATAACCTCGTGAAAATTGTGAATCATTATATTGTACACATGTAACATATAATATTGTACAGCAACTACACTTCAATAAAGAAGAAGAAAAAAATGAAGTTGTAAATATACACTGTTTACCAAAAAAATTGTCTGTGCTTTTAAGGCACCCAGTTTGTAGTAATCTGTTACAGCAAAGAAAATGAATACATGGGCATCACCAGTATACATGTGCAGGTTAAAGCCTACCACCATTTAAAAATGCTTGGACCCCATATTTGCAGTTCAATGACTAGGGGTGGGACAGGAGTGGAGGTGGAGCTCAAAAATTCAAATGCATTGTCAGAGGCAGGATTTTGCTATCATTTGTTCATACTCTTCCTTCCTTCCATGCTTAAGGCACTTAAGGCCAGAAGCTTCACCTATGGGGTCTGAGAGGATCTTGTTGAACTTGTTAATTTGTGCCTTCTCAGCAGTGCTTGCATTTTAAAAAGAGTGTCATCTCCTTGTTAGCCCTCAAAGTACAATCTTTAATCTTGCTCCTTCCCTAGGCTCTGCAGGTCCCTGAGGATGGCTATTCCATTGGCCTGTAAAACGCCAGAAAGGAAATAAAAATGTAGGGTTGGTGAGGGGATGAGGGTGCTTAGACAGAGTGGCCAAGAACGGCTGTCTGAGGGCATGACTTCTATGCTTAAAATCTGGGTTATTCTGGGTAAGGAACAATGTGAGCAAAGGTTTCAAGGTAGGAAAAAATCAGACATGTTCTAGAGCTGAAAGGAGGCCAGTGTGGCTGGAGAGTAGAGCTACGTTGATCACACAGAGCTTTGTCGGCAACCCTGGGGAGTTTGGATTTTTCTTTAAGTAAAATGCAAAACAGGCTAAATTGTTAATGCAAAATCTCAGACCCTTCAAAATTTCAAACTTACCAGTACTATTTTTTTTTTTTTTTCCATCACACAGAAACCAAACCGCAGAGAAATTAAGTTGAATAACTTGCTCAGAGTCACACAACTAATAAATGGAGTCTGGGTGAAAACCTAGTTCTAGATGACTCCAGACTCCATGCTCTTAACCCCATGAAAGAGGGTCTCCAGTGGATTCACTGTGACATACCGTTCAGTGTGGATGTAAGTAGAGACAGATCTCTTGAAGTGTAGCCTCCAGTGTTGCGAACTTTAACCATGTCATTCAGAGACCTGATCACCCAAGATGTGGTGAGGAAGTATGGTTAACTCACCCTGTGCTGGACCCATCAGGCCCATGGCTTTGACTTCTAATTGTCTGAAATGCTTTTCTCATCTAATATGCTCTGGAATGTAATGATCCAGAAACTGCTGGCTGGTGGAATGAGGGGCGGGGGCGGGGTAGGGGGATTCTTGCCTGCTTTTCTATATGGACTGGGATCTATTTCCAAAATGGTTTTCTCATCCTTTTTCTACCACTCCCACTGCTCAATAAATATTGCTATTATTATTTGTTATTATTTCCTCAAAATAGTGGAATTATGGAGAAACTCCCAGAAGAGAAAGAAAGGCAATAAGATGGAGGAAGGAGGACCTTGCCAGAGGGGCTTACCTGGTGGGATAGGTAGGGCCAGTCCTGCTGGGTCTGGGCTGGGCCTGGAGCCACTGGAAGCATATAGCTGGAGGGGAGGGTTACATGGGTCCCTGCAAATGGACCTCCTTGGAAATGCTTCACTTTAATGAAATTCCAGATTGTATGGCTCCCCCCATCCTACCAGGTACAAGCATAGAAGAGGAGACACAGGAGAGAGATACCCAGTTTGGGAGGTGAGAGTGGGAGGTAAGAGGCAAGGGAAGGGTGAGTGTCCTTTTTTCATCTCTATTCCTATTGTTTGGCCCAAACCTGGACACACGGTGGACCCTTAGGAAACGTTGCACTGCAGTAGTGGGTGGTATGAAATAATTGTGCTCCAGCTCTGCCGCCTGTTCTCTGGGTGACCCTGGTTAAGCTGTATCACCTCCTTGAACACGGTTCCCCCACGCACCAAGTGGGTGTGAGAGTAGCAGCCATCTGGCAGAGTTCATTTTGTGGAGGAAGAGCAGTGAGTGCACCTTGTAAACTCTGAAGCCTTAAACAATTCTAAGGCAAGAAAATCTCCAAGACAGTGTCTGTTGTTCCTTTTCGAATATGCCCAGGTATCACATTTTTCTAACGGTTAAAAGCACAGTTCTCCCACTAACATATTTCTGCATAATAATGAGAATATACGTATTCTTCTTAATGGGATGCAAGAAAGCTAGTTTTGTTTTGAATGGGAAAAATGCTGTTCATAAACATACAGCCCCCTCCCTCCATTAGTCTGTGCAAAAAAAAAAAAAGTAATAGTTCTTCACTGGTTTAGGGCAAAAATGTCAGCACCATTATTTGTGCAGCATGAAGACTTTCTCTTTGTCGCCAGTCCCAACAGTGGGACTTTCTGGAACCAAAATTAAGGTGGTAAGGGAGGGGATACTTTCCTGTTTTTAGGCTGATTTAGAAGGTGGCAGTGTGGAAAAAAAGATCAGAAAGAGGCTAAACCACCTCTAGGCCAATATTTGTAGGCAGATAGGCCCTGGTTCCAGTCCTGGCTCTACCACTTACAAGGTCTGTGACCTTGGGCATGAAGCTTGCAGCCTCTGGATTCCTATTGTCTCATCTACGAAATGAGACCAGTGACACCGTCCTCTTTGGGCCGTGGTAGGGTTTAATGAGAGAATGTGTGTGAGGCACGTGGCACAGGGCCTGCTCTATACAAGCTCAGTCATTAGGGCTGTTTTAGGACTTCTGAGCTCAGCTTTCTGTTGGCTGACACACAGAGGAGGGAGACTGCAGCGAAACGATCAGCCCTACAGCCTCTGGTTTTACACCACTATGAATCCTTCAGCACCTTGAAGTGGTCCTGAAGTGTGTGAGGTGGTGACTGTCCCCCTCCTGGAAATGGAGACGGAAGGATGGTTATGCCACACCTCCTGCCCAGACATTGTGGTGGATCAAATACTTAGCCATGCATCGCCCAGAAATGGCTGTCTCTTGCATCTGGAATGCACTGCAGACCTTCAGAGAGCTGTACTCTTTGAGACACTATTCTAGCTCATTCTGCCACCCTTTTAGGGTCAGCCTCAGTGGCAGAGTGAGATCCCTAGTTCCATCTTGGTTGGCCACTGCTTCCTCCCCTCCCAACTGGACTGGGCTGCATGAGCCCATCAGCTCCACTGGGCCCTTGATCTGCTGTCATGGGGGAAAGATTACACATGCAAGCATGGACTGGGCCTGCAGGCGATTGGTGACAGGTAGGGTGAAGTCTGGCCTAGGGTTTGGTATGTGATAATGATCCTCTAAACAAAAGAAAATAATACCTTGAAATGGAATGATTCCTTTATTCTCTTGAACTGAATGTGCTGGACTTGGGAGGCCCCTCGCTTTCTTGCTGCCTGGACTATTTCTACCTCTCTCTTCTGGCCAGTGTTGTTTGTGTCACATTCCAGAAATCTTTTCTAGGATTGAAATCCTAACGAAAATGGACTGGCTTGAAACTCGGAGCTCCTCATAGATCAAGTCCTTAGGTACAGTCCTGAGGATCCACCATAGGCTGAGTCACCTTGAATGATTTTAATTCACTACCTACAGCTTGGTTTTATCATAGCAATAACAATAGCATATTGGCACACAGAGTAGGCATTCAATAAGTGATTTTGGGAAAAAAAAAAATGACGAAGTAAAGCACATAGTCTGATGCCAGGTGTGCAGTCAAGACATATTAGTAGAATCTGAATTTCATCAGTTGTCTTATCTGTGAAAATGGGAATAATAATCATAGCACCTGCAGGCAGGGGGTCTGATAGAATGAAGTGAGATAATCTGTGCGAAGAGCCCAGTGCCTGTGTACACTGGGTAGTCAATAGCTGTTCACTGTCATTATTATCAGCTGTGCAGGCTTTGGGATTTTTTTTTTTTTTTTTTTTTTTTTTTTCATAATGTGGTTAATTCGAAGGAAGTGAGACATGATTTCCGCTGAGGAGGCTCAGCTCTCTACACCTCAGCAGACTGGAGCGTTATGTATGAGAGGATTGGATAGAGAAGCAAGCAGAGGGACGGAGATAATCCAAGGGACATTTGGGGCTGCTAGTTTCCTTTGCAAGACGCTAGGAGTCTAGATCAGTTCCACGTGATGCTTTTTGTTGTCAGAAAGAAGGCAGCTGGAGGGTACAGGAAGCCCAGTGAGACCAACGCCAGGCACGCTGTCCTGGGAATCCCAGGAATATTTCAGGGGACCGGTCTGATTTCTACCTGCAAATACGGGGTTCAGGACACTCAGGATAAATGCCTTCATTTCTAGGCACGGCTGTTTGCCTTGGCAAGCAAAAGCGAATAAGGCAAGGCTGAGCAAAGGAAGCGGCTGCTTCAAAGTTCATCCCAATAATAGATTGAGCAGATTTGCAAGAACGGGGCTCTGTGAGATGATTATCAGATGTCGGCTGGGATCTCCCTGGCCTGTAAGCCCTGGAGATAGATGTGAATCCCCATGCCAGGACTATGGAAAGTCAGTTCCTCTTTAAGATTTCTGTAATCCCCTGTGGCCTCAGGTCTGTACCACGTTTACTCAGACGTGGAACTCTTCCCTTTTCTAAATTTACACACACGTGAACTCACATAGGAGAGTTGTGTGTCTACCAGACTTTACTGAACATTTGGATAAAAAAAGGTTCATAAATTAAAATTGGATATTAGATGTTCCTGTTCCTAGAACGTTCCTTAGCCATTTCCTTAGCTGGGAGCATTGCCTCCCACTCTTTCTCTCTCTCTTCTTGGCTTTCTCTAATGACTAATCCCTCCTTTCCAATTCAGCTCCCAGACACCTTGCACATCTAAAGGGACTGTCACTGAACAGAACCCACCTTCCTCAGGAGGCAGATGTGCTTATAAATTGGTCCCCCTTTTCCACTACATATTCCAAACCAGGAGGATTTCTCAACCTGTGTGTTGACGAAGGGCAAGAGAATGTGCTCCACGCACAGGAAGACGCTTCCTCCTGAGCTGAGCAAGACAAAAGGTCAGAGCCACCTGTCTGGAGCTGCAGCTGTCTCCATCCTCTGGATGGACATTGTTTTTGGATGCCGCCTCAGGCCCTGGCAGTCTGCACACGGGGCTGTGTCTGTCACTAGGCAGATCTACACGCTGCCTTGGACTAACGAGCCTGGGTGCCAGGTGGCGAAGCGATATTACAGGATGAAGTTTTCAGCCAGAGGCCGGCACTCACGCTGACCAGACCCAGCTCTCAGCAGATCTGGCACCACCTTGAAAATCATACCGCTGCTGTTTGCTTCTCCTTTGTTCTGAGGTGTTACAGGAGCAAATTGAACACACCCCAGTTGTTTCTGTTTCCTCCTGAGGAGCAGGAAGGTCACAGGGCTTCCTTTTTCTAGCATTTACCGAAGCCATCCTTTGCGAAGCGCTCTACGTGGGCAATCTCATCCAGTCTTTGCAATCATCCTGTGGAGAGAGAGAATCTCATTTTACAGATGAAGGTGCAGGCCTGGGGTTCACAAAGGGCTCCAGAGCCCACTCACATCACCCTTCATGGCGATGTTGCCCCATCCTCCCTGGGTGAAGAGGAAGGACACTGACATTCACTGGGCACGAGCTCTGTACCTTGTGCTTCCACACAATTGTTACCCTTTTAAATTCGAATCGACGGCTCTGAGATTTTACTAGCCCCAATTTCCAGACGAGGGAGCCAAGTCTCAGAGAGAGAATCGTCAGAAGTGACGTCAGGATTCCAGCCACAGTTCTTCTCCCTGTCGTCACCCACAGAGCAGTGACTCTGGGTTAAGCTGACTCTGGGCTCAGCCCATCAGATGTGGAAGCCCACCCAGCTCCCCGTCCAGCCCTGCTGGCTCATTGTCTCCAGGCCTCCCCAGCTGCCGACTTTGTTTCGTAAGGAGCCATCGTCAGGCTCAGCCCTGCCCAGGCCCACAGCCAATGGGAGCCTGGCCTGGCACAGGGGAAATTCCCTCTCTGTCGGAGAGTGAATTCTGGAGCTGGCCTGCTGCGCCGTGCCCTGGGACAGGTTGTCTAGAATGAGTGAGCTTTGCAGGAGCATCAGGCTGCAGCCTCCCTCCCTGGCCCCCTTGCCTCCCTGGACTTATGCCAGGACACCAGTTTCAATTTAGTTCTTACATCACAGGGCTTAGTGGGCCTGGAGAATGGTATTGACTCTTGGCCTTTGATCTGGGGCTTTGATCTGACTTGAGTGTATCTTGGTGAAGTAAGGTGCCCTACTATACAGGTTGGGGGACAAACAGTACCCCCGGCACATTGTCAGAATGCAATGATTGAGTTCTATATTAGTCGGGGCTCTACAGAGAAACAGAACCAATTTTATACACACTCACACGTGTATATATATACATATATATGTATATATATACACGCACACATGTATATGAACATATATATACATATATAGAGACAGGGGAGTATTTATTTTAAGGAACTGGCACACCAACTGTAGGGACCTACAAATCTGAAATCTATAGGGCAGGATTTCTATGTTGCAGTTTTGAGGAGAATTCCTTCCTCTTTGGGAAACCTTAGTCTTTGCTCAAGGCCTTCAACTGGTTGAATGAGGCCCACCCACTGCGTGGAGGATCATCTGCTTTACTCCAAGTCTATGGATTAAATGTTAATCACATCTGCAAAGTATCTTCACAGCAACGTCTAGCCTGGTGTTTGACCAAAGAGCTGAGTATCATAGCCTAGCCAAGTTGACACATACATCAAACCATGAAAAGTACCCATCTGTGAATAATGGACGCAAGTCCAGGCGTCCAGTCCGTGCCCCTCACAGCTCCTTGTGATGGATCAAGGGTGGTCTTGCACAGAAGCTCCCACAGTGGCCACACACAGATGTCACCATGAATAGCAGGAGCAGCTCTCCCCAACATTATGCCCAGGGGATGGTACTCAGCTTTTCAAATTCCCAGGCAGTAGGAGGTAGGCTTTGCTATGGCAGACCTGTGAAGCTAGAAGCAAAATGCCACGGGCTGGGCACCAGGACATTTAGGGATTCGGCTATTGAGTCTCAGCAGAGAAAGCAGAAGCAGGTCAGCTACCCTGAAGGTGATGTTCAGAGCACAGCAGTGGAGGTGCATCCTCTGCTCTGGCTGCCCCTCAGGCAGCGATTCATGGTGTGATGTTTGGCTCTGGGGCCCTGTTGCCCTCGTAACTTAACCCCAAAGGGAAAGCGAGAGAGCAGCACTGTTGGGTTTCAGTGATCCAGCTCCCGGTTCTAATTACAGCCAGGTGCCCTACCAGAAGGCCTTTTCCCCTTCTTCCGTGAAGGAAGCTGCCTGCTGCTTTCTGCACAGGCAGTTCTAAAAGGTTACATTTCTTGGTAGAGGGGACCTGAAGGAGCTGTTCCTCAAGGACTGGCAAGCCCTGCCTCCCCGACCCCCCAAACTGTCGGGGGGCAAGAGTAGAGCACTAATAGAGGACCACATACCGTATGCTTACATATTTAAAAGTTAAATACTGTTAAATACAATACGTTCTACCCTCCTACCTGAACAATGATAGCTTCATAAGCACCTGGAAGGCCAGTTTGAATTTAGAATCCTCAGCCTCCCCTGAGTTCTGAGAATACGGTGTTGCAGGGAGAGCTGACACATGGCTCCCAGCCTCCAGACCCCTCTCTTTCTCTTCCCGTTCCTGACTCGGACCCCCACTGCAAGGGCCATTGCAGGCACACAGTAGATGTCCCAGCATGCATGTCCAAGCTCCGTCTGTAAGCCCTGCAAGCAGTTCCTCAGTTCCTCTCAGCCACCACTCAAGCCTAGGGACATACGCACTATTGGAGGGGTCTAACTTTTGGAGGATGTGCCCATGGGGGTGGCCTGCTCAGATCTGGGAAGCAGACTCAGGCTGTCTGGGCAAAGATTTTAATTCAGGGCACCCAGAGCACAGTCTGGGTGCAGAGCGGGGGACCAGCTGAGGGTGGACTCATCCTCTTGGCCCTGTGGACTCTGCTTCACGGGGAGGTGTGTGGCCAGTAGTAGGGCCTAAGCAGAACTTTAGAAAATGTGGGGACCAGGGAAGAGACCCCTCTTGTCTGAGAGTGGCCCTGTGTATTGGAATGGTCCCAGAGGTGCTAGCTCAAGATTAGCTTCTTGCAGTGGGTGCCAACTATTCTGTGATTCAATACTCAATCTGTTTCCATGGTTATCACCTCCCTCTCATTATTCTCATCTTTACCTCTAATCTTGGAGATTTTCCCGAGTTTGCCCTCCAAATCACAGATTAGAGGGTTTTTGTGGGTCAATTTTGCCATTTAGAGGGATTTAAAATTGTTTGCTGTTTTATATGGGGTTCTGTTACATCCTTAAAAATTTCATCCAGTTCCCTTTGCATCCCAGGTTTCATCTTAGCTCGGTTTCCCTTTGTGGTTCTTTTGGCCTGCCTTACAGTGCTCCGGTCTTCTGTCGTGGCATTAAAACATCAAGCAGGTTTCTACAAACTTATTTTGTCTCCTGTGGTAAATAATTTTTCAAAGATATAATTTTGTCTATTTCTTCATTGTGTTTCATATTGGATTTTCTGGTTGTGTTTGTTCATTTGTGAGAAGAAATTAAACTAGACTTCCTTTCGTTTTGCCAACAGATTGCCCTCATTCCTCAAGGGTCCTGGCATCACCCCCACCTCCCAACCCCGTGCATATCTCGACCTGCTGTGTGGTCTGAGGAGCACAGCCTCTGCTCCAGCCTCAGTTTCCCATAGTCCTTCGGGCATCTGCCTTTGGGCAGAGGAAGGTCTCCTGTTCCGAGGTCCTGGCTCTGTCTAAGCGTGAGCCTGAGTCCAGTTGCATTTTGTCTGCATGCAGCACATGGAAAGCTCTAAGCTCCGGAATACTGAGCTTCTACAGGTCTGTCTCGGTCCCCACTTACAGTTTTCTAGGATGCAGCACCCTCTACTCTCAACACTATTGTATTCTTGGAGTTTTAGTTTCTGAACAGTTCTAGAGAATATGGTGGGGGCTGGTGGGAAGGGAGCAAATAAATTAGCATGAATTTGACTGCCTCAGAAAATAAATATTGAACAGTACAGTTGGTAGCTCTCTTATTTTTGGTAGATAAAAGCCTCACAAGCCAGGGGAAGATGGTGGGGGATGGAGAGCATCATACAAAGCTTTCTACTGCTTTTTCCCCTGTTCCTTGCCTTGGGTCCAGAGGGCAGCATATTTAGTTATTAACCACGCAGCTCAATCTGACCTTAACAGGAACATACCAAATGTTTGCTTTTTAAATTAGCTCTATAAATTAGAGAAATTTCCAACCCGATTCTGGCAATGATCTTCTCTTAACCTTAGTTTCTGCTTTATTCAAGGATTATTAGGTGCAAGTGACAGGACCATGCAAGCTAATTTAAGGAAAAAGTAGAATTAATTGGAAGGACACAAGAGTTTCTCGAAAACCCGAGGCTGGGAAGTAAAGTTCCCAGCCGCATGAGGAACTGGGTAGTCAGAGCGCTCTGACTTATACTGTGAGATGTGATGAGCATGCCTTGGCCAAGTGTCAGGGAAGAATGGTGTGCCACCTATGCTGGGAGCAGTAGGAAGATCAGAAATCCAGTTTACCCTGCCTAGGCCGCAAATTGCCTGCCCCTTTACACATGCAATGCTTATACTTGCAGCTCGGGGACCCCACTTATCCCATTTTGGTGCAGACTGTGGTGGAATTGTGCTGGCCGTGAGGTAAAGCGGACCGCCGTGGGCCAGCTCTGAAGCCGGTCGCTGTGGTAAGGACCTCGGCTCTGACCTGCCCTAGCCATCACACATTTCAGGAGGTCACTGCCCGATGAAAGGGCTCCCCAGCAAATTGAGCGTATCACCCAGCCTCTACCGTAATGTGTGGAGCCTGCGCCTTGGGTGGCCCAGTCAGCACAATGTCCCCCACCTTTTAGGTTGTTAGGAAAATGCAGTAAAGCCCTGCTTTCTACTGTGGGAGATAATTCATGGAGCATAACCATCTCTCAGGTTATCCCCACGTGAACCTCTACTGTAGATGCTGGTGTGGAACCCTCTTCAATTGCTGTGATTCCTCAGGGTTTTAGTTGGGAAGCCTCCATGTTTTAAGCCTATAAGTTAGAGCACTCGGTAATTGGTTTCTTCAGTACAATTCCTGGTCTCAGAATAGGGCTCAAGTCGGTGCCTAAAAGGCTGGATGCAGCCTGGCTTTAGTGCCTACTGACCCACAATCTCTGTTCCCTTTCCTAATAGGGTGGCAGGACAACCCATAAGTTCTACCTGTCTTTACTCCTACGGAAACTTATTTGTGGGATTCCTTCGTCTGTCACTGTCACTGGGCATCTAAGTCTACCCCACAGATACTCCTCCATTTAAGTCTTGGAGGGCATGGGTTAAAGGCATGGGTTTGTTCCATCCTGGAAACTGTCCATGTTACAAATTTCCCCACTTTCTCATTGGAGCTCCCACACTATAAACAAGTAAAAGGGTCCCATTGTGTCTTTTCTCCATGGCTGGGGCTGCCTGCTTTACATCTATAAAAATAAGAGAGGTCCTCAAGGGCAGACCAGGGTGAATGTTAACTCTTTGTTCTTCACCAGAGGAAAAAAGATCATGAACTCATATGGGCCACTTTAGGATAACCTGAATAGGAAGTGGATGTCATCAGCCCCAAAGGCAGTCTTCTCCTCTTCCTGGCCCCTCTCCTTCCCCTGGTTTCTCCTATCTGCTTCTCTCAGTGAACCTCTCCATTCTGCCATTTTTGCAGCATGCCTTTCTCTGTCCCACTTAAACTTGACACAAACACAGGCTGCCAGTTTTACACACCTCCCCAGATGAAGTGCTCTTGAATAGGGCTCCTGTATTGCAATTTTTTGTTTTTTTTTGGCTGTGCCTTGCAGCATGCAGGATCTTAGTTCCCCGACCAGGGATCAAACCCGTCCCCACTGCAATGGAAACATGGTGTCTTAATCACTGGACCACCAGGGAAGTCCTTTTTTTTTTTTTTTTGTATTGCAACTTTAAAGTCTAGGAAGTAAGAATCAGATCGGTCAATTTGTGTCAGGTGTTTGTCAGTGGACCGATCAGCTCTAGCCAGGGGTGGTGCCACAAGCCCAGTGTCCAGTCAGTAGAGGCCATGGGAGAAGTCTCTTGGGAGGGAAGATAGCAAGGCAGGGAGAGGAACTGCTATGGTTTCCATGGCTTTATTGTGTTACATCTTGGTATTTTGATGAAAGGTAGAAGGTTCACCAAGTGCTCCATGATAACCTGAGAAGTGTCACCATGTGACAACCTCCCATGGCATCTGGTCACCAGCTGGGTCTGTCATCTGACTCCATGGGATAAAGACTATTGAAACAGAGCAGGACCCTGTGGGGCCCTCCTGGGGACAGACTCTTCTTCATGTCCCCTGCCTCTTGTCTGTAGAATAGCTTTGGCCTCCTAGGCCTTCCCCCAGTTCCAAAGAGCAAATTTAATCAGAGAAGTGAGAAAATGCAGAAACAGAAAAAGAGTCAAGTGAGGCAAAATGATAATAGTTTAGCCATAAAACAAAGTCAGGGACCTTTAGTTCCGCCTCAAGGGCTATAGAAAAGATCCTAAGTCATATTCTTGAGTTGTTTGGCAGATACTAAAATCCCCACCAGAAGGAAGAAGTTGACTGCACGCTGATCACTAGCACATAGACCCCAGACTGGTTGGAGCCAGAAACTTTATAAATGAGATTCCTGAAACACCACTCTGTTACCTCACCACCAACCGATCAAAATGATGTACACGAGCTGATCACACACCCTGCGATCCTCTCCCTCACCTCCCCTTTAAAAACCCTTCCCTGAAAGCCATTGGGGAGTTCAAGTCTTTTGAGCATGAGCTGCCTTTTCTCCTTGTTTGGCCCTGCAATAAATGCTGTACTTTCCTCACCACAACCTGGTGTCAGTAGATTGGCTTTGCTGCATGTGGGGCAAGCAGACCCAAGTTCGGTTAGGTAACACTACCAAACTTTGAAGTGCGGAGGTTTTATATCTAGAAATCCACTGAACTTTAATGAAGCATTAATGTTTTAATGATACAGTGGTGAATAATTCCAATATGTGACTGTTCTTAGTTTGAACTCAGTAATTCAAAGGGGACAGGAAACAGTAAGAATGAAATAAAGTCCGGACCATGGGGTTGAGGATGTAGAGTATGAGGTTGTAAAAAAAATTTGTTTTTCTTTTACTTCATAATTTATCTAGGTCCATAAAACTAAGGCAATATATTTTCTGCTCCCCTGAGTCCTCTGGGCAGAGCTGTGTCCCTCCCCTCTGCATTCCCATGGCACTTTGTTCATATCTCAAAACACCATTTATCACGCTGTGTGGTAACTATTTGTGATGGGTCTGTTTTCCTGGCTAGACCAGGCTTCTCTAGGGAAGAATCTGTATTGTGTTCCCTTTGTATTCCTAGCGTGAATTAGATTTGAACATAGTAAAGGTTCAATAAATATCTGTCGAATGAACAAGACCCAGGACTTGATGAGCCCAGGCAAACCTTGGATATCTGCAGCAACCACGTTGAAGAATTCCCTGCTTTTCTGTTTCTCATTATGTGGACTCCACCCACTGTTGGGGGTCCTCTCATGGCTCCCTGCCTCCTTTCACACACTTTCTTTCAGATTAGGGGTCTTACCCAAATCCCAGCCCACTTGACTGGAGCCTTGGCCCTATGCCTAGCCTTCGCAGCCCTCTTCTTGGGAGATCAGAACCTGAATCTTGTTTCTCCCAGCATTGCCTGGATCCAACCTGAACAGACAGATCTCTGGCACCATGATGTGGCACTGTACATGATACAGAACAGCTGCCTGCTCTACGGGGGCTCTTCTGTTTTCTTCTTCATGTTAGATTAGGCAGTGATCCCTATACTCCCATTTCTGTCCCTCACTCCAGTGTGGACCGTATTTAAACTCCATAAACACTTTGGCTAGTACAGCCCCTCCCTCCACCTCCATCCGAGATGGTATCACTCACTCTTCCTCATGCTGTTGGCTGATCCCTGCTTTTCTCGTTCTGTGCCACCATCAGCTCATGCAAACACCCCAGCACACAAGGACCCTATCTTCCCTGGGCCGCTGTGCCGAAGGCTCAGCGAGAATCCTTCCTGGTCCCTTTCAGAACTTTCTCTTGCATTACTAGTAAGGAAGGAGCACTCAATGTTTCCTCAGCTGGATGGTTGCCATGCCCACCATGTCAAACAGACCCTCCTGGGGCTAAGGCTGGGGTATGTTGACCCTCTGTTAAACCAAGGCAAATTTGTGTTTGGCTGGCTGACTTAGCATGGAGCCTAGCCCTGCCTGGTTTTCTAAGGCAGGGGAGGAGAGACCTAGGACTTTGAATAAAGCTCATCCACCAGAAAGGGAGCAGAAACTCCAGGCAGACATAGCTTCTGTCACTTAGAGAAGTTTCAGTCTGGCAGGAAAGCAGGTGTCTCTGGGGACCACAGTGATGGTAATAGCTGAATTTGTTTCTAGGGCTGCCGTAACAAAGTACCACAACCTGGGTGCCTTAAAACAACAAATTTATTGCCTCATAGTCCCGGAGGCCAGAAGTCCTAAGTCAATGTGTCAGCAGGGCAATCCTCCCTCTGAAACCTGTACGGCAGAATTCTTCCTGGCCTCTTCCTAGCTTCTAATGGTTTGCCAGCAGTCCTTGGTATTCCTTGGCTTGCAGCTTGCTGTACTTCAATCCCTGCCTCTGTCATCACGTGGCGTTCTTCCTTCATGTGTCCGTGTCTCTTCTTCTCTACTTATAATGACCCCAGTCACATTGGATTAAAGGCCTACCCTACTCCAGTATGACTTCATCTTAATTAGGTAAGATCTCTAGTGACCCTATTTTTATATAAGGTCACATTCTGGGTACTGGGGTTAGAACTTCAACATATCTTTTGGGGAGGCACAATTCAATCTATAACAGTAATGTTGCAGAGGGTGTCAGAACGAAAGTCTGGGGATGTCATTAAGTGGGTGGGACTAATTAGTGGAGAATTTAGGATGAACATTATTAATCAGGAATCTTGATAGGTTGTTAGATGACTTAAGGGTAAAAGTGAGGTTTGGATTCTATTGTGATGACATTATGGCCAGGGATACAGGAATGCCTGGATGCTGACCCTTCTTCCCACTAGACCCTTAACCAAACGAGGTAGCCACAAGGAACACTGGCCAAATGAGAAGTGAAGCATCATCCTTAAAAACTGAGCAAGCACCCGGACTCTAGTACCATTAATAAAATATGGTGCATTGATTTTTCAGGTTCTAATGAATCCGGTTACAGTATCTTCTCCCTTAGAAAAAGCGAGTAATGCAAGAGGCAGAGAAAGACCTATGGTGGGAAGGATTGGCATGAGGCAGCTGGAGAGTAGTCAGCAGGCCTCTAGCCACTCGTCTGAAGGGCTCCATCTTACTGGAGCATGGATTTGGGAAAGGGGGCTAGGTGGTAGATAGCCCAGTTCTATGAACTGGGGTAACACATGAAAACTCAATCAGGGCACATGATGGGTATGTAGGAGTTCAGTACGTGTGTAATGAATCTGAATGTGGAAAATCAGGGAGACAAAGGCTGAACCCCAGAAGTGGGGCTGCAAGCTGGTTAGATCTCTCTTTTAGCCTCCAGTCAGAATCAAGACACAAGAATGGATCCAAATGCAAAGTGTGGTGGTTGTGGGGAGATGGTTGGAAAGGGAAGCACAGATATAGAGACTGGAAACTGAGACAGAACCTAACCTTCCTTGTCAACATGTCCCTTCTGTTGAGCATCCATCGCATGATCTATAGTTTTCACCACTTTTTTAGTCCTTGTGTGTCTCTCTGCAGCCGTCATACTCACTTGCGAAAACTCTGAGCCTGGATGAACTTAGACATCCACCTGCATGAATTTAAGAAACAGAATATTGGTGGAGAAAATCACGCAATCAAACTGAGAAACGTCCCTTTAAATTCATAATTTTATTTTATTTTATTTTATTTATTTTTTTTTTTGTGGTCATTAATAGTATTTTAATTTGCAGCTTTGAGATTGCACTAACAATACATCCAAGTTGACTCAGAAGATACCAATGAAACAAGTCAACGCATAACATTTTAGATATCTATTCTTTTGTCAGCGATTATTCTTATTTACAGTGGCAGTGTGTATGTGTCATGCACTACATTTATTTATTTATTTATTTTTTTTTTTACATCTTTATTGGGGTATAATTACTTTACAATGGTGTGTTAGTTTCTGCTTTATAACAAAGTGAATCAGTTATACATATACATATGTTCCCATATCTCTTCCCTCTTGCGTCTCCCTCCCTCCCACCCTCCCTATCCCACCCCTCCAGGCTGTCACAGAGCACCGAGCCAATATCCCCGTGCCATGCGGCTGCTTCCCACTAGCTATCTACCTTACTACGTTTGTTAGTGTGTATATAATTTTAATGTCTTGTGCAGCATTCTCTCTATATATCTAATAAACTTGCTAGTCCACCCGTTAGATGGTATTTCATACCTTCACATCTCTTCTCAAATCTTCTACTTCATCCCTGCACTCCTCTCTCTGATCTAATTATCCTGCATTGATTGTGTCCAAGTGAAAAAGTAGGACCAACAGACAAGAACTCCCCTATTCTACATCTACATTCCTTGGCATCTTCCCTGTCTGCCCTCCTGAAACAAAGGAGAAAGTGTGTTGCTTCTCTCACAGCTCAGCATCTCCTGGAGCTGGATCCTTAATGGACTCTTGTTGCCATCCTCTCTCACTTTCTCAAGTTTTACTCCTCCAATTATATCCTATCCTCCTGATTATCAATCCTCCCCTTTTTCAGTGGGGCTATTCTCTTCAGCTCACAAACATGATTGACTCTCCTTTATGCCTAAAAGTCCTTCTTTGGTTCCTTCATCCCTCTCCAATTACTGCCCACTTCTCTTCATCCATTCGCAGCTTAATGTCTCAAGATAGTTGTTTACATACTTATCTCCACTGTTTGACCTTTGATCACTCTTCAAAACTCTCAAATTGGGTCTCTTCCCTTACCATTTCACCAAAACTTCTTGTGTCAAGGTTACCATAATCTCCATGTTGCCAAGTTCAATGGACAATTTGTTTTCTCATCTTACCCTCTCAGTTGCCTTAGACCCAGATGACCACTCCTTTATCTGACCTTATACCATTGCTTTTCTTCGTACCTCTGATGTCTCTGACAATTTCTTCTCAGTCTCTGTTATAGACCCTCTTCCTCTTCCAATGTCTAAATATTGGTATTTCCCAGGGCTTTTTCTCTCTCTACACTCTCTTCCTAAATGATCTATTTTTGTGGCCTAAGATACTGTCTACATGCTGATGATGACCAAATTTGTATCTTCATCTCAATCTCTCATTTGAACTCCAGAACTACATATCCAACTATCTACCTGAGTTTTCTACTTGGATATGTCATAAGCATCTCAGTCTAAATGTCCAAAACAGAGCTTCACTTAGTTCCTCAGACACATGAAGCTCTTTCCTAGCTCTAGGCCTTGTATATGCTATTTAATCTATTTGATTCCAGTTCTCCTCACTTATCCTTCAGGTCTCAGGGAGATTCTTCTGCCCTCTCCCATCTAAGATCCCCTCCTAATGCTATTTCTTGTTAATTTTTTCATGGCACTAATTACTCATGTATGATTATTTTTAAATTTATTTGCTTATTTTTTTCTCTCTCCTTCACTGGACTGTGTCCTCTTGAAGGCAGGGCTATGTCTGTTTTCTTCTCCATTGTATACCCAGCTCTCAGTACAGTACCTGGAATGCAGTAGGTGCTCAACAATGATTTGCAGAATGAATGAATACCTATTGACTGGGTTTTAGATTGCCTTGGAAATGCAAGTCCCTGGGCAGGGCAAGGATACCCCTCAGGACTGTTACCCAGTTTCAGAAATTAGTGTCAGGGAAAGAACACAAAATTTCTTTCTAGGAAATCCGAAAACATTTCAAATAAATGTGCCTATTCATTTATATAATTGCACAGAGCACTTCCCAAAAGCTCTCATTCTAAGTACTTGAGTAAAATAGGATAATGAGTCAGAGTGCTGAGAGGAGACAAACTGCCTTGGAACTTGAGGTCTTAGAAGAATCAGAGCCAACACCCTAAACGTGGCTTGTCTCTGAGGAGGGATGCTGATCCAAAGGGCCAGAGTGGGTCCATCATCAGAAACTGGGACACCAGACTCAAGCCTGGGAGATGGCTTCTTAGGTTGAGTACAGGTCGTTCAAACTCAAAGAATGAAGTCTGCTTTATATTGCTGTAGAAAAAGTGTTAACTTGGCTAAGTGAAGTTAGCCTCTGTTGCCTGGGTTCCCAAATACATATGACTCCTTTAAAGATTCATGTTCATGACTCAGTCACTCATAGACAGCCTTAGAAGATGAGGATGAGGTTGAATATAAACAACTGAGGCAGAACTAATGATGCCTCTTGCAGAAAAGGCAGCCCAGAGGTTGGATCAGAGACATAAAAAAGAAGACAGCAGTGGAGCAACTAACCAATAAAGAAATATTTTATTTGTTTCAAAAATAGCATGCTTCAAAGTTAGCTGCTCTTTCCCAAAAGAAGAATTTCTTCCAGTTATTCTGTATGGGCCAGGGAAGAAACTGGCCTCTTTGGGAACCAAGTATGAGAGAGGAGTCAGGCTGAAAGCAATAGAAATGGACTCCGACTACTTAAGTAAGAAAAGGGGGTCTTTGGAAGGAGAGTGAACAGCCCTAGGACTGAAGAAAAAGCTGAACAATCAGACCCCCGAAAGGAATCAGGGGAGCTCCAGGGTTCTCAAATGCAGAAACTGATCAACCTTTCTTTAGGGAACTATTATCCAATGACTTAGATTCCAAATCCTGTATGGAAGAGCCTGATGGGCCATATGCCTGCTTCAGTGGGTAGGGGGTGGGAGCCTGAGAGTCTTGGTCACACCAGAGCTAGAGGGAATAGAGAAAAAAATGTTACACAAGGGACTCAGTAGGGCCGACAAAACAAGCAATTCACGATTCTGGTGTTGGTCGAGATGTCAGTAACCAGGTTAATGAATTCGTTCATTATGAACCTTAACAGCATTTATATAATTCAGTCATGTGACTATGAGCTGTGTTATACAGATGAAATAAAACACACTGATTATCCTTAAAGAAGTTACTGTGCATTGTTGGGAGACAATTAAAAAAACACACGAAATTGTTCAAGTTATGGCTCCTTTGGTTGCAAGAAAACAAAACTCATTCAAAGTTACTCAAGTAAAGAACAGTGTTTATTGCAAGGAAACAGAGCTCTCACAGAATCAAAGAACATGAAATCAAGTGCAGCTGAGACTGAGAGGAACAGGGGCAGCTGTCTACTACCTCCATTTCCCTCTCTTGGGCCACGGGCTCTTCTCTTTGTTTCTTGTCAGCTCCTGTGCCAACCCATCTCAGCCCCACTATGTAGAAATAACCTCTTCTTTAATTAATTAGGTTTTCTTATTATAGCTAATTCCATATTTCTAAATAATATACCTCTACTGCTATTTCTCATGTTATCTATTGACTTCCTTATTATGGTGGGAAAGATTTAGCTTTTTTATACCACATCTCAATTCCTCATCTTCCACCTTCCCAATAAAATTTTATCACAATTTTTATATAATAATCAGTTTTATATCATTATGACCGTGCAAACATTGCTTATTTCAGACCCTAACATATTACTATATTTCTATTTTATTTCTACTTCAATTTTTTATTATTCTTCAAATTTGTAATGCTTAATTTTAAAATATATGTACATTTTGCCATTTATGTGTTCTTAATCTTTTCCAAATGCTCCACTCTTTATGATATTATATGGAGTTCTTCCTCTCTTTTTTTGTTTTTTTTTTTGGCAGGTGACCCTCCTAGGGTTCTCTGTGATACCAGGATGTTACACATCTCTTACCCTGAGTCCCCCAACACCATTTTCTTAAGTTGTATCCATTGCTTCCTGTTTTCTATGTCATTATCTTTCTTGGTTTACTCCCTCTCTCTTGCTGAAGTATTTATATTCTAAGTAGCTTCCTAGTAAATGGAGGTCACTTTGGGTTCATTAAATGCCTGAAATAGCTTTGTTCCACTGTTAAATTTTGGTGGCTAGTTTGACTATGTATAAACTTTTAAGTTAAAAACGTTTTCAGTCAAGTTTGGATGGTCTTGACGTAGTTTTCTGGCAACCAGTGTTGCTAAGAAAAACTCTGAAGTCATCATAATTCTTATTCTTTGCAATTTATTTTCATTTGAGAATATTGTAATTTTCTCTCTATCCCTGGTCCCTGAAACTGTGTGTCCATGAACTTTTTTTTTTTTTTTTGAGGCAAGGAATAAGACTTTATTTGGAAAGCCGGCCAACCAAGAAGATGGCAGACTAGTGTCTCCAAGAACCATCTTCTGTTCATGAACTTTTAATGTGGCTCTTTTTTTTCATTTATTGTGCTAGATAGCCTGTGGGTTCTTTCAACCTGGAGACATGTCTGGTACCCTCCTTCTCCTCCATCCCCCTAATTTTCTCTGTTCTTTCTTTCTCTAGCTCCTATAATTTGTAGAGTTCTTGGATTTATCTTCTATTTAAATATTTTTGCCTCTCCATTGGTCATCTCTTTATCTTTTTGTTTTATTTTTCTTCAAATTTTTTGGACTTTATTTTCTAGGCATTCTATTCAAGTTTTTTATTTTGGCAATCATTTATGCTAATTTCCAAGAGCTCTTAGTCTTTGAGTGTTTTCTGTCTTAGTTTCCTACTGTTTCATGTATGTGTTTTTTTTTCATATCTGACTGAGAATAATAATTTGGAGCAAATCTTTTCTTCTGCTTTGTATTATCTCTTTTAGATAAAGTGTTTTTTCCCTGTTTGTTTTGATTTTTCACTTTCATGTTAGAGGTGGTTCTCAATTATTTGGTGAGTCTTGGTTGTTCATATTTAAGAGTAAGACACAAAAAAGTGTGTGTGTGTGTATGTGTCTGAGTAAAAATGTGTGTGTGGGAGTGGGTGGTAGTGGTGATTTTCAGCTGATGGGCTTCACTTCAAGATAGTTGGACAAGACGGTCATTTTCCTGGTGCTCCCCAAATGCCAGAGAAGAGACCTACAAGCATTCTGCCTGGGATCTGGATGGTGGGGACAAAAGAAGACTTGGACCCATCACTTCATTTTACACACTTTCAATTAATCTCTTTGTTGTCAATCCTGCCCTCCACCTCCTAGGTACCTCTGAACCCTGAACTTCTATTAAATTTTGCCAGAGAAGAAAACTCATATCTTTTACCTGGGGAAGAAGTGAGTGGGTTGGGTACCAGATGCCTTGATCTAGGTGTTCTGGGTCCTCTGAATTCTTAGCCTTTCCAGGGTTTTGTGGAGAAAATTGCTTATTTTTCATGCCCCTCCTATGGTTTCCTTTATCCTGCCAAACCAGTAACTATTCCTCCAACAATTTTCAGTCTTCTAAAAATTTTTTGCAATATCTCATATACTGATGTCCCCTTTCCCATTCTCTATGTGAGTTTTAAGAATTTTTCTTTCCATCACATTAGCGGAAGCACAGAATAAAGAAGAAATAAACACAAAGATATGCTAGCCACAATAAATGGCTAGCAAAGTGCCATTTTTAACTAGAATTCTAGCTATTATAATTTTTGTTGATATTGCAATAATGAAAACATTTTTTGTGCCTATAGCATTATTTTTCTCCTATTGCATTTATGGAATAGTATAGGATCAAAAGCACAAGTAAGAAATTAGATTTAAATAGTTAGAGGGATGCTTTATCCCACTTTTCTGAAGATCAGAAGAGCTGTAGAGAGAATTTGAGGCTAAGGGAAAGAGAGATAAAGGGCTCTGTATCATACGTTTTCAACTTTTTTTTTTTTTTAATGAGTTCATCTGTAGAGTAACAGGACTGTAAATGTTTTGGGCTCTTTAATTAAGTTGAGGAGTCTAGAGCACTTTCCTTTGAGAAGTAAGGAGCTATACAAGGGCAGTCTCTCCAACCTCAGTTCTTGGTGTGGGGCAGGCTAGTTGGCAGTCTAGAATACTTAACTCCACAAGAAAATAAAAGCACTACTGAGAAGCCCAAGGCATTAGCCCTGAAGGCCAGACATCTTCCAGTGATTGTGCCAAGGTGTGCCCAAGGCCTCTGCTTCTCCCAGACCCCATCCCCATTGGGCCATGTGTCTGTGGAGATCCCAGAGAATAAATACAGAGCCTGCAGGCCTCACCCAGCAGGTAGGAGCTGCTCCACAAGTGCTCTGTGTATGGGGTGGGTCCAGCTACCTCACAAGACTTCCTCCAACTGAGAGATCCCTCTTGTTCACTGGTTAACCCCAGGCTCTGGGCCTCTGCTCACTGAACTGTAGCAGGAGGCTCCTAGCCCATTCTTATCAGTACCTGGTCCTTCAGTGCCTTTGGCCAAACCAGCGACAGGTGGTCCTAGGCTACCAGACCAGAGTAAGAAATGAATGACTTGACTCATTCCACCCTAGTCCCTACTTTGAACTCTTCCGAAACTTTTATTTCTTACATTCCGCCCCCCCAACCAAGGCCTCATATAGAAATGTGAGCACAGTAGAGGCACCAAGAAAATGCTTCTTAGTTAAAAATTAGTCCAAAGAAAGGGTAGTAAATGACAGCCCCTCCCATTTGCACAGCATTTTACAGTTTTCACAACCCTTTTCTGTGCATTGGTTCATTGGATCCCCAGAACAACCCTGGGAAGTTCTCAAGATAGTAAATAGTATCTTTCTTTTATAGATGAGGTAAGTGAGGTGTAGGTACGTTATACAATTTGTCCAAGGTCAGACACTAACGTGTGTCAGCAACAAGACTCTGTCTTAGGTCTTCCGACTTCAAGTCCAAGGTAATTTCCAGTGTATGATGTGGCCTTGGAAAAATAATAGTAGCATAAGAAATGTCCATGAAATCATATTATACTATACCCAGACACCTGAGTCTGCTTTCAGGGTTTTTATAACCTAGGTCTATCTATCATTTGATTGATTAATTTCCAAATTGTTTTTACACCAGCTAGTTCATTCATTCACTCACTTAAAAAATGACCATTGGTTGTTTACTTTGTGTTTAGTACTATTTCGTAGCCAGAAGAAATATATTGACTATAGTCCACAACATCCAATAGTTTACCATAAACTGTAGGGTGTAGTAAGTATTACACAAATTTCCTACTGCTACTATAACAAATTACCACAAACATAGTGACTTAAAACAATACAAAATTTTATCTTACTGTTCTGGAGGTCAGAATTTTGAAATGAGTTTCACTGGGTCAAGATCAAGTTCTTGGCAAGGCTGTGTTCCTTCTGGAGGCTCTAGACAAGAATCCATTTCCTCCCCTTTCCCAGCTTCTAGAGGACTCTTGTATTCCTTGGCTTGCGGTCTCATCCATCTTCAAACCTAGTAATGGCTGGTAGAGTCATTCTCACAATGCCATCTCTTGTTCTGGCTCTTCTGCCCCCCCCTTCCTTATTTAAGGGTACCTGTGATTATAGTGGGCTCAGCTGGGTAACCCAGGATACTCTCCTTATCTTAAGGTCAACAGATTAGTAACCTTAATTCCATCGGCAACCTTAATTCTCCCTTGCCATGTAACATAATATATTCACAGGTTCTGGGGATTAAAATGTAGACATCTTGGGGGACCTATTATTCTGCCTACTGCAGCTGGTAAGAGATCTTTTCCTGGAATAACAATAACATTGTAATTCCAGGCATTAGGTATGGTGCCAAATGAGTATTAGAGATCATAAATGAAGAGAGCAGAAGGAAAGCCCTCCTCTGGGCTTGAGTGATCAAACAACTCTTCATATTAGGCAAGGAAACTGAACAAGCAATGTCTCGGGATAAGAATGAACACAGGGAACCACAAAAGATTCTCAAGCAGAGATAACCTAATGATGAAGACAGAGTTTTGAGTGGATGAATATGGTGCTTGGATATGCATGGGCCTCATTTGATTGTTACAGGCTTTGTCCTTCACTATTTTATAGAAGAGAAAACTGAGGTCCAGAGAGTTTGAATGCCTTAGAAGAAAATTAGTTGGCAAAGTTTCTGGCCAGATGGGAAGGGGGTTTTTCATGGTTCTGGGGAGAGGAGGAGGTTCTAACTTTTGCCACTGCCCATGAATGTTCTCAGTAAGCCAAAATCTCTTTGGAATTATTCCGAGAAAATCCCTAGAACTAGCTCTTTGCTCCTAATCATCTTCTCTTATGTGATGTGCGTTTTTCAAAGCCCACTGTTCCATGCCGCTTTTCAGCTGTAATTAGTGTGTGTGGGGGGGCAGTGGTTCTGGAGCACAGGTTGGGATAAGGGGTATAGAGCTTGTCTTAGAACATTTTGGGAAGTCCTTTGTTTCAGTATTGGTTTGCCATTCAAGTCACTTTGGGTCATCAGCTCTGGGTTTTTGCCTAAAGCTTCAGCTCCATTTTTAGCTGCTTTTCTGGGAAATGTGACACAGCACAGCGCAGGGAAAAACACAGTAGGGAGAGGCAGAAGAGCCGGTTCTGACTTTCTGTTGCTAGCTAGCTCTGGGGCTGTAGGCAAGTCACTTTTTCTAGCCTTAGTTTCCCCACCTGTCAAATGGGTTGATTTGACATGGTAAGCCTTTGAGTTCTGAGAGTCTGTATTCATGATTCTAGGATTCATCAGTGGAGGTCAGAGGTGGATTTGGATCTACCACTCATATGTCTGCTTCCCCATTTCCCTAACTTTATGACTTACTTTCATCATCTGCGTTAGGTCTCCTCCTTACCCTGGTATGGCAACCCTTCCATTGGAGATGTCCAGAAATATGTGTCATTGGTTGTAACTCATTCATTAATCCCTCTGTCTATTCATCCAACAATTACGTGCCCATTTTTGCAAGTTGAGCCAATGCCATTTTCCTAAGCCTTCTTATTAGGTGGTTAGGAAGTGCAATCAGGCTTATTGAATCATGGGCACCAGAGAATGTCTGAGTTGGAAGGACATTTAGAAACCATCAAGTTTGATGACCTTCTTGTTACAAACAAGGGAACAAAAGCCTAAAGAGATGAAGTGATTTGCCTAAGGTCACATGGCTGGTAAATGTCAGAACTGGGAATAGAATCAATTTTCCAGTCTTCCAACCCATTTCTGCCTTCTCCCTCCATTATCTACCACATTCTATTAACTGATCAGAAAACAAAGCTCTAATGAGCCCTACATTATTTCTTCCTTGAGCAAAAAGAATTTTTAATTGGGAAAGGATGTGCCCAAATTTGTGATGAGAAACAATTAACACAGGCTCAGCAGAATTACTGGGCCACGGGCAACTGTTTCAGCAAAGGCCTTCTGTAATGTGAGGAAGAAGATGAGGAAGAAGAGAATGCTGCCCTTTCTTGTTCTGAAAATCTTGTGTCTCCCTATTAGCTGTGCTTGTTTGTCAAACGTGAACCTCAGAAGTCGCAGAGCCCAAGCAATCCCACCATCTACCCTAATTCCTCAGTGCTGCATTTGGTATCTGATAGCTCAGCTCTGTTTTGTTGCCGAGTTGGATGGTTAGACCTTGGCTGACTTCTGGCTATAAAATAAGGCCTCGGGTACAAGGGCCCCATCCTCTCTGTGATCCAGTGGGGACAAGGCAGTGCCTGCCTCATTTGCCTTCAGACCAGGCCGCCCAGCCCGCCCCACCTGGAGCCAATGAAAGTGAGATACCAGTCTCACAACTGCAAGCAGGGAAATTGCCCTCGACCTCTTTCTTCACTCTTGCACTGGTGTTCTACTCTCTACTCCATTCTGATTTCTACCAGCTCCCCAAATTTTTAGCACTACCTCCTATTTCTAACCACAATGAGTCAATGCTTTAACTCAACAACCAGAATTATTGGGTTCAACTCTTGGTTCTCCCTGAGTCATGAATTATACTCATCCTCTGACTTTTCCCACTTCTGGCCACTTTGGATTAAAGTCCAACTCAATTTTTTTTTTTTTTTTGCGGTACGCAGGCCTCTCACTGCTGTGGCCTCTCCCGCTGTGGAGCACAGGCTCCGGACGCGCAGGCTCAGCGGCCATGGCTCACGGGCCCAGCCGCTCCGTGGCATGTGGAATCTTCCCAGACCAGGGCACGAACCCGTGTCCCCTGCATCGGCAGGTGGACTCTCAACCACTGTGCCACCAGGGAAGAACCCAACCGAATTTTTATTGGATTTAGTTCCAAGAAACATTTTATCCTTAGCCTAGGAATCACTCTGCTGGGCTCATCCCTGCTGGCTTGCCTTAGGCCCCTACAAGGGGTAATTTGACATCCAGACCACTCTGTGTATCCCTAGGATTCACTCAGATCTCTCCTCCAAATACCTGTCTGGATCTATCACTTGTATGTCCACGTTCTCACTTCCCTGGCCTTATGCTTCACTTTCAGAACCTGCTTTGGGCCCCTTCCTCACCTTGGTTTGGCAACCGTTTTGAATTCTTGGTTTGCCCACCGTAGCTCCTTGTAAACTCTGTGCTCTGCTCTGGTACCATTAGGTAAGAGACCCTCCCTCCAGTCTCCTACAGCCCTTCCTGATGGTTTAAAATCCCAGCTCCTTCATTCCCATGCCTTGGCCTAACCACCAAAGGGGGAATGTTTAGACCAGTGCTTTTCCTGTGGCCCCTTTAGCTGAACATTTTGGATCTCTTGCATATATGGAATTTGAAATTAGCCAGATTCCTAGGGGAAAAAAAAGCTTAAAGATCAAGTCTGGAATTTCTCAAATTGTGGTTCTGTAACGACCTGCATCAGAGTTACCTTATTAACAGTATGGATTCTAAGCCATTACCCCAGACCCACTGAATTGAGGGATATTATTAGCATAATGATTAGGAACAACAAAATTTGATAAATTACTGATTGAATTTATCTCCCAGATTCCCGTTGGTATCTCATTTAAGCCATCTTTAACAGTCAAAAGACCCTTCTGGTCTAGGTTGATCTTGAAAGAGGGAGGTTCCGTAAGGCATCAGACTATGAAAGAAACAGTGATGCTACATGTATCCACAATTATAACAAAAACCATCAGTAAGTTTACTGGGAAACATCTTTGCATAGAACTCTTTCCAGGCGCAGTAGGGGTACTAGTTGACTACAACAGTCAGGCAAGCAGTGACTCTAAAGAGAGGACACATATTTTCATTTGTGTCTCAGGGAAATAGAGACAGTTAGGGACAGCTTGTGACAAGTCTCACCTTGTCAGAGTGCAGCTGTCAACTTTGGCAAATAAGTCTGTTCTGATGGCTGTGGTAAGTGAAAGTATGCATGGTAAAGAAAAAGTGGGTCACCATTTTGAGATCCCAAAATTGACATACAATTTTATGTGAAAGTAAATCTCTGTGGGAGGGGTACCCATCAAACTAAGAGAAGCTCATGAAAATGAAGTAAAGTCAAAATATGTAAAGAGGGTAGGGAAGATAGCTGGAGTGTTGGAAGAATCTGTGCAGAATCATAGACTTCTGATTGGAAGGGTCCTCAGAAATGAAATTTTCAATTTTTTTAGCCTTTGGACCCATTTGTCAAACAAAACCTTATGTAGAATTTGTGTATGAGTGTGTGTGTGTGTATTAGTCAGGATAGGCTAGGATCCATGTAGTGAAAAATGACCTCCTAAATTTATCAGCTGTTACAAAAGGCTTTTCTTGTTCCTGTTGTATGTCTGACATAGATGGGCTTGGGCTCAGATCACAGCTCCTCACTCCAGGACTCCAGTGGACAGCGTGGCCACCATCTCCAACATTGCTGGTTGCCATGGCAGAAGAAAAGAAACAACTCTGAAGAGTATTGCATTGGTAACTAAATGCTCTGATTTGACAGCGACCCACAGCACTTCTACTCAGGTCACATGGATCAAAACCAGCCCTGTGATCCTACCCAACCACAAAGAGGCACAGAAGTGCAATCTTACCATATGCACAGAAGGCATTTCCTAGTTAAAAAAAACTAAACAAACCACCATTGACTATCACAGTGAGTGAGCGTGTGTGTGTGTGTGTGTGTGTGTGTGTGTGCTCTCCCTCATCTCCAATGTTATCTCTAGTTACCTCCAAGGAACTCCTAGACTCCATGAAAAGTCATTTGATAAATATTTGAGTCAGATCCCTTATTTTATAAATGAGGAAATCGAGGTCACTTTGCTTAGTTAAGGTCAAGCAGTATCAAAACCTGGGCCAGAGTGGAGGTCTCTTGGCTCTCAATTGAAGACTATTCCCATTTAAGATCAGAAGATGGTGTGTGTGTGTGTGTGTGTGTGTGTGTGTGTGTGTGTGTGTGTGTGTGTGTGACAGAGAGAGAGAGGGAGAGAGAGAAAATGGTGATTCAAGAGTTAAATGTAGACAAAGACTCATTCTGAAAGGATGTGAACTTGAGGAAGTTTTCCTTGAAGGCTTGCCATGCATTTCAAATGACAAATAGGTGCGGTAAAAACATTATATTTGCTCTGATTACCCAGGGGATGCTGGTCAATATAAAGAGTTTTTGAAGAAAACAGCAACTGATGATGAAATGTGGTGTTTCTAATGTAGTGAGGAAACCAAGCAGAAATCACCAACTTTGCTGAGACCTGGGAGAAATACTCATGTCGAGGTCACAAGTGAGGAGGGCATCGGTCGATTTCACTCAAGTCAAGGGCATTGTACAGGGAACGTTTATGCCACAAGATTAAGCAGTTCCATTGGGTTCAACAAACAGCAGCCATGACCCACTCTGTTCCCAGCACAGTGTTAAGTGTCAGGAATCCAAAGGCAAATAGCACACAGTCAACAGAAGAAATGGTGAGACCTGCACTTAGACGCAGAGAAGTAGTGGAAGATACAGGACTTTTAGACAATTAATATGTGTGTGTTGGGCGGGGGGTAGGAGAGGGTGAAGGAAAGGAGCATCTAGAATGACTTCAAGTTTGCCTTTTTCTAGGGTTTCTCATTGGGCATTTGGGACAGGACCATTCATTAGGCAGATCGATCCCATCCACAGCAGGACATGTAGCCTTTCACTCTCACACTCCACACTGCAGCCTGAATAATCTCTATCTCTCTAAACATACAAATATTATCCCATCCACTCCCCACCTGACTCCCTCGTTGCCTACTAATTTCCTCTGGGAAAGTTAGGTATAACATGAGGTTGTCCCAAATCCGGCCCCTTCCTGTATTTCCGCTCTCATTTCTCTCCACTTTCTCCTTTGCCCTTCATTTCCCACACCTATGATCCAAATGCACGAGTTGACTCACAGCTCTCTCGGTGCCTCACGCTATTTCCCATCTCTGTGCTTTTGAATACGCTATTCTCTTTGTCTGGACAGTCTCCCTTGTCCTCCTGGTGAAATCCTATTCCCACTGACTCTTTCCTTGTGATCATGAGTCAGTACCTGGCTTTAGTTTATCCTGATCATACCGCTTGCAATTATTTGTTTACTTGGAGGAAACTGTAGCGTGTGGTGCTACTAGCTCAGGTTCTGGATAGATTATATGAATTTGTCCCACTTCACCATTTAGCAGTGGCACACTACTCGGACTCTCTGAATCTCAGCGTGTGCTTCTGTAAAATGAGAATAATAATAGTAATAGTGTCTCCTGCTTAGATTTATTCAGAGGATTAAGATATAAAGCAACTATACTCCAATAAAGATGTTAAAAAAAAAGATAATGCAAGGAAAATACTGGCTAACCAAAGATATTAGCTACCGTGATCATGGTTATGATTATGAGTATTATTTGTATATTTCCTCTCCAGACTTTGAACTCCTTGGGGGAGGGTCTGTTGTTTTATGCAACTTTATATTCTTAGTTCTTATCCTGGTGCCAGGCAAATAGGAGGTCCTCCATATATTTCTGAATGAGTCAATCAGGAAAATGTTACATTGTGCTCAGTAAGTGATTAGTTTAAACTGGCAGGAAAATGTCACATATGTTTTAGGATTTGAAAAAGACAAAAAATTTTCCTTGAAGGGTTTGTTTCATTTTTTTGGAAACCTCATTGATGCGAACCTGACAGTTTCTTGACGGTGCCAGAGCAGAGGACCTCACATCCTTACACACTGGAGAAGAATGTGGGGACTGGAGTAACATGGGTTTGCCATCAGCCCCAACAGGTTCCCATCCAGGCTTTGCTACATTCTGGTTACAGGATCTCATACTGGTTACCTAAACTGTGTGAGCATCAGTCCCCTTAGCTGTAGAGTGGGGGCAAATCACTCATCAATCGATCAATCTTGTTGGACTGTTTCGATTAGAACTGGTAAACCATAGCTCTAGCACTTAGTAGGTGCTCATTAAATGTTAGTTATTTCCACTTGCATTGCCGGGTGAATGATTTCTTATAAGCTTGTGAGTAACTTGGAGGTAGGGATACAAGGTCAATGTAAGTCAGGCATCTTTGGGTGGCAAGGACACCCATTCACTGAAGCTTGACTGGGATTCAGGGGAATCTCATGAAATGCAATTGTAGAAGCTCTCTCTCTCTCTCTTTCTCTTTCTCCTTCATTCTTCTCTGTTCAACAATATTCTCTATTTCATCTGCTTCCACATGGCCTGTCCAAAAATGGTGGTCTTATCTCCCGACTACATAACACTACCCTCCTTTACTCCCGACCACTAACTGATTCAGTCTTTTGTGTCTCAATCACAGATTCTTGGGAGAGAGAATCTGATTGGGCTAACTTCCAGCCAAGAGGTACCCAGCCCTTGTTCAATCAACTTTGCCAGAAGTGGGGCTGAGAGTGCTGGGAGAAGCAGGGTGGCAGGATACACCTGCCAGGGCTGAGGGTTTCTCTAAGAAGAGAGTGTGGGTGCCTCTGGTACAATGTCCTATCCTCTCAGGTTTTGTATCCTTTTAGTGTTCAGTGGAAGAGAGAGGAACAAGGAGGGAGAGATGGGATTTCGTGGCAGAGCAAAAGTGGCCATAATGCTCTCTAACTTTTTTTCTTCCTCTGGGTGTGGCACATGCTTCCTTCCTTGTTTTTTATTTGTGTTGTTATTATTTTCATTTGTTTTCAACCCCTTCTGTGTTGCCACCAGAAACCCCAGTTTTTTTTCTTTTTTTTTTTTCTTTTTTTTTTTTAGAAACCCCAGTTTTGATGGGATCCAAAGAAGTCCTGTCACCTGCCTCTCAATTCTGGTATTCTCTGGGTCAATCCCTTGAAGGGGGTCATTAGCATAAACCCCAGGCTGGAGATTAATTAATCAAGTAATTATGAAGAAAGTGAGGTTACAGATGTCAGCAACATCTAAGACAACAGGGAGTCTCCTTCCCTTCCTGTGACTCTCAATGGTAGAGTCCCCTCACCCCTCTTCCGCCATTACTGACCATGTAAATTACACCTTAATATGTGTGATGGCCCTGAATCTATAGTCATGACCTGTGATCTGAGACACCATCAGCTAAGGAGGCTGTCAGCGGGGAGCAAGGTCTCCACCTAGGAGCCTGGGAGGCCAAGAGTCAAGGAACTGGAGTGCCAGGGGCAGGAATATCCAGCAGGAAGGGAGCTTGTGCTGGGCTGCAAGACCTTTAGGCAGGAAGGGCTGGGACAGGGGCTGGCAGTGGTCCTTTGAGCAAGACGACAAGCCTCCACCTTAAAAACTCAATCCTAAGGGTAAGCATTCTGTGCTGCTTCTTATTTGCTTGCTTTCTCATATGCCCCAATAGTAAAAGATTTATGGTTTCTTTTCTTTATTTCTTTTCCCTTTTTTTCCCCCAACATTCAACCCACTGGCACAGAGAGTGAAAATCCTTAAGCCTAAAGTTGACTGGAATCAGGACCGGCTGTCCCTATCAGCTGCTGGACTGCTCTTCAGGGAGGCTTGGAAGGTTCCAGCGAAAGCCCTGCCTTTGAACCAGAATCCCTCTGCCGCCGTCTGCACGCGGATCCTTTGCAACGGAGACAGAAATCTTTGTTCTCCATGAACAACAGAGCAGCGCTCTTATTGGGCCCTTCCCTCTGCTGAGAATCCCGAGTAGCGCCTCGTCATCTCTGAATGCACCGTGATGCTTTAATGTCTGGCAGAGCATGAATTGTAAACACGTCATTAGACTTAAAGGCTGCCCCGAGATTGTGGCTAGGGGAGAAGGCCCTGAAGGAAAGAGGAGTCTGGCTGAAAATGAGCTCTGAATAATTTATCACGAATTGAAAAGTCAATACCTTAAGTGAGGCGCGGTGAAGCTCGGAAACTCAGAGGTAAATACGGCAAGGATGTAATTTTTGAGAGAATGGTATCAAAAGGGATGGCCCTTGGGAAGAAGCAGGAGGCAGAGAGACCCTGGCTGAGGGCGGGCTGACTCCCACCAAGGCTGGGATGGGGGTGGGGCACAAAAGGAGACGTAGAGTAGAGGCTGCCTGCAAGGCCACTGCATATTACCTGGCAGAGAGGTGAGGGCAGAGAAGAGCCGGGGAATGATCGAGAAAAAATGAGTGATGTGAAGTAGGAGATCCAAGAAGACCTGAGCAGTGGGCACAGGAAGGCTTCCTGGAGGAGGGAAGACCCAGCTCTGAAAGGGAGGATTTGATGAAGGGAAAGGATGCGAAGGGAATTTCATCAGACAAGTTGTTAAGGTGCAGCAGAGGAAAGCTGAAGAGGCTGGTTGAAGAACGCCATGTGGAAGAATGGAAATGCGCTCAAGTTTCAAATGGGAGCCCCTGCAGATTCTTAGGCGGGACACTGACGTGCATTTAGTAACTCAGCAAACATTCAGCAATAATTGAGTCGCTATGTTCCAGATTCCGTGCTCAGTACGCTGCATGCCATGGTAAGTGCGAGACAGGCGTGGCCCCTCACCTCACGGGAATGAACACTTTGGTGAGGAAAACAGATAATCAAAAAAACAGTAATCACATTTATCATGCTAAGTGCTCTGTCTGCGCCATGTCAACCCTCACTGTGGGGTGAAGAGGCCGGTGAAATAATTATCTCCATTTTGTAGATAAAGACACTGAGGCTGAGAGAGGTTAAGTAATTCACCTAAGGCAACCCAGCTAGTAAATGGTGGAGCTACAGATCTGCAATGCTATTATGCAGCTCTGGTCTGGGGCTAAATGTTTGGATGGGGAAGTAGATGAAGCCGTGGGCCAATGCTGGATGCATGATTTTGTTCAGGGGCTTAGGGAGGCTCTAGAGGAAGGGGTTAAGATGAAACCTGTAAGATGAGCTGGGGGCATGTGGTGAGGTAAGAGTGACCTATCCAAGGGCCTGGAGGTGATGAAGGAGGAAAAGGGAGGAGAAGCCAGATCCGGCAGAGCTATCAGTGCTTATCAAAGGCCACAGGAAGGCCAGACTTCATTCCGAGGGCAATGAGAAGTGCTAAAGGTTTCTAAGACCAGAGGCATGGAGGGTATGTGTGTGAGAGAATTAGTTTTGCGTTTTTAGGAGATCACTCTTGCTGCTTTGTGGGGAATTGACGGGTGCGGCCAGGAGTGCAAGCGACTGGAGCAGTGAGAAAGTTGAGAACCAGGAAATAAGTGAACCAATAAATGTGTCAGACCCTTGGATACGTTATTCACGGGAGAGTCCCTCAGTCCCTTGCTTAAAGCCTTAAAAAAAAAGAAAAAAGGGCTTCCCTGGTGACGCAGTGGTTAAGAATCCACTTGCCAACGCAGGGGACACGGGTTCAAGCCCTGGTCCGGGAAGATCCCACATGCCGCGGAGCAACTAAGCCCGTGCGCCACAACTACTGAGCCTGCGCCCTAGAGCCCACGAGCCACAACTGCTGAGCCCACAAGCCACAGCTACTGAAGCCCACGCGCCTAGAGCCTGCGCTCCGCAACAAGAGAAGCCACCACAGTGAGAAGCCCACGCACCGCAACGAAGAGTAGCCCCCACTTGCTGCAACTAGAGAAAGCCTGCGCGCAGCAATGAAGACCCAAAGCAGCCAAAAATAAATTAATTAATAAAAAACAAAAAAAGAAAAAAGACTTTTTTCCCTCATTTACATCCAATTCTAATAATTCAGCTGTTTGTTTCCCCAATTTGTAACAGATTAAGAGTAACCATTTAAGAAAGAATTTGAGAGTGCCATGGTGCGGGGGGAACACTGGCAGTTGTGAAAAGTGGCAGCTTGATTGTAAGGAAAGACACATATTAAAAATATTAATAAACATTTAAATTGCTCTGCAGGTTGGGATTAGCCTATGGAAAGACAGAGAGCCCTACCTCAACGCCATCCTCCCATTGTGAAGTCAGTACTTGGTAACTTTAGTGATTAATTTGAGTCAACAGCACAGGGTGTTGTTAAAAAGTAACCTCTCTTTAAAAAGTCAGGAAAAAACAGGAGGACTCCACATTCCTAGCAGCCCTTGCGAATGTCGGTGAGCCGATCTCAAGATGGCAGCGAAGCCTGGGGTTTAGTGTCCTGCTCCAGCGTCCAAGGCCAGCGCTGTGTCTCCCCGTCTGAGGGTGGCCATCCGAGGGTTGCTGGAATAGAGGGTCTGGAGCTTGGTCAAAGCCTCTGGACTCATCAGGGAACCTGGAACATGAGCTGAGGCGAACTGACAGTGGCTGTGGCAGCCATCGGCCTCCGCCTTCAGAAGTTCAGTGGGAACATTTTCTAGATTGCCGCAGCCTTTTAGGGATTTAGAAAAGGTCGCAGCTGCTAGGGAACTTACTCAGAGAAGTACAGGGTATAACATCCCTCAGCACCCGGACTTCAGGGTTTTCCTTGAGCGAGGGCATGGCTCCGGCCCCTCACTAGGCCCCCTCGCTCTGCCATCATGGGCCCCGGCCCGCAATGAGTATGGGATGCCTTCTGTTGTAAGGACGTAGATCGGCTCTTCTCCAGTCTTGGACTGATGCCCTCCAGCACCCTGTACTCAGAGGTGGTGATACATAACCTTTCACAGTTGGCCATGTCAGATGCCAGCCCCAGGGTGCCTTGACTTACCTATTATCTTGCTGGAGTGGTTAGAAGTATGGCCAGGGAACTGAGATGATGGAAGACTAGTGCAGGACTTCTTCTAGTTCAGGTGCCTTCTTTTGTTGTTGTTAGTATAATTAATAGACTAAAAAAAGAAATTCCATTATCTGGTTAAGATCTGGGGGGCTGAAGTATGAAATAATACTGTCTGAAGAATGGGGAGGTCCCTTGGGTCTCAATTCTATAAGGACTTACATCCCCTAGTGCCTCTTCCAATTATTCTGGACTCCTGGCCTCCGCTTTACTGGAGACCTTTGGACTCCATCTGGGGGACCATTAGAAAAAAAATCTTCAGCAGAAGATAGTTGGGTAGGTCTGGGAGGCCAGCTCTGGACCTCAACCTTTTATACAGTTATGACATTCTGAGTAAGAACTATGACCATTGGAAGTGTGACTGTTGGAGCTCTGATGTCTCTTGCAGAACTTTTGCTAGCTTGAGTTTTAGGTATTATTTTTGTTATGATAAATAGAATTTTTTCATTGTTTTCAAATTTTCAGCAAATTTGAAGTGCTGAAAAGCAATTGGTTTCTGTTTATTGATCATATATCCAAGAACTTGTTCAGTTACCTTATTTACTTGTTTATTTATCTATTTATTTCTTTTTAATTGAAGTATAATTGACTTACAAAATTATATTAGTTTCAGGTGTACAACATAGAGATCTGATATTTTTATAAATTACAAAATCTTTACTATGATAAGTCCAGTTACCATCTGTCACCATACAAAGTTCTTACAATATTAATGACTATATTCCCTATGCTGCACATTACAGTTGCATGTAATGGGATTTGTTCCATTTGTAACTGGAATTTTTTACCTCTTGATCTCCCTCACCTATTTCACCTATCTGTCTCCTCCCCTCCCCTCTGGCAGCCAACAGTTTGTTTTCTGTGTCTATGGGTCTTTTCTGTTATTTTTGTTTGTTTGTTTTGTTTTTTAGATTCCACATATAAGTGAAATTATATGGTATTTATCTTTCTCTGACTTATTTCACTTAGCATAATACCCTCTAGGTCCATCCATGTTGTGGCAAGATTTCATTCTCTTTTATGGCTGAGTAATATTCCATTTTATTTATATATCACATCTTTTTTATCCATTCATCTAGCAATTGATGCTTAGGTTGCTTCCATATCTTTGCTATTGTAAGTAATGCTGCAATGAACATATATCTTTTTGAATTTGTTTTATGTTGTCTTTGGAAGAATACCCAGAAATGGAATTGCTGGATTATATGGTAGTTCTGTCAAGCTACTTGGGAACACAGAATAAGCACTCTATTCTGGAGTCTGTCAGCTCCCTCATCGTGCTTGCAAGTGCCTGGATAAGGGATTCCATGCACCGTGGAGAATGACTAGTAAATACCTAGATGCACTTTGGATTCGGACTCTGTCAGAAGAGTGATTATATTGGTATCTGCAAATACATACTGCCACATCAGCCTATCCATTGGCACCTGCTGAGGCTGTTTTATCTGGAATCATCTATCTGAGTACTTTGTACTTTTGTGCATCTGCATTTGTCTTGGAACCAAGTTTATAGAAGTCTTGTGATGACAGATTCCACAGTTCTCTGAGGAGGGCCTCTGGGTGTGTTGCAAATGCAGGCTGTCCCCAGCTCTGGTCTCTGGCTCTGTCACAAGAAGCAGATTGTTGACTCTCTCCCAGCTGCTTCTTGCCACTTGCAATTTGTGCGTTCTACCAAAATCGCTCTGTTCTGAACAAGCCAGTCGCCTCACTGTGGTGAGGAGGTTGTGTGTCTGCTGAATGTTTTATTTACCATCTGGCTGGCAGCAAAGCACAGAACATACTTATGGACCAGTAATGCTCGAGACCATCACATACCAGTCCTGAAAAGGTCACTGGCTTCTCCTTATGCCTGACTGGCACCAGCAATCCCTCACACAGGTCCTGTGCTATTCCTTTGAGGCTTTGGGAAGGAGGGCTCTGTGCTGTGAAGCAGCTCAAGGAGGTTTCTATCTTTTGAACCAGGCATGAGGGGAGCCTCCAGGCATTTTCTAAGAAGAGGGGCATTTCGCCATCTCATTTCTTCTGCCTTCCTGAAGCCCACATGAGTTAGCAGGAAAGCACCTTTCATGGGTTTGAGGACATCTGTGACTGTACTTCTGCTATCAGTAGGGGCTCAATCAATGTGACTTCCCTTTCCCCCACTTCACCAGCCAGATTCTCTCCTTTGGAAAGGGGGGATTTAGTAGCTCTTTCCCTTGCTCAGGGGACAACATCCCATTAGGGTTTGACAGTGTTTCTGTTTTTAGCAGTCCTCTTTGAGATGAAGATACTTCCAAGAGGTCTCTCACTTTGGATTTTTCTTTTTTTTCCTTTTTTTTATTGAGATCTTAATCAGCCAGTTATTCCTTCACTGAAGACAGATGTTCCTTAACAGATACCCAGGAGGGATGTGGTATATGGAAAGAGTACTGGACTTGGAGTCAGAAGCCCTCTACTACTTTTACTTATTAATGTTTGCCTTAAATACAGTTTCCTTATCTGGAAAATGGGCATGATAATAACTTACCTTATGGGGTGGTTGTGAAGATTAAGACAAGATATGTGTGAACAGTGCTCTGTGGATTGAACAGTACTTGTATACCCTACCCGCCTTAGAAGTCTAGGTGGTCAAACAAGACACATCGCTATTCTGCATAGTTTTACTTGGTTACTTATATAAATTGTATAGAGAACTGATACTTATCCCTTTAAGTAATAAAACATTAAAAACGTATATTTAGTCCTTGGGCTACAGAAGAGTTAGGTTCCTCAATATATGCTATAAAATATGTGTAGTTATGAACTGGAAATGAAATACCATAATTAATTATCTAAATAAAAGCGTTAAGTACTATGAAAACTAACATTTGTTGAATGCTTACCACAGACTCAGTACCAAGCTTTACAAATAGTATTTCATCTAATCTTCACAACAGCCCTATGAGGTAGATACTACATTTTACAGATGAGGTTACTGAGATATAGAAACTTAAGCAACTTGCCCCGATTCACAAAACTAGTAAATGGCAGATCTAGAATTGAAACCCAAGCCTGTCTGATTACCTGTGTATAACCATCATGCTCTATTGCTTCCCTAATCAACGTATCTCCTACTGAGCATCGTTTTAAAGAGCAGGAAGGGGGGCTTCCCTGGTGGCACAGTGGTTGAGAGTCCGCCTGCCAATGCAGGGGACACGGGTTCGTGCCCCGGTCCGGGAAGATCCCACATGCCGTGGAGCGGCTGGGCCCGTGAGCCATGGCCGCTGAGCCTGCGTGTTCGGAGCCTGTGCTCCACAACGGGAGAGGCCACAACAGTGAGAGGCCTGCGTACCGCAAATAAAGAAAGAAAGAAAGAAAATAATAATACAGAGCAGGAAGCCAAATGTTTTACCGCATCTCCACTCGCAGGCAACATAATGTTATTTATGTAAAATACACAAAACTAAGAAATGGCTCTGAGTGAGCAAAAGAAAGAGGTGGTGGTTGATAACATTCCTGCTTTCACTACATGGTGAAAGTAGTCCCGTACCTTGATGATCCTTTCATTTTTGTTCAATAGGAAACACCTACAACTAGTATATGTAGCTCAAGAATTGTGTGTGTGTGTGTGTGTGTGTGTGTGTGTGTGTGTGTGTGTGTGTGTGTGTGTGTGTGTGTGTGTGTGTGTGTGTGTGTGCATGTTTTTATATTTGTTCCATTCAGGGAAAATCTTCCTCCTACGGTATTGCTCTCTTCCCTATGGCCATAAACCATAAAGGATGGCCATTTTTCTGATGATGAAAAATCATCATCGTGAATGTCAAAGGTTGAGTTATGTTTGGTATGTTGTGCTCAAAGCCTACCAGTGTAAGGCTGGGCTGAGGTGTAATTTTTTTTTTTTAATAAATTTGTTTATTTTATTTTATTTATTTTTGGCTGTGTTGGGTCTTTGTTGCTGTGCATGGGGTTTCTCTAGTTGCTGAGAGCAGGGGCTACTCTTTGTTGCGGTGCGTGGGCCTCTTACTGTGGTGGCCTCTCTCGTCGTGGAGCACGGGCTCTAGGCACGTGGGCCTCAGTAGCTGCAGCACGTGGGCTCAGTAGTTGTGGCTCGCGGGCTCAGTAGTTGTGGCTCGTGGGCTCTTGAGCGCAGACCCAGTAGTTGTAGCGCACGGGGCCCAGCCACTCTGCAGCATGTGGGATCTTCCTGGACCAGGGCTCGAACTCGTGTCCCCCTGCATTGGCAGGCAGACTCTCAACCACTGCACCACCAGGGAAGCCCTGAGGTGTAATTATTATCCCTCTTTTACAGATTGGGAAACGGGCTTAGAGTACCTACAAGACTAGCTCAGGTCACAAAGCAGGATGGCAACCAGTGTGAAGCAGATTTTTTAGCACAACAAAAGGAATTATTTTTTAAATTAAAAAAATAATAATTTGAATTTCAGAAGTATAACATTAAGAAGTATTCATTATAAAAATTCAGATGTTACAGATGAACTGGGTAAGAAGTTCAGCAGTTGATCACTACCCTTAATCATGGTTCTTTTCCCAAAGAAAGCCTATGGTTAATAGTTTCATGTGTATTTCTTCTCAGATTTTATTGTCTGTGTGACTCATCTGAGGATTTTGTTACAATGCAGATTCTGATTCAGTAGATGTGGGATGGGCCTAATACTCTGCGTTTCTAATAAGCACCCAACTGGTCCATGGACCACACTTTGAGTACAAGGTCATAGGGCATGTGCATTTTAAATTTCATCATTACTGCCAAACTGCATCCCAAAGTGATTGTACCAGTTACACTTTCATCAGCAGGATATATGAGTACTTATTTCTCTTATACTCTCTCTCTAATACTTGAAAATCATCTCCTTAAATTTGTCAATCTGATAGGTGAGATATGGTGCCTATATTTAAAAAATGTATTTCCTGATTTTTTTAACATCTTTATGGGAGTATAATTGTTTTACATTGTTGTGTTTGTATTTCCTGATTTTTAACAAATTTAAGCATCCTTTCACATGTGTATTGGATATTTATACTTTCTCTTTAGTTAATTCCTTGTTCATATTTTTGACCCATTTTCCATTTGGATACTTTTGCCTCTTTATTTTGTTGGTTTATATGAATTCTTTATATATTCTGCATATCAGTCCTTGGTCTACTAACTATCTTGCAAATATTTTCCTCTAGGTCTAAAGAACAAATTCCACCCAGCAGAGCTGTCCAGTGATTGAATGGAAGCAGAGCTGTTCGGAAGTTGCCTGATCACTTATTTGGGAGGAATTTGGTATGTCTATCAACTGCTTGTGCCTTTCTCTTTCATATTAATATAGTATATCAGTTAAGAGCTTATCAGACTGTGTTACAGTTGTTTATCGGCCTCTTCCACTAAACAATGATCTCCTTGAGGGAACGGGTGCAGGTCTGTAAGTCATCTCTGTGTTACCAGCAGCCAGCATTGGGTCTAGCACAGAACAGGCACTCAGAAATACTTAGTGGATGAATAAGTAGACAGATGGTTAGATTCCAGTGAGTGTCTGCCCTGTGATTCAGCTAGGAGTTGCTTTGGGTCCTTCAACAAGGTGAAAGAGGAGGAGCCAAGAGTCAGTTTCTAGGACCTTTTTCTCCTAGTTAGAGGAAAGTTCTTTCTGGGTGGCTTGTCTCTCTTTTTGTTGACCTTTCACATACCTTGGTGCTCAGAGATGGTAAAAATAACAATAGCCAATACTTATACAGTGCCTTCAATGTGCTTTATATACATGAGTTCAGCTGATGCTCACAACATCCCTGTTAGGAGGAGGTAGGTATTATTATTATTATTTCCATTTTACAGATTAAGAGACCAAGGCACAGAGAGGTTAAGTAATTTGCCCAAGATCATACTAGTACATGGCAGACCTGGAATATGAATCCAGCTCTCTGGATTCCTTAGTCTATGCTCAAGAGACGACATGTGAAAAATACTAGGCCTGACACAATGTGAGTACTAAACAAATATTCCTCACTTTGTTCACCATCCAGCCCTCAGAAGTGTGCCTTTTCTGTCAATAGCATCTCACTCCTGTGGCTTGGCAGAATCCAGTCTTGGACCTATCGTTTCTCTGCAGCCTTTGTCTCTGAAACTCGCATCCCTCCGTGCTGGAAGCCCTGCTAGTAATCCCTGTTCTCCTAGGGATCTGGAAAACCCACTTCCCATGCAGCCAGCCCAGGGACTGAGACTTTCCACTGTCAAGGCTCATTTTCCCCTGTAGCCCCCAAATCCCAGTTGGCACCTCTGGCCCCAAGGCTTTGCATAGTGCTGCCATCTGGTGGGTATAGTTGACCACTGACACCACTCTCTGATGAGTGACTTGCCATTGGCCAAGATTGGTCCCCTGCTCCTCTTTAGCCCTCAAGTCAGGGTACCCCACTCAGAATGTCATCAACTAGGAGTTAAATTCCATGAATGACTGGCTTTTCCAACCCTGGTGTCAGAGATGTTCTGAATGTAGCCAGTATTGGTGGGATGATAGAGTGGCTATACTTGTGGGTAATAAGTCCTACTTGCCCGCCCCCCAAATCACCTCAAGAGGGCAGCTGCCTACCCCGTGTAAAAGATGGGTAAAATCCAAAGGTTGTGCTGCAAAGACCCTATCAAGGATCTCTAGCCACTTGTGTAGATTCTTCAAGGTACCCACTTTCCTCTTGCAGCAGTAGAAGGAGACCCTAGGTTCAGATTCTAGGCATAAGTTTAAAGAAATATATTGTACTAGAGTCTCTGCTAGGCCCATTCACATCCATTATCTGATTAACTTCACAGTGATCCCCTGATGACTTTTAGCAGCTTTCCAGGCTCAGAAAAGAGGGCCATCTTGAGACTGTGAGACTTAGTTTATATCCACATGTTTGCAGTAAACTGGGCAGGGCCCAGGGCAACTGGTCATTCAGACAGAACCTCAGGGGCTCCATAATTACTTATTGGATTGAATGTCATTGAAATGAGGGTCAAAGAAATGAATCTTTACACAGGCATTATTTATAGGAGGGCTTCCATAGAGGCTAACTCTTTTCTGTCCTCGTGACTGTGAAATCTTTCTGGGTTAAGTCTTTGTGTTCCCATCCAATTCACTTGTTTAAAAACAAGGAATTAGGGGTCTTGAGTGGGAATTAGGGGGTCCTGGGGGCAAAAGTCCCTGAAACCAGCTGTCCATTTGAACATCCTATCAACCTATGCAGATCACTGCCCTGCTGATGGTGAAGACAGACATTATAAATGGAAAGTCAATGTGCTGGAGCTCAGCTAGGCAAGACAAGCACCTTGCTGCCTAAAGTTTTAGTACCTTTTAACTTCCATTAGGGGAGAGAGAACTGCTATTGGTCGGTGGGGAAACAAAGTATTGCTAAACAGCAAATGGAGTTCAAGGAACCCCATAGAGTTCACCATATCCTGTAAGGAAACCTCACATGCCTGAGCACCCACTGTGCCTCCTGCACTAATGAAACCCTTTCTGGTGCATTCTCTCTTTTAATCTTCACAACCAGTTCTTCAGCAAGCATTGTTTCCATTTGACATAAGGGGAAACTGAACCCCATTGGTGTTTTGAAACTCGTCCAAGCTCACATCATTAATAAGTGGTGGATGTGGGATTAGAGTCGTGGAGACTGGTTGCACCCCCAGTGAATATTCTTTGAACTGCTCAGCTCCACCTTGTGACCTTTCAGAGAGAATTGCCTGTTCCTCATTCTTCTTTTGTTGCATTCAGCCCCTCCACAATTATAAATATATGACAGGACCAGCTGGACCAAAATATAAGGTCACACAATCCACTTTTTCTCCTTGAACCTTATTTTTAAACTTTTTTTTTTCCATTAAGAATGTGAAAAATGAGTGTTGCTCCTCTCTGTCCAGCCTTGTGTGTGGGGGTTTAGGAAGATCCTGGGAAGAGCTGAACTTCCAGGCCTCCTCCTGGGAGAGAGTATGGAACAGAAGGAATAATTAGACCTTTGCCATTAGCTGTACTCAAGGCCATTGCTTGTAAATGCATCCAATCAGAAGAAAGTCCAGATCCTCCATTTGTGACCTGATTATACTTCCAGAGGAAAAGAAAGGGAGAGCAAGTTTTATTCCCTCATGGATGCAGATTTCTGTACCTTGACTTTTTTTCAGAAATAGTTTGTCCTTCCTTTTCGCATACATATTGACTCAAACATACTATCCTCCTCTACTCTCTATCCGACACACAGCTATTGTTCTCTTTCCCAGCTATGGGTAAAGAGAAGTCTTCCAAGATCTCTAGTTGGTGTCTGTTTTCACAGCATCTTTTGGGAGTTATTGTAAGCAAAGCACTGGCTGATGGCCATAAAGTGCCCCTTCATTGGTTTTGTGCCTCCTGTCTTTCACCAGGGCAGTTCTCTGAATCCAGAAGACATCACATGAGGGAGCCACCTTGGGTCCCAGGACCACGGCTGGTTGGAGTGCTGGAACCCAAAGCGACATTCTTCAGGACAGGAAGATGCACTCCACAGACAGAGAAGAGGATAGAAATCTGTGTTTTTAAAAGTCTTTGTTTGAAGGAATTTTATTCAGGTTCTGAGAAGAAGTGAGTGTTCAGCAGAAGGGGATACCAGGAATAAATATTTGCTCTAATAACAAACAAAGTAGTGTCAGTCACTGGAGTCCAGCCATGCCCCTCTACTGTCAGGCACAGTTCTCTCCTCCCTACCGTCAATCACAAACAGCACGTACAGGGACTTAACAGTTCACAGAGGGCTTAAACCCCCAGGGATATTTCTGTGCAGGATCTCTATACATATTGGGATGAGCCTGGTCCCACGTAAATGACAACCGGGGTTACAAGACACAGTTTGTCCTGGGAGCCTCACAGACTTTAAAAAATCTAGCCAGGGGCCAAAATCTTTGAGGGGGATGGTAGTGGTGGTGGTCCAGAATATTTTAAGAGAGTCCTAACAGGGCTGGCTCCTTTGACAGCTGCCGAGTCTGGAGGTACCCAGGAAGCCGGCTGACAGGGTGGAGGTTGAAGTGAGGCCAAAGAAGAAGTGGACGCCCACGGGGCCTGATCAAGGGCAAGACAGGACAGGCGATCCGGCCCACGCTTCCCTGGCCTCTCTGCGTCCTGGCAACCAGAAAAAGGGCCGAGGAGCCGGCCGGTGGGATCAGCGCGAGAAGCCCCGCGGCCGGGTGGAGTGAGGAGCGCTGAACCGAGCGACCTCCGGAAGACTGGAGGTTCCTGCGCAAGAGCAAGAGGTGGAATCCCCCTAGAGGCGGAATCTGCCGACCTAAGGCTTGGACTGGCGGCGCGCCCTCCCCGGGAGCCTCTGGTCCAGGGCAGCCTGCGCGGGCGCGGGCGGAGGCTGTGGAGCGTCCCTGGAGGGCGGGGGCCAAGGGCGGCCAGCAGGTGGGGCCGGGGGGCCGGACTCCGCCCCCCGCGCCCTCCCAGTTGGTCTGCGACCGCCCAGCCCCGGCCCCTCTCCCGAGCCGGAGCGCGATTGGTGGCGGCGCTTGTCGCTCGGAGGGGGCCGGGCCGCTGTGTCCGCGGCTCTCCGTGCCGCCGCTGCCGCCGCCGCTATCCTTCTAGCAGCGCGGGCCGGTCGGACCGCCAAGGCAGTCGGCGCCCGGCGATGGGAAGCGGCGCAGCCGCGGACACAGGCTGAGGCAAAGTTTCCCAGACGTGCGTATCAGGGCGCGCGGCTGCAGACCACCCGCGACTGCTCCGAGAAGGGCTCGGAGATTTTTAATTTGGAAGAAAAAATCCACCTCATTTCCTTTGTCAAGCTCTCTCTCCGGGCGACCAGCGGCGGGAGCTCCAAACTTGGGCACCGCGGCTCCACCGCCAGCGGTCCGGGCTTTGGAGAACGTCGGGACTTAGGTGCTCGGGCGCCCGGCGGCCGGAGGCGTGCTAGGGGGTGTGAGCACAGCACAGGGGAGTCCGGGGTGCGCAAAGAGGAGGGGCCCCCGGGAGCTCTATATGGAGGAGGGAGCCCAGAATGGTGTGCACCAGAAAGACCAAAACTTTGGTGTCCACTTGCGTGATCCTGAGCGGCATGACCAACATCATTTGTCTGCTCTACGTGGGTTGGGTCACCAACTACATCGCCAGCGTGTATGTGCGGGGACAGGAGCCGGCACCCGACAAGAAGCTGGAGGAAGACAAAGGGGACACCTTGAAGATTATTGAACGGCTGGACCATCTGGAGAATGTCATCAAGCAGCATATCCAAGGTACGGACGCCCCGGGAAACTTGGGCCGCCCACGGGGCCAGGGAGTGCCCAGAGCGGTGCGGGGTGCGCTGGGGCTGGTAGGCATCTCTCGAGCGACTGCGGGGCTCTGAGTCCGCAGACGCTTGGGGGGCTTCGTGTACGCTCTTGCCTGAGAGCGGGACCCTCAGTGTCTGCGGCCCTGCGCGCTTCTCCAGGGCACACGTGTGTGCGCGGGGCTCCACGAGCGGGTGTGTGCAGCTCGCTGGCGGCGTGGTGGCGCGCTGCGCACGAGTCCCAGTGTGCGTGTGGCTACCGGCTGGTTGCTCGAGGGGTTGAACACAGGTCCAGTTCAAGGTGTGCGTACGTGTGACTGTTGGTGGGTGTACAAGGGAGCGCGCGCGGGCAATCGAGCTCATCTGGCCGCTGTAGGGCCTACGGCGAGATGCCCGAGCGGCCCCAGCCGTTGCCATTTAGGACCCACAGGCTGCGGGACGAGCCGGAGCTAGGAAGACTGCGCAGCTCCAGCCACGCCGTGAGCGGCCTGTAGGCTGTTGGAAGTGCAGGGGACTCTGTGGCTAGGAGGGCTGTCTGAACCTTAGCGGTCCCCACTCCCACCATTACCCGCGGGTCCAAGACCCTCTCCAGGAGCAGGTGTTGGCGCGGGGAAAAAGCATGGGAGCTTGGAGCTCTCTTCACTGCGGTGGTGCCTCCGGCCAGGACCGCGAGAACCCGCCCCGGGCTGCCGTGAAGGCCATTCCCTCCGGTAGCTCCACTTTCAGGCCCAGGGAGCGGCTGGGGCAGAGCAGACAGACCCGCGCGGGGTAGGTCTAGAGTCTAAGGCTGAACCGGGTGACTGCGCTCGAGGCCAGGGCTGGGACCAAGGGGAGGATGGGGTACGGAGCGCTCTTCCCAGGCGACCCTGTTCGATGAGCTGTCAGAGGCAGCGGATAGAGAGTTCTGGGCCCTGCCGGCCGTGTGTGCACACACATGCCCGTGTCTCACGTTCACATTTCTCGTTTCTTCGCCTCTGCTCCACCTGTTTTCTATCAGGCATGTCCGCTTTTTAAGGGCAGGGCAGGGCCAGCTGAGCCTAGTTCACCTGTAAACCTGGCAGGCCTGCTAGGCTCTGGTTTCAGCACCCGGCAGACCTTGGCTCCGTCATCTGGTTGAATATTTCTCCCCCAGGAGCACTCTCTTTTGTTGACACATGGGTGTCAGGATCCAACCCTTGCATCTGCTGCCCCTGCCGTCGTGGGGACAGCTGCTCTCTCTACATTTGGTTTGTTTCCCCACGTGTACAGAATAGTTCCTTCCCAGGGGGAGGTTCAGGTGAGTGCAGGAGAGGTATACGTATCCATGGTGCTTCCTGACTGACAACTTCAAGTCAAGTTCATGGCTGACACTTCCCCAGAAAAGGACACCGTTCACAGCTCTCCTTCATACCTGCCTCTGCCTCTCAGCCTGCCACTGGGCTTGCGTGGCAGACCAATTTATCTATCTGATGGTGCCTGTTGCTGTGTTTCTTGTCTTTTTCCATCCCATGGGTCCAGATTGACAATTAGTCAGCAATAGAAGTACAGTGTTTGCTCCAGGGTGATTCAGAATGTTCCCAGGGAGACACAGGCCATACCTTACTTTGACATTTCCAGTTTGCCCACAGATTTTAAGAGATTTTCATTCACAGATTCTGTGTGTGTGTGTGTGTGTGTGTGTGTGTTTATGTTCCTGGAAAATGATTCTCTTGTGCTTTCTGATCTGCTCAGGGAGGAGGTGAGCAAGGTACTACTTTGGGAAGCAGTGAGGAGACATTATTAACCCATGAGCTCATCCCAGAGTGCCCCCCTATCATGTAGAATGTGGACCGTGTCACATGATTTATAAGGCTGTACATGAAAATGAGTGCAATGTGGAAGTTGAAAGGAGGCCTTGTGCTTTTGCTCCCAAGAAATCTTATAGCTGTGCCTTGTTCGGAACTTTCAAATATATACCTGAAAAAATTGAGAGAGATGGGAAAATAAGAGGAAGCAGGATTCTTAAAACATGTGTGGCTCCAGTTCTCTAGTGTATGTGCAATGACTGTGTTATGAGTCCCGTAGATATTCAGAAATGACCAGATTCTCAGGCGGAAAGGCAGAAGCCACAACCCCTAGCGGCTTGGGGAAGGGTCAATGATTTGGGAAAGACTAGCCATGAAGCAGGGGGAGGGCAGAGGGTGCTTGGCTGGTTGTGCCATGATGGCGTAGCCATGACTAGGGACAGCTCCCCTGGTGGTGCTGGAGCCATCCCTGAGCTAGTATTTGGGGAATTTAAATTTAGGGATTTACCTCCTTAAGTAAGGGGCCTACTGTGTTTGGGACTGGCCAAGTGCAGCTCTCTGAAGGCAGAGGGTGGGAAAGGAATAGATCAAAGGCTCGTCCTTGATGATACGGGCTGATTGTGTGTATTCCACTGTCAAGTTTCCTCTAGTTAGTAGAGCATTTGGAGCCATCCGGTTTACTCTGCTGAGCTGAGGGGGAATAGGGATGATAATAGTAGCTAAAAATTATATAGCAGCTGCATTATTTTAAGTGCTTTACGTATAACGAATTATTTAATCCTTCTCACCCTACGAGGTAGGTATATTAGCTCCGTTTTACAGACGGAGAGGTTATATGATTTGCCTAAAGTGCAGGGATTTAAACCCAGCTAATGCTGCTTCAGGATCTGTGTTCTTAACCACATACTATACTGTCTCTTAAGAGGGCCAGAGGGTCCCAGGGGCGGCAGTGCTCTCCTGGAGTCACTTGACGGTGGGAGTGGGTGTCAGACTTAGAGGCTTCAGAGGGTGGCTGAGGGATGATGGAGTCATAGCCTTTCCACTTGGAGACTCTTCCATAGTTAAACTCAGGAATCTCTGGGTTTTGTTTTGTTTCATGCCAAAAGGCAGAGGTTACATTCACTTAAAAAGTGTTCATGGAACACCCAGGACAGTTCCTGGCACATTCCTCAGAGAGTACGTGTTGGATGGACGAGTGGATGAATGAATGGGTACACAGTGAGGGTCCCCAGTGCACACCGGTTAGTCAATAATAAAAGAATTTCCATTCTCAAATGACTGTTTTGCTTTGGAGCCTCGCACAGGCTCCTCTTTGCTTTGGAAGGAAAGTTGTCTCAGAAGCTGCAAATGTCACAGAATGTTCTGCTGGATGCTCCATAGGACTTGCAATTAGAAGAGGCTCTGGAGCGTCACCCTAGAGCTACATTCCGGTCATGACTGAAAAGTTTATTTTCCTCTTGGGGGTTGCAGTGGTAGTTCATTTTAATTTGTTTTCTGATTGAATGATTCAATTAGATGGTGTTTGGGTATCTCTTGGGAATGGAAATTGCAGTTTTGATCATTTTTTTTTTAACCAGATAGATGGTAAATGAGAGGGTGGATAACTCCAGATTTAAAAGAGCATCCTGATAGATTGGAAACACAAAATAAGTGTTAGTACACGTGTGGTCTTAGGAGGAGAAAGGTGGGATTGCTGCAGGTGGTGCAGTGGGTTAAGTAGAAAGTGCCGAAGGAGGCTGAAGTGTTGCAGAGCTTAAGAAATGGAAATGTGGATTCACTTCTTATTGTGGAAGTCCAGTAGAAACCAAAACAACGTCTTTTTTTTTTTTTAATTTTATTTATTTATTTATTTATTTTTGGCTGTGTTGGGTCTTCGTTTCTGTGAGTGGGCTTTCTCTAGTTGCGGCGAGCGGGGGCCACTCTTCATCGCGGTGCGCGGGCCTCTCACCGTCGCGGCCTCTCTTGTTGCGGAGCACAAGCTCCAGACGCGCAGGCTCAGTTGTTGTGGCTCACGGGCCTAGTTGCTCCGCCGCGTGTGGGATCTTCCCAGACCAGGGCTCGAACCCGTGTCCCCGGCATTGGCAGGCAGATTCTCAACCACTGCGCCACCAGGGAAGCCCCTCTTTTTTTTGATGAGTATCTCTTTGAATCTGTAAAAGAATGTGCCAATATTGAAGAAAATATTTTAACATGTATAAAATTGCCTCTAATTCATTCTAACCTAAAACAACTGTTTTGTATTTTGAGCATTGCCTTCTAGTGTTGTCCATCTGCCTCCGTATTTAAAAATGAAGGTGTAGTCGTGGTTGACATGTAATTTAATATTCTGCTTTCCTCAGTTTGCTTTTTGTTAGAAGCAGTTTTTCCATATTTGCTACATAGTTTATCAATTTAATCCTTATTTATTGGAGACCTGGTATGTGCCAGGCAACACACTGGGGAGGTGAAATTGGATACAGTGGTGAATCAAGGCACTCCGGGCCCCTGTTGTAGTGAACTCGTTTTTAAAGGACGATAGAATCCCTCTTATTCAACACAGTTGGGATTTAAGTTAGTTTATTGAGAAACTGGTTAAAGAGGAGAATAAAATAAAATATTACATACATACATTAAATATTTTGTTTTAATATTATTCAAAATATGCATTTATTTGTCAGCCTTTTGATGTAAGGCCAAGGCTTTTGTCTTTGGGCTGGGTCTGCCCATTGCCTTTCTGATCATCTTCCTTGAATGAACCACTCCCATAAGGTGCTGTTTACAAAGTCTGACTTTTAGTTCTGTTTTCTTTAACATTCACTGAGAACTTGAAGATGCTTATGAAGCAGTGTAGTAGACTAAATTTTTATGACTTTTGTCTGGTCTTTTGCAGTGATTTTGTTCACGAGTAATTTGACTGGTAGTTATGCGACTGACTTTATAAGTCTTTCCAAGGCTTTAAATTAATTTTCTTAGTAACAACTCTCATCTTTTTAGCAATGATATTCCATTGGTTTATATAATATGTAATTAAATTATGCTGTTACAATGATAAGTACCAAGAGTCTAAACACATTTGGAAACAAACCCAGTGGACTCTTGGTAGTATTACTCAGTTGTTAGCAGGAGATGTGAATGGGGTGGGAGAGAGAAGCTGACACAGAGGGACACAGGCATCCTGGTTTTGTTTTGTTTTTCATGGAGAGAATGAAAGCATGCTTCATCTGGAGAGGCGATTAAGTGGAGGATATTTAAAGAGAAATTTTACTGTATTTTTAGTGACTGCATAACATTGCACCATCAATATACCATTATCGATTTAACCACTTGCCTGTTACTTAACATTTGCTTTTCTATTATAATTAACGCAGAAATAAACATCTTCACTTCACCGTGTTCTTCTTCTGAACGATTTTAATGATGTATTTCCAGAAGTGGGATTACTGCTGATTCAAAGAATATGAACATTTTTGTGAAAGATTGTTTTTCAAGAGGAAAGTCTTTCTATACAGCCAATAACAATGTATTATTGTACCTGTTTCACGGAGGCTGGCCAGCATTGGGTGCTGTCCTTCAACTTTTTCTGGGCAGATGTAACCACTGTCAAATGTTCTATTCTTTTGCTTTATACTTCTTTGATTACTGTAGAACTTAGTATCTTCCCCCCAGCCCTATATTTGTTTTAACCTCGTATTGGTGTCCTTTGCCAGTTTTTCCTCTTGGGATATCAGTGTTTGCGATTTGTGTGTTTTATATATATGTTTTATTTCCAGATATCATTAATTAATTAATGAAATATATATTATGCCTGTGTTCTATTTTATATACATAATTTTTGCTTTACACATATACCTTAGGGTAGTGATTTTCAAACTCTGTCCCAGGAGCCCCAAGCTTCTGGAAGGTTTGTCCTGGGACTTAAGAAATAAAAGGGTTGGGCTTTCCTGGTAGCACAGTGGTTAAGAATCAACCTGCTGATGCAGGGGACACAGGTTCGAGCCCTGGTCCGAGAAGATCCCACATGCCGCGGAGCAACTAAGTCTGTGCACCACAACTACTGAGCCTGCGCTCTAGAGCCCGCGAGCCACAACTACTGAGCTCGCGTGCCACAAGTACTGAAGCCTGTGCACCTGGAGCCTGTGCTCCGCAACAAGAGAAGCCACCACAGTGAGAAGCCCGTGCACCGCAACAAAGAGTAGCCCCTGCTAGCCGCAACTAGAGAAAGCTCACGCGCAGCAACGAAGACCCAACGCAGCCAAAAATAAATAAATAAATAAAATAAATAAATTAAAAAATAAAAAAAGAAATAAAAGGGTCAAGTGAGGTCTCTTAGACCCCGCCGGTACCCATTCTCTCCCCTCCATGCAACCAATGTTTTTCCTGTTTCATCTGTCTTATATTTGGAATTCTGTAAAATATTTCATTTTTAAAAGGGCTATGCTTTCTTTTTAAAGAAAGGGTTGCAAATCATTTTTTTGGGAGAAAGGAAACATCAGAGTGTTAGATTTTTGTGAGGGATGATGGTAGCATAAAGAATTCAAGAGAGTAAACAAATCTAAAAGGAAATTGAAATCCTGGGTGGTGTTCTTGTAACATCTATTTACCCTTCTGAATACCATGATTAATAGTGTATTACATTATATGACTAATTTCTAAATCCATTATCTTACTTCATTTAGTCAAGATCATTCCAACAATGGGAGAAATGGATTATTAACTGCTTTTGTTTCCTAAAATTTTATTAGGCATGTTATGTGCATATTAATGTACATCAGGCCAGTGACAGTAGGTTGCCTCACCAAGAGTACAAACGCATATATGGTTCCTAAAAATCAGAAAATATCCAAGGCCTGGATGTTGGGAGATTTTTTTTTTTTTCTGTCCCCTATGGCTTTTGGATGTCACTAAGAATTGGCTGGTGTCCTTCTCATCTGATTCCTGACTTGGCAGGGTTGTAAAGAAGAGGATATCATGTTTGCTAAATGCTTGGAGATTATTTGAGGAAAGGGTGTCATTTAAAGAGTAAACCTATTTGTCCTTCAGAATGAACTGTGGCATGTAAAATTATATTAGTAGCAGAGATTGATATTTTGAGAGAGTTCAATAGCGAAATTTAGAGATTGAGCCCAATTATCTTTATTAATAGCCCAGGACCACATCTACATGGAATAGAAAAGCCTTGCCAAAGAATACAACTTTCTCGCTTGGCCAAAGAATTTTCATTTTTATCCAGAAGTGTGTAGGCTGTAAAAGAAATGAATTCCACATCCTTTCCCACTCACTTGACATAAATTGTTATTTGCCCTTGATAAGTAGGTTGATATAGAATCTCAAGGAGAATTCAGAATGAAATGCCGGAGAGCCACAGTCTGGTTTTCTGGTTTGTGAGGGCCTTGAAGTTCAGCTTCAGTTACTTGGGTTTGGCTGGTCTGTGTTTTTGCAAAGATGCTCATGGGATCCAGAGACACATACAGGGTTACTGGAACATCTTCATTACCATCCTATAGGATTTCCGACTTAACTTGGAAAGCTGAATGGGCTACTGCTTTGATTTGGGGCTTGGGGGTCTCTTTATTTTTCGTTGCTTGGGTTCAATTCTGGAGACTAGGACAGATAGGCTGCCCTGTGAGAAGCATGTAGGAGGGCAGTCCAGATGGAGGTGATATTGCACAGAAAGTCCTTTGGGGAAACACCAAGCTGAATATGAGTGATGAATGTAGTCAGGAGGCACCAAGGTGGAATTTTGGGAGAGAGAGGATTATGCATGAAGTTGGAGGGGCAGAAGTCTATAAATGTGGGACGGGCACTGTGGTAGAAAGCAAGGGGCAGAGTGGGTTAGGTCTGCTGGTTGATGGTCTAGATTCTATGAATGGTGGGTTGCACTTTTTATGCTGGCCTTGAAAGTCTCCCTAGGGCTGGAGCGTCTTGAATTCTGCAGAGATTTGATTATTCCATTGTGCCTACAGTTGTCATCTTATCAAATCTCACATTGCCTTCGGGGTCAGAGTTAGTGCCATTCCACAGTGCAATGCTTGAGCACAGGCATTTTCAATATTTCCCCCCTCCTCACACACATGCCTTCACATGCAGGGCACACGCCCCAGGGCAGGGCCAGGATGATGCGTGTCCTAACATGTTGTGTTCATTCGCACGCCATCCCTTTTTCTCCCACTTAAAAAAGCATATTAATATGCAAGAGAATCTGATAACCTTGAAATTCCTTCAATTTATAGTTAACCTTAATCATTCATACGCTTTGGTGCTTAAATTATTGTTAATAACAAATTACCGCACAAATGTTCCAACATCCAATATGTTGTGACAGCAACTGGGAACAGCTGCTGTTCTGGAATCTTCTGTGTGGGTCTATGTACTCTTTATGGACCCAGCTGAATGCAGCCAACTGGAGCTTTAAGCAAGAGGATTCCTGATTATATGAACACTAATGCTTTGGTAGTTTTTTCTGGCTACACAATTATAGATTAAAATATGTTGCTAGGACAGACCCTCCCAGTCAGTGGGTATGCATTTCTGAGATGTAGTTCTCTTTCACTGCCCAACATTCAGTTTCAGTTTTGTGAAGGTTTGCTTTGGGGAGATGAAGCTGCCCTTAACGATGCCAGTGGAAAGCCTTAAGTGTCCAGCCCCAGTGAGATAGTGACAGACTTCCTCTATGATGGCATTGCTAAAATGGTACTGGAGCTGGCAGACATACCTTGTTGGGCTATGTTTGTTCTCACTGTCCTTTATAAGACAAAAATGGTGTTTGGAGAGATCCAGAGAAGTGGCATCAGCACCCATCTCCTCAGGACAGATGAGAACAATGGAAAATGATGCCCGAAGAGGAGGCTTAGGCTAACTCTTTGGCATGAATGGGTTCATTCCACCAGTGTCCAGAGTTTAAGATTCTGAGTGGAGCACCTTAAGTGGAGCACATCTTAAGCTCTGGTACCTTGTTTAGCTTGACTGGTCTGACTTGCACACCCATCTGTGGCCCCTGGGGACTTAGAGTGAAAGGCAGCTGAGATCCTGGAGGAGAGGGAAGGCGATTCAGGGACCTGGGCAGGACAGGGTTTGAAACTTGCGCTTATAAGTGTCATGCTAGTGGCATATGAGGACTTAGGAGAACAGTACAAAATTGCTTGGGCCAATGATTATAGGAGTTAGAAAGCTAAGGAGAGATTTAAAGCTACAGAAATGCCAAATGAGAATCTTAACCAAACCCTTGATTTATTTTAAGAGCAACAGGTATGTAATTGAATTGAAGCTGGATTGTATCAGAAGGAACGGAGGAAGAGAACTATTCTTGTGTGTCAGGGACTGGGCTAGGTGCGGTCCACGCATGATTGCTTTTTATCTTCACCGCATGGTGAGGGAGAGTTTTAGAGGTGAGAACACTGAGAGGTAGCGACTTAGTTTGCCCCAGGTCACAAAGCTGATAGGTGATTGAGCTAAGAAGGGAAACTGTCTTCAGCATCTCTGCTCTCCCCAGAAGTGAAAAGAAGATGACAGTCTCACAGAGAAGGGGCTGGGAGATCATTTTATCAACGATTTGTGTTCAAGCGGGAGACTGATGGAACAGGGATCCAGGCAGGCGGCTGGGTCTGTCCTTGTGTAAGTGAGGAACCTTGGGGTTGGGGTGCCAGAGGGAGAAGGCCTTGTTTGGAAGGGGCAGTGAGGTACCAGCAAGGAGGCTCTGGAAAGCTCTTTCTCTTGGATGATTGTGCCCCCCCCCGCCCCCCCCCCCACCCCCCTGCCAGGAACTTGGCCTCGTAGGAAAAGCAGACTGTGTGAGCTGCAGGCCAGAGCTCATTCAGATTCCACACGTGACTTTCGGGCACTCACAATATGCCAGGCCCAGTGCTGAGTGCTTTCCCGTGCACTGGCACAGTCATGTGGCTCCTGGGGTGACCAACTTGTCCTGTTTGCTCAGGACTTTCACTCTTTTAAAACTGAAATTCTTGGGTCCAAGGAGGCCCCTCAACCCTGGGCAAACCTGGATGGTTGGTCATCCTCATCTCACATTGGTAAATTCTGTTTAAGGGTAACTCCTGGCATCGTGGCAAAAACAGCCCTTCTGATTGCACCACATCTGTGTCTTCTGTTCTCTGCTCTTGAACGGTGACTTTGTCCAAGAGTCATAAAGAGGACGGTGAGGGTCCCAGCAGCCCCTGCCCTGTTTTCCCTGCCCACCCAGGCTGCCTCCTTGTTATTCGTTCTGCCTTAGTCCTCCCTGTTTTTTTCAGCTGTCTGAGCCTCTCAGGATTTGGAAAGGAAAAAAACAATTGCTGTAAAGCAAAGCTCTAATAAAGTGGTTTGGGCACAGAGCATCAGCAGCTGTTTATTTGCCCAAAACAGTAGGAGTCCGCATTAATAACCTTGTGAGTTATATGCTGGGAAGTTAAAAGTAAGCAAAAATCTTACTTGAGACCCACAGATGTGACTGTATTCCTTTATTGAACTAATCTCTCTTCCTGTTTATGCTGGTGACATTTTCTGTTATCCATGTGGAAGATCCTTTTTGATCTTCTGTTTCAGATTTATTTAGCTCCGGATGGGTAGGGTCCCAGAGCAGAGGGGTTTTCTGGTTTCTCTTTACTGAAGTTATGATGCTTGTGTTTATGTGGTTCCTGCCTCAGAGGATCTCGACGAGTATGACAGACTTTGTCTAATTAGTCATCATCATATTTCTCTGATGCAAGAGAAGGAGCCACGGAGGAATGGGAGGGGTGTGGGTGAGGCTTTAGACCTGCCTCTAAGTTCACGGGGCTTGCAGAAGAGTTTTAACATTTTAGTTTCTTCCATTTCTAAATCTCAGTTTAATAATAAACTGATCCTCTGATTTGCTTTGTTTTCTAAAAGAGTATATGGAGGAAAGTATAACATGCAGGAATTATGACGTAGACTCTCCAAGTCTATAATTGGGCCAGGCTTTACAAAAAAACTTATTAGAAGCTGAGGATTTATATTAGAAGGGGAATCCAGTGGAAAATGATGAAAGAGAATTTTATCAATGATTCAAAACTTAGAAAAAAGAACGAGGGAGGAAGGGTTGTAGAAATAGGGCTGAACTTATCTGGAGGAGAGACTGGAAGGGAAAGAGAATTAATATTTGTTGAGCACCTATTATGTGCTAAATACTTTACATGTGATACTTCATTTTAACTTTGTAAGCAACCCTGGGGGATGATGTCATTACCCCCATTTTACAGATGAGGAAATCAAGTCTCAGTGACTGTAATTAACATGATACAGTTAGTAAGTTACCTTTCTCAAGCCCCTTAGTGAGGGGCTAGGGACCCTCTTGTTTTTCCTGCTCCAGTGATGCTAATTAAGAGAAAACAGGATCATCCCTTTCTTTTAGCAGAAAGGTTATAGATGAGACTGGAAGAAGGATTCATGAGAGTAGCAGGGCCCTGAGGTGGGTTACCAAGCGACTGTTTTGTCAGTGTCCTTCCCTGGAGATGCAGGAGGTCGCTCGTGCCAGGAGCTGATAGGGCGGAGTGCTGTGGAAGGCTGAGAGAGGCTCCAGGCCTGGCTTTTCGCAGCCAGCAGTATCAGTTTCCAGAAGACTTAGTGTGAACAAGACCACCTCCTCCGCTCATTCAGAACAAAGCTTCACTAGGGGGGTCTTCCAGGCTCAGGGCATGCGGTTGAGTTGGGGGCCATAGCGGGGAGAGGTGCACACAAACAGCAGACATGTCCAGGTGTGCCAGGAATTCCCATTTAATCGAGAAAGTGGAATATCTGGGCTCAAGTGTATATACTGTTGGGCCGCTAGTCCTGTGGGCAGATGTTGGAGATGGATCCCAAGTCTGGCATTGTTTACTGGGGCCTGGGGTGGAGGCTTGGGATGGTTTGGAGAAACTGCAGACCTGCCTTCAAGTTCCTGTTCCCCTCTCTTGTGGCTTGGAGTTTGACAGTGACCTGGGAGGTACTCCTACCTTCTGTTGGTCACATGCTCAGATTCTTCCCTTCCTTCATCCAATTAGCATTTATTGAGTACCTGGTAAGTGCTGGGGGTATGTCAGTGGAACAAAGACAAAAACATGAAAGATTTGCAATTAAATGAGGTAGTCAGGTGCTCTCTGATAAGGAAAGACTTGAAGAAAATTAGGTGTGAGCGCTGTCTAGGGGAAGAGTTGCACGTGGAGGAAAGGACCAGTGCAGAGGCCCTGAGGCAGGAATGTACCTGGTGTATGTGTATTGGGAACAGTGTGGCCAGGGCAGAGTGACTGTGGGAGAAAGGGATGGGGGGTGAGGCCAGAGAGGGGCCAGGTGGGGAGCAGGTTGTACAGGCCTTGGGGGCCACTGTGGGAGAAATGCTCTGGGAGAAAAGGGGAGCCCCTGGAAGGGATGAGCAGAGGAGCCCAGCTTTTAAAGGCACCAATCCAGGCTGTTCTCTGTCTGCTTCCAAGCACCTCTTGTGGGCTTGACACTGTGCCAGCTGTGTCAGGAAATGACAAAATATGTAGGACAGAGTCCTTTGCTTTGAAAAGCTCATCATCAGGCTAGGAAGACAACACAAGAAACAGTTGAGGATCTTTCGCAAACTAACTAATGTTATGAGGGTTAATGTTGAATTCTGGAAGAGTGCGCCGGTAGAACAGACTTCACCGAGGAACTGGGACTTATGACACATCTTTGAAGAATGAGGAGGATTTAGAGGAGTGGAGTAGGGAAGATTAGGTGAGAGCATGTTCAGGCAGTAAGTAAAACCAACAGTTGCCTGGAATTGGGAGACCTGAGTCTTGTTGAGCATGGCGAAGTACGAAAAAAAAATGTGGAGTGGTTGGAATCAGTGCTGCCGTTTACAGGTTGGATGACCTTGGGCAAGTCTCTTCACTTCCCTGTGCTCAGTTTCCCTAACCACAGAAATGAGGACGACTGCCCCTTAAACCCTGTAGGATTGTTGTGCTGATTAAATGAGGTGAAATTAAATTAAATGAGGTGCTGATTAAATGAGGTACAGGACAGCACCTCACCCTGCCTATCACATGGTGGGCATGGGGGCGGGGAACACGTTCTTTTCTTCAGTCTTCCTGCTTTCCCTCTTTCCTTCTTTCCCACCACATTTCCCTCTTGGAGCTGGCATAGAAAATACGGTCAGGAATATATTTTCTGGTTGTAACACCTAGACTGTCAGCCTTGAACCCTGTTTCAGTTCATTTAGACAGGGTGTGTGTGTAAGGACTTCTCCAGTTAAGACGAGCCTGAGATGGTCAGAAGTGAGGTTAGAGGGAAGCCCAGCCTCATGCTGGTGACAGCTTCTCGGCTGAGACATCTGGAGTGTCTCAGTTTGATTTGACTATTGCTCTGAAATTCTAAGCCTGCTGGCCTGGGGACCTGCACTCATTTGTAGAGAAATATTTGTTTTGTAAAACCCACTTGGCATTGCAGTGGGCAGGGGACGATGTCAGGAATGCACTATTTGTAGAAACCTTGGCTGGTGGGAGAGTTATGCAAGGTGTCCAGTTACCTGGCCAGAGAGTCTCATTTCCCCAAATCCCTGGTGGAAGAAGAGCCTCCTAGAGGAGAGAAATGTTTTCCTCCATCTCCACCCACCTCCCAGTAGAACTGGAGCTGCAGCAGCCTGTCTTCCTGCTGGGGTGAATTTGATTTAACACAAAGCAATGTGACTTATAATTTCAATTGCAGGCAGGAAGGTGTGATTTAAGCCAGTTGTCAGGAAGATTCAATTTAATCTTTTCTTTCTTTCCCCCCTACAAAATGTGCATTTTGTTGCATGATATAATTTTAATATACATTCTTTACAACTCAGAAATAGATGTAGTTTCATATTGGGATGGTACACACTACAATTTTTTAGTACTTATCTATTTAAAGTCTTTTTTGAAAAAGATCCCTTACTAGTGACAGAAAACTGAGGGATGGTTTTGCTTTTTTACTGGAGAGAATCGTACTAAATCGTTATTAAACTTCCTGGGCAACAAACCATTTCTTGATTAGTGGGAGTTATTTTGGTCCCTTATGAGTAGGGAGATGATAATTGCCTTAACAAGAGAATTAAAATGATTCTTTTATACACCTAAAACTATACAATTGTGAATTTTGAATGTTTTTCAACAACAGCTAGTTGTTTTTTAGCCAAAAAGGCATAAATAAGTATTTTTGAGTTTGTAATTACTTTAGAAGTACAGAAAGTATGCATTTGATTTTTGTAAATCAAAAATTAAATGTCTTATTTCACCCTGGTCAATATTAGGAAACAGTATTGTGTTGTGCGGCTCAATGCAGTCCTTCCATCTTTCCTCATCAATTAGCAAAAAAGGTTGAGCCTTCCAACTTTGGCAGTTCTCAAGTCAGATGTCAGCTGTGAAGGCTCTCGTCCGAAGGATCTTTATTGAGAATCAGAGCACGGTAGACCCGGAAGGAGCGAGACCATCCTCACCTTCTAACTTTGTGTCGAGAGATCCAAGGCCCAGAGCAACTAGGTGACCGCCCTGAAGGCCCTGCCCCATGTGCTAGAGACTCTGGGATGGGGATGTAAGGGTCCTGAATCAGGTCCAGAAACTTTCCCTTTGCATCCAGTTACTCCCCTCAACCTCAGAAGAAATTTCTGCAGTGGGAAGTAATCCTTGGTTGTATATTCTCAGATGAAGCCAGGTGCTAAAGGGACAAAGGATGGGCAGATTCCTTTAGATGTGGTGAGGCTGGAGGCCCAGTCCCCTCTGCCTGGTCTGTCTGGGTCCTTGGGGCCTGCACCCCACCACCTGGGATCATCTTCAGGACGGGGGACACAGCACTGTTGAGCAGGACCTGTCTTCAGGTCCAGCGGCACATGGTAGCTCCTGGTGATGCAGTCTCAGTATGGGGAGCAGGCTTCTTCCCAGCTTTTCAAACCCACGCAGTGGTGCAGATGGAGGAGGGGCAGAGATCTTGTGTCAAGGAGAGGAAAAGAGAAAAACACTGACACTTATCAGGCACTGACTAGATGTTTGGTACTGTTTAATCCTCTTCGTATTATCTAATCCTTAAAATAAGCCTGAGAGATCCTGAGCCCCATTTTACAGGTGAGAAATCTGTCCTGCACTGGAGCTATTGACCTGCTTTCCCATTGGACTGTGAGCTCCTTGCGAGTGGAGGCAGGGTCCTATTTTTTTCCATTTTCCAGTGTTTCACTGGAAACTACATGCCAGTAGGGCATGTACAATAGTTGAGTTAATTAGGAATTTGTTGAGTGACTAAATGAAAAAATAAGCAGGCCTGACTAAAACCACTTAGTAAGAAAATTCACATCCCGGTCTCTGGCTTCAGAGTGGTCTGGAAGGGAAGCCAGGTGCCCGAAGAGCTGGTTCCCATCCCTCCAGGCTTGGGGGTGACTTCTGTGAGGCTGTCTCATGCTTTGTCCTCCTTCTTGGTCAGGGACAGGAAAATACGCACTCCTGGGGTTTCTCTCCTGGCCCCTCCTAGCTTACACTGCTGTTTCATGGTTTAATCAGAGGGAAGCTGTGGTTCAGTGGTGTGTGTATGTGTGTGTGTGTGTCAAATGTGCTTTCCTGCCCTGAGATCTCCCAGGAATCAGCTGGTAAGAAAAGCCTGGAGCCTTCAGGGGACCCTCAGTGTCTTTATTGTAATAAAGCTGTCACTTGTGGTCACTTTCAAATGAAAGCAATCTTGTGGACACAGAAGGGAAAAAATGAACCTGCACCAAAAGCAGAGAATAATTCCAGAAAAGGTACAGCTGAACAGGGTGTCTGTGTTTCAAGAGGAGGGACAAAGTTGAGGTCATTTAAATGGATACGTGGAGAGTCAATTGGAAGGAGAAAGTATAGCTTAATTTCCAAGAAAGGATAAAGAACTCCTCTGGGCCCGGAGCTAAGGGAAAGTTGGCTTTTGGCTTCCCATCTGGACTCGGCCTCCTCTCTGCCCTGAGGCCTGTGAGAACCTCAGAATGGATCCCGCCATCTCAGGGTGTCTCCAGGGTGACGGTGGTGAGTTGGGACTTGCTGTTTCACACTCAGGAGAGAGGTGGCAGGAACTGTGTGCAGGGGGGAAGAGGACTCTCAGAGGAAAACTCCAGAGTCAGGAGAGGGTTTTTCCTTCCTGCACTGCTGAAATTCCTTGGGCATCATGGGCAGAAACAGGGCTGGAAATCAGGCAGCCCAGACCCCTTGGTCCCCCGGGGGCTGCCTAGGGAAAAATCACCCACCCATGGGTGTAGGTCTTCACAGAGGCCCAGCACAGCTTTTCCCACCCTCTCCAGTCTGTACACCCAGGACATGGGCAGGAAGAAGTTTCTCCTAGGACTCTGCCCACCAGGACAGAGCAGCCTGTTAGCAGGAGCCACAGATTACTACAATTTTTCTTTTCCTATTATTCCCTGATATTTTCGATTTGAAAAGAGTCATTTAAGCAGTAGGGTGGAAGAGGGCATAATAGACATAGGGGAAAAATGGAAAGTGTCATTTAAAAATGACTATTCCATTCTTTTTTATACCTCAGCAGACAGATGGCTGCCTCACCTTTTGCTCGTGGCTATGAGCAATAGCCCAGTAGGTGAGCTGAGGAGAGCGATGATTTTATTTTTCTTTTCATTTCCAACAGATTCTGTAGCCCTTGGGTTGTGAGGGACCGGTGGAATGAAGCTCTGGTCTGGGAAACTAATTATGCCTCCCTGCATGGCTGAGCCAGTTAATACCAAACTGTCATCGAGCCTGATTCTTCCCTGGGGTGGAAAAGCTTCCCAAATTCCTCATCACTTTCTCTTTGCCTTGAGGGTGGAGGCCACTTGGTCTTTGCCAGTTTGGGAAAACAGGAGCAAAATCCAGGAAGCTTCTTGAAGCTCTGAAATGGCACTCTGGGTTCTGGTCCCGGGAGTGGCTTTCTGATACGCAGCAACCCTGCCTCTTCCAGCTCAGACAAGGTGCTGGATTTTGAAGTCAGACAGATTCGGCTCAAATTCTGGTATGGCCAGTCGTTGGCGTGATGTCGCCAGAGGCTACCCAGAGTATCTAGGACTGGAAACAGACTGCCTGTCCACTCTGTTCCTCCCCTTTCCCTAGCAACGTGGGCTCAACGATGGGTCACCTGAATTGTAAGCCTGGCTTACTTTGCTGGTCCTGAAACTGAAACCTAGCCAGGTACCTGGCATGGTCACCACCTGTCAGTGGAGACCACACGTGACAAAGGATAATCAGAAATTCAGTAATGCTTTTAAATGGATTTTTAACTTATTAAACAAACCCATACGTGTGGGCTTCCCTGGTGGCGCAGTGGTTGAGAGTCCGCCTGCCGACGCGGGGGGCACAGGTTCGTGCCCCGGTCCGGGAGGATCCTGTGTGCTGTGGAGCGGCTGGGCCCATGGGCCATGGCTGCTGGGCCTGCGCATCCGGAGCCTGTGCTCTGCGGCGGGAGAGGCCACGGCAGTGGGAGGCCCGCGTACCGCAAAAAATAAATAAATAAATAAAAAAGAATACTGGGCCCTAATTGTCCACACCCCAACCCACGCATGGGGTGAAGTTTCCATGCCAGGAGAGGCAATCCAAGAAGACTAGTGACCGCCATCCCTACCCGATACCCCACTCATAGAGCAGGTATGTCACTGAGAGAAGTGGACTGCCATCCCCACTCTTAGCTCCAGAGTAGTGGTACAGAGATCCTGCCTAGGGGGAGAGGTGGGCTGTGAGAACACAGAGTTCTGTAGCTCTCCACTTTATTTGGAACAAAGTGGGAGAAACCTCAAGCCTAAAAGCAATTGGTGAGTATTTAAGAGGATGCTAGTAGTATCATAATAGCAACATGAGAGACAGCAGGCCAGCTACACCAGCTAGACATTTAACAGATAGAACCAGAGAAGGAGATATCTGAGAAGAACCTTCTTGGGGTCAAAGCAAGCTTTAAAGACTGCCCTTGCAAAGAAGCCTGAACTTAAGTGGAGCAGACTGTGGAGCAATTTATGCCTCAAAGTACTGTTGAAAATAATGGAGCAATCAGGTAGCAATTAGTGGAGGCTAACAGCTGGGTGTGATATCAATAAGGCAGTCCATCCGGAAGTTTAACAGGGAGATAAGTGCAAGAGATAGGGAAAAAAAAAAAAAAAAAAAAGACCTGCTAAAACCACTGTCATCCCAGGGGATTGAATAGGGGGAGTACACAGGGCCAGGACAATACCCTCCAAGGAATCACATCAGAGACTGCACACTGTGCAGGGAAAAAATGTCACTGAACTAGTCCATTTGTGTCACTAAACAAATAAACAAGCAAATACGTAAACAAAAACAAGTCCTGGGGCCGGGGAGGGCAGGAGTAGTGACCAGTATCCAGAGCGGCTAAAATACATTATCTAAAATGTCTGGTATTCAACAGAAATTTAAAAGACATCAAAGACAGGAGAACATGTAAGCCATAAAGAGGAAAAAAGCAGACAACAGAAATTATCTTTGAGGGGACCTGGCTGTTGGACTTAACCAGACACAGACCTCAAAGTAGCTATTATAAATTTATCCAAAGGACTAAAGAAAACTTTGCTGAAAGAATTAAAGGAAAATGTGATGACAATGTCTTATCAATAGGGAATATCAATAAAGAGAAAAATTATAAAAAGGAAGAAAGTGGAAATTCTGGACTTGAAAAATATGAAAAGTGAAATGAAAATTTCACTAGAGGCATTTACAATTAGATTTGAGTTGACAAAAGAAAGTATCAGCAAACTTGAAGACAGATCAATAGAGATTATTAAATCTGAAGAAAAGAGAAAAAAAGAATGAAGAAAAATGAGCAGAGACAGAGAAATGTGGAACACCACTAAGTACACCAATGGCATATTTAGTGATAGACAATGAAAAATATCTTGAAAGCAGTAACAGAACAGAACAAAACTACTCATCACCTATAAGAGAACCCTAATAAGATTAACAGGTGATTTGTCATCAGAAACAATGGTGGCTAAGAATCTTATATATAGCAAAACTATCCTTGAAGGAAAAATAGAGACTTCCCTGGTGGTCCAGTGGTTAAGACTCCACGCTCCTAATGCAGGGGACATGGATTCGATCGCTGGTCGGGGAACTGAGTTCCCGTGTACTGCTGTGTGGCCAAAAAACCAAACCAAACCAAAACAAACAAACAAACAAAAAGACAAAAACGAAGGCAAAATAAAGACATTCCCAGGTAAACAAAACTGAGAGAATTCATTGCCATCAGATCCACCTTGCAAGAAATACTAAAGGATTTTCTTCAGGCTGAGTGCAAATGACACCAGACAGTAATCTGAATTCACTCAAAAAACTAAAAAGTGCCACTAAATGTAATTATATAGACAATTGTAAAATACAGTATAATTCCATATTTCTTCTTCCTTTTTCTCTTAACTGATTTAAAAAGGAATTGCATAAACAAAATACGTTATATAATTGTATTGCTAGGCCTATTAACATATGGAAATGTAATATGTTTGACGATAAGCACAGAAGAGGCACAAAAATGGAAAGGAGGGACTAGAGCTATATAGGAGTAAAGTTTCTATATTTCACTAGAATTAAGTTAATGGGCTTGGATGGATTAAAATATATAATGTAAGCACCAGATCAACCACTGAGAAAGTAGCTCAAGAAATATAGTTAAAAATTATTAAGGAAATTAAAATGTTGTACAAGAAAATGTTCACTTAATGAACAAAAAAAGCATTAAAGGAAGAATAGAGGAACATGGTTCCTCCAGGGAACCATAGTAGGAACTTTGGGGGAGGGAGCCCCTTGTTTGGCTGGAGGTACATTTTGGCCCTGGAGCAGACACAGTAGGGGGAGAGAAGAATGGCTCAGGATTATCTAGAAAATTCATCCCACTTCCTTGCAGGAACAGCATGTCAATATGTTTTTGTCTGCTGAACAATGTGTGGGAAACGTTTTTTATTTTGTTTTCGTAACTGCGTATAATTTCTTAGCATTTTACTTCTGGGAATTGATTAAAGCTTTTCTGTCTCTTTAGAGCCATTAAATAGAAAAATGTCTGCTGGAGACAATTGACAGTGTTTCTAGGTTCTTGCTTAGAGAAATAGGAGTCTCTTTAACTGCTTGCAAAGTTTGTTCTCATGTGTGCTGAACAGACATGCGTAGCTAATGTTTATTGAGTATTTATTACGTGCCAGGTACTGAGCCAAGTGCTTTATATGAATTATCTCACTTTATTTTCACAGCAACTGTCCAAGATAGGTACTCTTATTATCCCCCTTTTCTGATAAAATTGAGGCACACAAACATTAAATAGTGTATCCGCGGTCACACTGTTAGCACGCTGTGAGAAAGGGATTGACTGCATGTAGTTTGACAACAGAATCTGAATCCTTGATGACTGTGTTACATCAAAACCCTTAAGTCCTTGTAGCATTTAATCACAGTTGGTGTTGGCTTTCAGGATTATAGGTGTGTTCTCAGGGTCTCAAACCTTGTAACTGGTGTATTTTGGTCCCTTCGAAGAGTATGGGGCCCATCTATATGGCTGGGCTCATTTCCACCTGGCCCCAAAGAAGATGCACTTCCATCACCACCTGGCCTCCTCTGACTCTCACAGTCACCCAGAAGGGAGCAATTTTCATAAAATTGTTTAAAAATGACAGCAGTGCTCACTGAGGGGCTGCTTTCCTTGTAGACAGGATGACTGTAGTTGAAAATATAAGGGAGAAGGAGAAAATTCAGGCTGTTACTTGCCTATAAAAGAGGAAGGGAGTGTATGGAGTAATTTTCAGTGTACAAATGAGGAACCTGAGAACCACAAATGAGAAGGAACTCAGTGAAGTCCATGCAATTCAGTCAACCATGGGTGAAGTACTGTACTTAGTTGCTATACATACATGATCTCAGTCAATCCTTATAATAACCTTATTGAGCAGACAATGACATTCCTATCTCACCAATGAGGAAATGGAGGTTTCAGAAGTAAGTTGGGTGGTAATATCCCTCTGGTATATACTAGGTGTGTTGGTGCAGCATAATAGAGTCCTTCTGATTCGTTGGTGCCTCTTTTATTTAGAGTAAGGAAAGTTAACTGCAGTACCAACTTCCAAACCTCAGTGGCTTTAACCAATAAAAATGTATTCCTCACTTATCCAGTGACCAATGTGGAAGTTCCTGGTGGGCTGGCCATTTTCCTTCCACCCACCCAAGGATGCAGGCTCGGGAATTGCAGCCTTCTACTGGACCCTCTGCATGCATCTGGCAGACATGGGAAGAGAGAGAACATGGAGGACCTCATGGGAGGTTTTCATGGGCCTGGATTAGAAGTGGAGCTCATAATTTCTGCCATATTTTATTGGCAGGGACTCAGTCATGTGGTGCCCCCTAACAACAAGGGAACCTGGGAAATGTAGTCTAGCTGGTTGCCCAGGAGAAAAAGGAAACGGGTTTAGTGAACGCATAGCACTCTCTGCCACATAACCTTACTGTTCTGGCTGTTATCTATTTGAGTGTCACCCTAGATAAGGTCACAAAGGCAGCAAGCGGCAGAGCCAGGAGCAGGACCCAGGTCTGTGGAGCCCTACGTCTGGATTCTTTGCATTCTCTCTCATTCTAGTCCAGTGGCTGGATCAAGTTCTGCAGCTCTGGATGCAGTGGGTGCTCCAGGTGACCATGTGGTCTCTGCAACCCTGGGCCACATTACTTCTGTGCAACATATGGATGCCCTCCCTGTGTCCTGCCATGGACTCTGGGCTGGGGATCTGAGAATAGGTTGTTGGGAATCTTTGTGAGCAGCTGACTCAGGAACAAGCCTTTGAAGGTCCTGGCTTCTGTGGCACTCAGCAGCTGTGCTGGGAGTGATGGACGACGGACAAACTGTGTCACCCTTCCCAGCCTGGCTCAAACTGTCATTAGCATTCAGCAAGGCTGTGAGTCTTGTACAAATCAGCTGTTTAGGGCTTTTTAAAAAAACTGCTGAAAGCCTCTCTTGGTTGAAGCTCTTATAAGTGTGGAACTAACAGTTTCCCACGCTCATTGAACAGCAAAAGGGCAGCCATGGTATAGTGTTTTCCCTTTGGGGCATATTTGGGTGTCGTTTTTAGCAATCTGGCTAAATGTGAAGATGCTCTTGGAATGTGGGTATTTGCTATCTTTGGCAAAGGGCATTGCTCGCTCTTTTTTAGAGCTCCAGATCTTGTGTATTCAGAGAAGCAAGAAGGATCTATTGGTTTCATAAATGTGCTTCTTTTCTGGAAGAAACGTTGGATTAAACCACCTCTTGCATCACTTCCTCACTGGTTCATAGCAGGAGACTCAAGTTGCAAAGTGACTGCAGGCCCTCTCTCCCTCCAAGCCTCTGCCCCCACTCCTATGAGGACCCTCAGGGGAGGGATATATGGCTAAACAGCAAGGTTCAAACACTTCATCCCTTAATTCAGGGCTTCAGAGTCCCTTCATTTTCTGCTATCAGTTGGGAAGGTGATTCTACGCATGAGGATTCCATCCATGCAGTCGTCCCCAAGATAAAGAGGACCATGCCAGGTTTGATTGTAGTTACTATGCTCACTGCTATATGATTCTGCTTCCTCAGGCTTGGGCAGAAACATGCCCTGTAGGTAAAGAGTTCTAATGGGCACTCCTTGTTCAATGGTGATTAAGTGGACGCTGGGAATTTCCCTAGTTCCAGGTGTCTGGGAGTTAGAGACAAATAACATCTGTTCTCATCAAAAGAGAGAGTGGTGAAATACAAATCACAAGTCACTCTCAATAAATCCCAGAGCTGGGATTTGAAATCTAGAGCCTGCTTACCTGTGTGCACAGGGTGTTTGCAGTATTCCTCTTTGGATAGAGAAAACAGAACTAAAAATTTCCCCAGAGCCCAGAAATGACCCAGATGAATCTCTTCATGCTTCAAGGTATCCCTGAGTCTTCAACCACCAGATTTGGGGGAAGAAGATGGGGTTGGTCAGGACATTAAATGATAAGGAAAAAGGGATATTGTTGAACCTAGCATCTGCCTGATCCAGGGAGAGAATTCATAACCAGTATGCAGAGGTAAGAACTGACTCACCGGGCAGGAATCAAGGTATAACATTATACCATTGTTCCTTCCTTCCATCTATTCATCCATGCATTCATTGATTTAATCAAGAGACAATGCCAGATTCTATGCTAGGTGCCCAGAGGGATGCAAAGGGTGAGATGTAGTCCCTGCCTACAAGTTCATAGTCCAGTATGGGGGTGAAGACATGGACAGAGGTAATCCCTCCCCATAGTAGAATGTGATAAGTGCCGTAAGAAAATACTGACAAGCATGTGTGGTGGAAGGTCAGCAGAGGAGGGACTCACTTCTAGCTGAGCAGGTGTGTGCATATGCTTGGGGAAGTTTTCATGGAGAAAGAGGAATTTGAACTGATCACTGAAAGATGTATTGGATTTCAACTGCAAAAGGTTGGGGAAAGGGTGAGGAGCCTCAAGGACCTGCATGTATAAAGGTGTGGAAGTTAGAAAAGAAAATGTAGATTTGTGAGACACCTGAACTGTAATTAATTAGTGGGGAGACTCGCCAGTGAATTAGAGGAACGCTTTCGTTCTCCTTCTCTCCCTGCTTTTCCCCTCAGATTTCTGCATTTTGGATTAATATGAATCTTTGGGGTCATGAAGAGGCCTTCTTGCTGAAGTCTTTGAATGGGAGTGTTGGGGGCTAGAGTGAGGGTGAGGCTCTACCTTTCCTTCACCAGCCGTGGCCTTTCCCTTCTTTCACTTCAAGTACCTACCAGGGGAAGTCAAAGGGCAAAAAATTCCCATTAATTTCCCTTGTTACAGGTTGACTTTGATGTTGATGACTGGTTTTACTCCACAGGGATGGAACTTCTGAAACAGAATTCGTGAGGACATTAGATTTTAAGCCTCAATCTCAGCTTTTCCCACTTTAGGATATTTCCCCTGCTTGACTCTGGGTGGTCCTGCAAAGCTGAGTCTGGAGCTCCTATTCAAAGACTGGGATGAGCTACAGGAAGCTCCCTCCTATAGATATGGTCACTGCTCATTCCTACCTTGTAGGCAAGCGGGCGTCCCACAGCCACCTTTGGCAGCTCTCGCTGATTTGGTGTGTGACTCGTTCTTCAGAGGCAAGCCTGCTTTGCTGACAGGGTCCGTCTCCGTGACATAGTGACTTGGCCATCATGGTATTTCCAGCCAGTGTTCATCCCTCTGGAATGCTGTCCCCTTAAAGTCTCAGTTGCCTCAAGTTTTCTCATCCTTGAGGGAGGAGCTGAGAAAGGTTGATATTCAAAAGTATGAACAACTGATGTGGCATTGGGCAGTGTCCGATCGGAACAGACCCTGACCATAGTGCTAGAGCAGGGTGCTGGAGACCCCCCCATCACTGCTGTGCCAGGCAGTAACTGTTTAGTTGCTGATTCTTGAGGGAGGTTGGAGTACTGGGGGAGGGGTCCGGATAGTGGGGGGTGGGGGCTGTGTCTTAGGTGGTGGTGGACGGTGGCTTTTTACCAAATAGTAAAAAGTTATTTCAGTATTTTAATAACTGATATGGCGGGGCCAGTACGTACCAGCTAAGTATCAACCCTGAAACAAATTATTTTTTTTTATTTTTTATTTTTTATCTCAGCGGCCATGGCCCACGGGCCCAGCCGCTCCGCGGCATGTGGGATCTTCCCGGACTGGGGCACGAACCCGTGTCCCCTGCATCGGCAAGTGGACTCTCAACCACTGCGCCACCAGGGAAGCCCTGAAACAAGTTATTTTATCAACCTCGCCCTGTTTACAGCCCAAGCAAAAAGTCTCTGTTGACATCTGCTTGTCAATAAAAACGACCTCATTGTTTGGGATTTGGAGGAAGGTGGGCCTGGGTCTTACGGATGCTGGACCCTGAACAAGTAGAATTTCCTATCATCTAACAGTAGTTTAAATCTGTGTTTTCAAATGTTTTGATCATAGGATTCCTTTATGCTCTTAAAAAAGGACCCCAAAGAGATTTTGTTCATGTAGGTTACATCTACCAATATTTACCACATTAAGAAATTTAAACTGAGAAAATTTCAAAAGTTATTTATCGATTTATTTACCAATGACAATAGTAAACCCAATTAAATGTCAACATAAATAACATTATTTTAAATTAAAAATAACTGCAGTTTCCAAAACAAAAGATACTTTATTGGGAAGTGTGGAATTGTTTTATATTTTCACAAATCTCTTTAATGTCTGGTTTGATAAAAGAAAGCTAGATTCTCATATCTGCTTCTGCATTCGGTCTATTGCAATATATTGCTTTGGTTGAAGTCTGTGAAAAACATTCTTCTTCACGTGGATATGTAGATGGAAAAGGGAGGAGTATATTAATAGCTTTTTCAGATAATTATGGATATTCTTTTTTGATACTACACCCAAACTGGACAAGTGGTAGGTTTTTAGAGGCCAGTTGCAATGTGGAATCTGAAACCAGATCAGTAAACTTTTTGTACCACGTTACATTAAAATCCAGTGATCTGTCTTGAACTTTTATGCTTGTATCTTTTACCCAAGCGTGATTCTGTAATACTTTGCACTGTTCATTTGGGAAAGAAGTAGCTTCACTGAGTTATACAGATCTTCTAAATGTTGAAATACTTTATTTTACAGTAACAAAAATTACTTTTATTAATGTGACCATGGATAGCATCAGAAGCTTTTAAGTTTGGGGAAGCTGTCAAGCTCATGGTGGTGGACGCAAGTTTTCCAAAATTCTCTTCTTTTCTTTCGGCTTAATAGCTTAAATTTTATCATTGGGGAAAATACTATCAGTTATTTTCCACGAATTGACTAGCTCACTTCTTTCCTTTTTGAGAAGAGTGCTAGATTCCAACTTTGAATAATTATGATCTGTTAGTTGTTCTTTCAAGTAGAAACAGTGTTCCATGAAAAAAAACAAAAGTGGCTGGTTCAGCTCACAACTCAAACAAACATACAAGTACTTTTTCTGGAGACAACCTTCGTCTTCAGTCTGCAGCAGAAGTGCTTTCTGTGTTTCTATGCTTATAAATATTTCTGGATAATAGGAATAATTTACACTATGGCTCATTGCTTTTGTGCTCCACCTCCCCAGGAATGTCAGGATGCAAATGGCTCTCTGGGTGTTTTACCGAAGTCTCTCTTCTTTCCTTACATGTTCGGAAGTGCTTCTCTGAGCTCTGCCCTCCTCACTCACTGGTGAGAATGTGACCAGTTGAAATGCCCTGGAGAACAGGAACCAGTCTCTCTCGTAGCATTTCCCATCAGCTTTCCATCTGTTGATAATCTGCTGTCTCCCAGATTCCTGTTTACTTTGATTTCCCTTTTTAAGACTATAAAGGGCAAGCGGTCCTCGTGTGTGTGTGTGTGTGCGTGTGCGTGTGCGTGTGTGTGTTTCCTTTCCTGGACATAGCTTCCAGGCCTTTCCTGGCACAGCATAGTGTCTATCCTTGAGCATCCTGTCCCCAGCTGTTGGCAGGACAATTTGCTTTAATTTTATTGCCTCTGGCCACTTGTCCTGTCTTTTGAAACCAAGTCCCTGGAATCCAGGAGCCACTTCTTCTCCTACTTCCCCTTTTTGCTTCTCTCTGTGTGTCCTCTTTTCTTTTCCTCTCTGCCTGGCTGCACTCTTCAAAGCTTAAAGTGTCTCTAGCCAGCCAGTTCATGATGCCATTTCTTTCTGAATTCTTATGTCCTTATAAGAACTTCGTTCATCTCTATTTCATTGAGTGTGACCTTGTGCTTTCATTTTGTGGAGAGCTGTGGACTCGCCCAAGCTCAGAATTCACTTATTTGGGTCTTACATCGGCGCTGAGGTTATATGCTTCTTGCGGACAGGGCTGTACCTTGGACAACTTTATCTCTCCCTCCCAGTCCAGCTAATGCCTGGCACATTGTGAGGATTCAGCCACTCGCTGAGAGAGTGTTCATTGCCAGTTTGGTTTTTGCTTTACTAAAGGAGCAGAGCAGAAGTTTTCAGCATTTTCTCTGGCCACATATGTGATCAGGACATTGAAACCATCTTGATGTGTGCCCTTCTGAAGGTCTTCATTTGAATGAGGGATATCTATAAGACCTCTCGTCTTTTGATGTTCTACCTTTGGGGAATGAGATGTAAATGTGTCCTTTGCTGGTGCCGGGTGAAAAGAAATTTAGTAGCTACAACCTTTTTCATTTATTGATTAAACCCAGATTTCATGTACTTTTCAACCAGAAACAGAGCTAGCAACCTTTTTACCTTCTGGATTTTGTGTTCACCTATGGATTTCGCTAACACACATTTACTCAGTCATTTAAAATATGCTAATTGAGCACTGTGTGAGATGCTCTGGAGGATACAGAGGCATCGAGTAGGTCATCAAATATTAGGAGAAATGAGGTGTGCACACAGAATAAGCGTCCAAAAGGACCAGGTGCCAGGAGAAAGAACCCAAGACATGGTCCTGCAAAGAATGGAGGAAGAGGGGCAGAACTGGCTTTATCTTCCCTGATGAGTAACTGAGGGGGAGACCAATATCTCAAGCCTAGATCTGTCATACTTTGGAAAAATCCCCTAATATAGTGACAAACGGAATGCAACTTCTCAGTAAAGAGCTGGCAGACACCACGTCTTTGCCGGCCCTCATGGCTTCCTCAGTAGAGCACATGAACATTTTTTTCCAAAGTGTTTGTTGGCAGGATTTAAAGAGAGGTCAGTGCCTTTCAGTCTGGGGTATAGAGTAACATGGGGGACAGGATAGGATGGCTCAGGGGTATCTTGGACTCTTCCCTCCCACAGGCCCCTGGTGGCCACATCCTCGTGGGGTGTGTGGCAGTGGACATGCTGTGTGATTGGGGTGAGGGGAATGGCTGAGGGGGGGTCTGTGCTCCACTCAGCAGCCAGGGTGGTCTTTTAAAAGTGAAATCAGTTCGTGGCACTTTTCTCTAAGCTCTGTGATGGCTATTTATTAGATGAAGAATAAACTCCACCTCCTTTAACGGCACCTGCCAGGCTGTATCTGTGTTTCTGCTAGGTTTTGCCATAGTAACATCAAATGCCTTCAACCCCTAAGGTGTATTTCTCATTCCCATTGAATGTCAGCCCCGCCTCACAGGACCTCTTCATTCCAGGACCCAGGCTGAGGGAACAGCAGTGGCTGAACCTCATAACGGCTCTCAGAGCTTCACCTCCACGTGGCACACGTCACTGCCGCGCACGTTCCACTGGCCCAGGCAAGTGAGATAGCCACTCGCTATCCAGTTCCCCCACCTGATAGCACTGTCAGTCGCAGGGTGGCGGATGGGCGCGTATAAACCTCTCACAGCAGGGCAGAAAATAATTGGGGATGACAGCACAACCTCCACGAAGGCCATCTGGCCCTGCCCGCCTCCCTGCCCGCCTCCCTGCCCTTCTGTTCTGGTCCCATCGGCCTTGTGCTTCTTCTCAAACACCCCGCTTTGTTCCTGCCTCAGGGCGTCTATCCAGAATGCCCGGCTCCTTGCACGGCCCCTCATCACTTCATTGGGCCCTTTGCCCACATCTCATCTCCTCACAGAGGCTTCCTTCTCTTTCCCGTTGTTTCTGCTTTGTTTTCTTTTGTGTACCCACTTCAGATGACCTGGTACATCTGTTCATTGGTTGTCTTTCTCCTCCTGGAGATATAACTGTCCTGCAAGGCAGGGACTTGGTCCTGTTCTCAGCATCTCACATACCTGGATGCCTGACACTTGGTGAGCTTTCAGTAAATGCTTGTTGAGTGAATGACTGCTCACCTGTAGAACAATCAGTCCCAAAGCAGAGAGGCTCCCAGCGTATAGGGGGTGGCAGCCCCTTTGGGAATAAGCACAAGTCTCCGACCAGCCTGGATGCTTCTGTCCTGCTGAGCATGAAACAGACACATGCTTTCTTTATTGACCCCTGTGTGGAGACCACCACCTTCACCTGCAAGTCTAGCCAGGGTGGGGAGCTGGAGCCCACTGGCATTACCAGGCACCCAGTGAACAGCCCCTCTTGAGTTAACAAGGAGCTGCACCCTTCTGTAGCCCTGTTCTGGGTGCTGCAGTAGGTGACCTGGGCTTGCGGTGGGGTTAGGAGTGTGTACAGGAGGAGGGGTCAGCTGGGTGGGCGGGAGGTCAACTGGAATCTCAGCTGCTCATGGCTCTGCTTGGATTTGTGTTCAGATCCAAAGTAGTAGGGAGGTCAGCAGTTATTACAGGTGGGTGAGAAAAGCAGAAAATCCTGGCAGGCAGCCCCGGAAGGCAGGAATTACACACGACCAGCACCTGGCTCCGTTTAGAGCCCATTTGTAGCTGGACGAAAAATGAATTTGTCACGTCAGTCAGAGGCAGTGGGACTCAGCAATTCTCTGAATCCAGGGAACAGCCAGGAAACTAGGACCACCTGGGTCCTGCCTCCTGCTCTGGCCTCCCCCTCTGCCCTGTGCCAAGTCCACCCAGTACCAGTGTGGACTGTGCCACCTGTCCCCCATCCCCCAGCTCCGCCTCACCTCTCAAGGCACTTCTATCCTGTGTCTTTGAACAACTTAGGAAAGATGAGGTTTTTCTGGCTGCCACAGCTGGGCCTCAGCAAGCCTGCTTCTCTTAGGACACCAGCAGTTAGACAAAACTCACACAACATATACATTTTTCTTGTCAACAAACACACTGTCTTCCTCTCTTCAAGGGCCATAGGGAGCCACAAAGCAGGCTTCAGGGTGGCACTGTGGAGGAGGACATAATCCTTGGTGTCCTTTTACTAGGATGCCCTTGTGCTGGAGGAGGGTAAAGGTCACAGAAGCCCCATTGCAGCTGCCCTGGCCAGGGTAGAGTGGGAAGAAGATCCTGCGGCTTAGAGATGCTAACCAGCAGGTAGAGTCGCTCGCCCTCTGCCTTCAGCCCTACTGAGCCAGGAGTGAGTTAGGTCCACATTAGGCCAGGGGGAGAGACAGCCCTGACGTAGGGTGATGGTAGGTGGAGGAAGGATGGACAGTCCCTAGACATGTTGTGCGGCCATCTGGGCTGTCTTGACAAGTATCTGTTTGAATTAGTTGGGTGGTCTGCTTGGGCAGTGCCCATCCTATTCCAGTTAATAAATATTTCGAATATTACTCCTGTGTGGAAGTCTCATTAATTTGTAACCTTCAGTAGCTGGACTGCCCGGGCATAGCACTGCAGACATTTGAATTTGAAAAATGAGTAAGAGTTCAGTAGCAGAATGGTGAAGAGAGGGAATCCAAGTTGAGGGGACAGTCTAGGCAAAGGCCCAGAGGCAGGAGACAGCTGGGAATATTTAGGGGTTAACATCTTGGGGATTGTTTTGTAAAACCTTTGGGAAGGAGAACCCAGAGTTAGGCTTCAAGGTAGAGAAGGAACAGGATGGCGCCCACGTCATATCAGCCTCTAAGATCAGGAACAGATGAGGTTTGCCCTGGGCCTGCCAAGGTGCTTTCACAAAGGGGTCTGGGAACAGACTGGGAAACCTGAACCCAGCCCAGAATGTGATGTGCCAAAGGTCACAGGTGATCTAGTGGTGAAGCCAGAGTTTATCTGGTTGTTGAATAGAGGGCTCTGTTTCACAGAGATATCGTCTATCTGTCCATCCATCCATCCATCCATCCATCCACCCATCCTCTGTCTCCCCATCTCACTAATCCACTTAATCTCCCTTCTGCTTTCTTGTCCAAAGCCGACTGATACAGAATTTTCCATCTTCTAAACTCCCTCCATTCTGGCCCTCCTCTCATTGCCATAGGAAGCCCATCCCTCTGAGGTTTGAAGAGCATCTTTTGTTGAGTTCTTAGGTTCTGTGAAGCCATGTACAGGTGCAGTTACTGAGTCACAGCTCAGCCGTGGGCTGGTTATAGATCCAGCATGTTACAGCTGCATCCTGACAGCCTCCCGCCCCTAGGACTCTTTCCTAACTGAAACCAGGCTAAAATGTGGAAATTAGCTCTTGAGCATTTCAGGGCTTAGCGCATTGATTTATAAAATTGTCTGTTGGCATGGCCTCAGAGCATACAGGAATGGGTTTAATAGTTTATTTAGAAAGGGACAGATTATCAGTTAATCTTAATCACACCTCTTTCACTACTCCTTCCCACACTGGAGTTCTGAGTGTCAGTTCCAAAGCCCTCATCTAATCTTCCTGGTTTCTGATTATGCCCATGGGGTACCTGGACAGGGTGATCCAGGGGCTTGGGCCAGATCTCTACCGCCACTTCCAGAGCAGCTCTGCTCTATCTGTGTTATAGACTAGGGTTCACGTAGGAGTTTCTTTGGACACACATCACATGACTATACGGGTTTGGAAATCACTGTTTGGAGTGAGCAAGCCATACAGCCTGGCCAAGTAGCCTGCTGTCTGTCACCTCCAAGCCCTGGTCAAGCCTGAAGAGCTGGTGGCAGCTGGACCTCAACTTGGCACTCACTAGAGCCAGCTGTGGGTGGCCCCATGCCACGGCAGCAGGGCAGGATGCTTCTCTGTCATCACCACCACTTGGCCCAACAAATCCCCTGACTCACATTTTCCCCACTGGGATCCTGTCTGCCCATAGCCAGTTCTTAGCCAGCCCTGCGTGTCTGCTGGGATGCCGCTGGCCAGGAAACTCAAGCTGGGTACAGCTCTGGAAGTGGCTTGTCCTTTTCCCAGCTGTCCCAGAGGCGCTGCCCTCACCTCCTTCCTTCCTGAGGCCCCGGGGCAAAGAGAGGCCACTCCATCCCTTTTGGATCTCCAGGGAGCCAGCTGGTTCAAGCCTCAAGTTCTTTGCTGTTGATGTAGCCCTTTCCACTTCTAAGAAGGTACATAGCATCCGAGGCTGATTTGGGGAAGTAGCTGGTAGGGAAATGTGGGCTGGGATTGTGCGTTTCTTTCTTCTCCCAATCACTGCCTTTGCTTGTGCAGTAGGTGTCCCCGAGGCAGGTGGCGGCCGGCAAGGAGACTGCAGTGCCCATTTGTCCTGCACATGGAGGCCCAGGCCTGCCTGCCATGTGTGACCCTGGCTCCCCTCACCTCTTGACTCTGGGAGGTGGGATCTCTTCCTGAGACGTCTTGTTGCCTTTTCTCTTTTCTTTAAAAACCAAGCAATCAATCCGTCCCGGCAAAGGAAAGGATAAAAGGGAAAACCTCTTCTTAATTGGCTCAAGGCCATCACACACATTACCAGGTACACTCAAGCTGCAATTTACTTTTTAATTAAAGTTCTTTCTACCTACAGGAAAGCTGAACATTGGGCCACGTATTCTGTCCCTGGAAAAGGGGGTTTTGGGGAGCAGTTACCAGGGAAAGCAAGGAGAGCGTTTGGCTTCTGAATTTGATATTATTCATTGTTACTCTTTTCGGTTTCTTCTCATGAGTATCTGTCTTTTCAAAGCCGGTGACGTGCAGGATGCTCTGCCCTGGATCCTTGTACAAACCTGCCAGTTTTCTTGGCTCACTTCCTCCCAGTCCCTGATTCCACGGCCCAGGGGTGTCGTCAGCCTCTGCAGGATTTCGGCACGTTCCAGGGCACATCTTGGAGTCTCCTCCGTGTCAGGCTGTGGTCTGTGGTCTCCGCTTTGCCTCAAGTCAGCGCTGACCAGAAAACCATTCCCACAGGCAGCCTCACGTGAGGCATTCACAGCACCTTCACTTTAGGGAGGACTAGAAGGTCATGGGGAAGCTCCTGTCTTGAGGTCAAGGCCTTTTTGCTCCTTCTCCCACATTGCTACAGTCTTTCTCCTCATTATACAGCGTAGTTTCTCACTTCTTGGGAGACTTGACTATACCAACACCACCCGGCCCTGTCTTTTGCTTGTATTTAAGTACCTCCCAAACCAAGAAGCTTCCTGACAAAGAGGCCGGCCCGAAGCTTGCCTGCCATCTCCCCTTTCCACTAAGATGACAGGGTCCATCTTTCCTAGGGCCTGTTCCTGAATCATCCAGCATTGCTGGCTTCTGTGTTTGGAGTCCAGGATTCTGTGGGCTTCAGTGAGGCTCCCTGAATTGGAGGGGAGAGAGTGAACATAGACCCCTAACCAATGACACTGTCTCTAAGGAAACAGAAGCTGGAAAGGGCTGAGTCTTTGGGGGTGTGTGGATGCCCTATTTTTCTGTTATTCAGTGGTCACTCTGCTGCCTATTAGCTAGGCAGTTTTCAGAGGGAAATCTTCCGAGGATACCTACCCAGAGGAGGGCTGGATAAGCAGGGCTGCCCCAGCCAGGGCCCGGCTCCATTCCGTGGCCTGGAGCGATAGATGGTTCAGTGACTCCACAGTGGTCCTCTCCAGCTATCTTCTGAGTCCAGCAGGGCCTGGTGAGTGTGAACTTGAAAGGTGATGGTAATGATCAGCGTAATGGCTAACGTTACTGAGCCCTTGGTATGGCCAGGCACTTACTGAGCGCAGCACATACATTATTTCATTTAATCCCCACCGTCAACCTGTGAGATAAGTATGATCATCCCCATTTTACAGATGAGGAAACTGAGTCCAGACCACACAGCCAGTCAGTGCTGCCCATAAGTGGTCTTGCATCAAGATGACAGCCTGACAGTCCAAAAGGCAGAAAAGATAGTTTGACCGTGGCTGAAGCCTGAGTTTTGGTCTCTGTCTACAGAAGGCACACCCCTAACACCCAGTAGTGGTGGGCCAGGGCCAGGGGCTTGCCGTGGAGGAGTGGTGAAGGCCTGCGCTCTGCCAGCATCCCCCACCTTGTTCCATCTCTGGACTAAGGGAGTTCATTCACAACGTGATAGCTGGGGCTCAGACCACAGCCAAAGGAGAGAGGTTTGCTCTGTACAAAAGCAAAATAATAAAAAAATAATAATAAATAAGTAAAACAATAATAAAAAGATCATCTAGGTTTCAGCACATTCTCATTCTCAGATAATGTGGGCCCTACGCCCAGAGCCCTGACCTCATTAGTACCCGGTGCTAACCCAGCTAAGGGAACAGGCCAGACACCAGCTTGAGCTTCCGAGTTGGGTGGGCCTGGGGTTGAATCCTAGCTCTACTGTGTGACCCTAGGTGAAATATCTAACCTCTCAAAGCCTCAATTTCTTGATCTGTAAAATGGGATAATAATCTCTCCTGATATGGTCATTGTGAAGCTTAAATGAAGTTCACATGTGTAGATGCTTGGTATGACAGAGCATGTGCCTGCACAGAGTAGGTGAACATGTCAGTGAATGTTAATACTTCCTCCTTGCCCCACTGTCCTGTCCTCTAACTACATCTGGTTAAAGCAACAACACCTTGTGGTTGATCTCTTTGGGGAAATTCATTGGAATAACATGATGCTCTGTCATTTAGATTTTTCTCTTAGTTATTCCAAACCCGGGCCAATGAAGCCAGGATGAGGCTCTGCCTGGAACCACAGCCTGGTGAGCAGTGATGGGGGACCTGACCAGAGACCCCTCCCCAGAATCAGTGCCCTGGAACCAGGTCACATGTAGTCACAGCAGGAGGATTGTGCTGGTTAGAGAAGGGCAGCATGTACTCTCACCTACCCAGGCTCTCCTACATGCCAGGAGGCCTGACCTTCCAGAAACAAATAGAAAATGGATAGCCAGGTGGTTCAACAGAAGAGCCTGAAATCCTGACTCTGTCTCCTTCTGGGTGACGCGGGGTTAGTTGCTGCACCACTCTGATCCAGTGTCCTCTTCTATGAAATGGGGGTCAGGTCAACCCTCCCAGCGTTGTTCTCAATGAATTGATATTGTTTTCAATATTTGAGGCCGATGCCACATTTCCTCCTCAAAGGGGTGACCATGCTGATAACTTGTTTTCTCGAGAACAGTTGATGACTTACACACGGACCCTTACTTCGCTGAGAGGCTCATCTTCTCTTCCTCCCTTCTTCCCTTCTCTCCCTTCCCCTTCCCTTCCTCCGTTCCATAGTCTCATAGCATCTGCTGTTTGTGGGACACACCGTGCTGGGTGCTGGGGAGGACATGAGGAACTTGTGACCTATATAGAAGGTAACACAGGGCATGAATTCCAAGGCATGAGAACTACATTCAATTTTCTCCTGAGAGGAATTTTGAGGTCATTTTATCAAGTGAGGCTGGGTCCCTGGAAGGAGAAGGGACTGGGCCTAGGGTCTACCATCTCTCATCTAGCCTCTTCACCTACCTTAGGTTGGAGAGGCAAGAGGGAGGGTCTTGCCTCAGATGATCAGGAAAAGCTTGAGTGGAGCAAACCCTTGAACTGGGCCTTGAAGGTTGTTTAGAATTTTGGAAGGCAAAGGTGTGGGGTAGGGAGGGCATGCCAGGGGGAAGGGGCAGCTTGAGCAGAGGCGTGGCATCCTAAAGGCAGAGGCTGATCCAGGGCGGGCAAGTGGCTCTGGAGTTGGGGAGAGATGCTTTGAGGGGCCCCCCTCAGCGACTGTGCGTGACCATTCAGGGGCTCACAGATGCAGGGAAATGGCTTCCACCGTTTGCTGCCCTGCCAGGACTTAATTGTATTCATGATAATGAGCTTGGACCCTGGACGCCAGGCTGGCTTATATAAACCTCTCTTAAATGGTGGATTTATGATGCGTTTTGTATAACAGTAGCAGTAACTCAACTGGGCACGTGCTAGATAGATGAACCCAAATACTTAAAGAAATCTGGTCCAAGAACGCTGGTGAAAACACCGCATGATAAATCATGACTACGAATTTGCATGCTCTGGGTCTACCAGGCTGGAGCAAACAATTCTTTAGCCTCCCAGGAGTGGTGAGCGGTGAGCCTTCATGAACACTCAGAGTAATTTATACCCGTGCTTCTGCTTGTCCTTGCCTCTCTAAAATGACTCCTTTGCTGGGAGAGCCCGTGAATTGGCCCCATCTGTTTCGTGTGGCTCTCCTGGTCAGCCTACAGAAGGGATTCCCCCTTGACACCGGCTCCTGCCTGCACTGAATGTCTTTGGCTTCCTTTTAGCCATCTTGGAAAGCGGTCGGTGCTGGTGGGTGGACTTTTCATGGCATGAAAGGGGTTTTGACCCTAAGTAAACCTCACGTGGCATCCTGGTGGCCATGATGCTGTTGATTCCCTTAAGCGGGTGAAAGGCCAAGCCAGAAGCCAGGTCTGATGCCTTTTTCTGGAGGGTGTGATATCGTGCAGCCTAGTCAGAATTTGGGTGTGGTTAGGAATTGAGGGAGGATCTTGTGTGTTGAGAGTTTTAAGGCAATGCATGATTATACAAAAGTTCAGGACTATCTATCCCAATCAGGCCTTTAAGTCCAGACTAAAGGGAAGGGGCATCCACTGTGTACCTAGCCTGCAGGCTCTCTCTACTCTCCTAGTCTAAGGGAGCAGATTTAACTGCTTTCTGGTCCTAGAGGGCCAGGGGTTCACTTGTAGCCTTCAGAAGCCGTTTGTCTTCTCTGGCCCTTTCTGTAAAATAGGGAGCCAGGTTTTTTGTTTTGTTTTGTTTTGTTTTGTTTTTGTCTGACCCACCTGGCAGTAGTCCTACGGGGAGGCCTTTTCCTCAGCTGATGCCACAGGCAACCACTGGGAAAGGTGGACTCCCTGTCACTTGTGCTGGTGGAGCTTGTCATGTGATAGTGAACTCCCTCTCCCCTGGGGGGTGGGGAGCCACACCCATAATAATTGATTTTCTTAGATTCTCATCTGCTGTTGAAAAACCCTCTGGTGTCACATGGAGAGCTCAGGCTCAGGGGCCTGTGTTTGAATTCCAGCCCTGCCTGGGTCTAGCTGGGGGACTCGGGGAGCTGGCCTAATTTCCCTGAGCAATATCTTCTAAAATGAGAATCTTGATAGAATGCACCAACCCTTCATGTTGCCATGAACACCAGATGAAACATGTACAGAAAGCCCCAGAACAGCGCCTCAAACATGGTGGGGTTAACACACTTGGCCCCTGGAGTGTGAAGGATGGAGGTCAGCCTCAGAAAGTTACTGTCCACGCTCATGCCTGGCCGTCCTCCAAATGGGTTTATTGGGACAATGGCGAGGATACAAGATAGGAAATAGGACATCCTCTTCAGTCACACAGAGCCCTTGTTGGAGAGAAAACCTGTCTGTCCTCGCAACATCCAAAGCTTTCCCTTCGGAGTGTGAGGGTTTGTTCACAGCCGTTCCTTGTTCCTGGCAGCCTTTAGCTGACCCAGCCGAGCACGTCTTCCCAGGCTGGCCCAGGCTGCTGGGGGAGGACAGGGTCAAACAGCGTTCCCGCCCCCCTCTATCCCTTCCCCTTCACTGACCTTCAGGTTCTGCATCTGTAAAATGGGATGCCGAAACCCAGCCTGGCATGGTGGTGGTGAAACTTTAATCATATCATCTATGAGCAAGTTCCTGGTGCTAAGTCGTGCTTGGTTAACTGTGATTTTTCATCTTGGCCTGACTGATAATTGAGGTGGGCTCACCCCTTAGCATAAGGCTGAAACCCCTTCTAACTCAGGCTTCTTAGCTTTCCCACATGCTCTGGGATGCTCTGCCCCACTCCACTCCCTCCCCCACAGGACAGGGAGCTCCATCTTTAGGATCTAAAGGTGTATGTAGGGAGTTTCCAGGACAGGGTTGTGAGGTATGAGCCTTGTCTAAGCCGGTCACTGTGATGGTGGTGAAGTGCCCCACGGCAGTTGCTGTGGCACAGGAAGGGTAGGGCTTTGGAGCTAGGCCCATCCAAATCGCATCCCCCATCTGCTGCTTTCTGGCCCCGGGACACCTTACTCAGCATTTCTGAGACCCAGGTTTTTCACCTGTAGGATGGCTCAGAAAAAGCCTTGCTTCACAGGGGTCCTGTGAGGGTTAAAAGAAATGACGGCTTGAAAGGGTTTCGCATAGAGTTGGTGCTCAATAAATGGTAGCATCCTCTTGTCCTTGTCAAATGTACAGGCATAAAGGGCTGTTGTTTTAAGAATTCTCCTCAATATTTTTGGCTTCTGGCCTTGGCAATTCAAGATGGCAGCCTGTGCCCCAGCTGGAGTTGTTACTGTCATTGTGTTTTCCTTCTTTCCCGTCAGCAGAAACGGGTGCATGCTTCCACACCCCTGATGCGTGGCAGGGGTGGGTGGGTCACGTGAGAGCCATTGTTCCTTGTCCTCCTGCAGAAGGGCACTGGCCGGCCAAGTTTAATGTTCAAGGCTCCTCTTGGGCTTAGACCTCACATCCTGATGCTGTCAGTGAGGGACGGGGCAAGACAGCTGGATCCAGAACCTCTGTCTTACACGTGCCCAGCACTTACCAGGTTTCACCGGTGGGACTGGAGAGGAGCCTGGGCCCAAGCTCACATCCTAGCTCTGTGATTTTGGGCAAGTTGCCTAAGCTCTCTGGGCCTGTTTATTCATCTTTAAAACAGAGGTAACAGAGATGAGAGTAACTCTCTCATATGATTTTTTTGTGAAGACGGAGTTATGCAGGCAAAGTGCTTCATCTGGTGCCTAGCACGTGGTCAATAGTTAATAAATGTTAGCTCTTTTCTTATTTTACTCATATCATCTCCCTTGATCCCCATGAGCCGCCCAAGGGGCAAGCAGGCCATATATGGTGTATTCCTTCTCTAGATAAGGAAATAGAGGTTGAATGTTTCACCGTCAAGGAACCCACAGGAAGGAGTGGCTGAGCCTGGATCCCTGCAAGACACTACATGGCAACAGCGTCTGCACCACTGCTTGATCATGTCCGGACACTGCTCCACAGGCCTGCCTGCACGGGAAAATACAGATTCCTGGGCCCCGCCTCAGGTCTACTGAATCAGAATCCCCAGGGGCGGAGCCTGGAAATCTGTATTCATAAAGTGCCTCTTAAGGAATTCTGGTGCCCACTGCTGGGGTCACCATCTCCATCGCCGGGCACACACCTCACTGTGTGCCAGGGCAGGGGGCCAGGGCAGGAACTCCATAAGTAACAAACAACTTCACAGTCAGCAGCCCGGATGGACAAGGCTGTCTGCCCGTTACGTAGTAGCTTACTGAGATGTGGGTGAAGGAAATGGTTGCTTTAATGCACACTGAATTTTTTCCAGGTCATGGGATTTCTTTCTAGATGAAATAACCTCTTTACTTCTTATGGGCTCTGTGGAGAATGTCTGTTTGCACTGAACTGAAGCATTCTTTGTCAAGATATTATGTTTGGCCTGGACACGGCTAATTGACACGAGGTTACCAAAGCCAGCATGGTCCCTTGCAAAGGGCCCCTGATCCGAAAATTGCCCAGCACCCCGCCCTCCACAGCCCATTCTCCATGCAAGGGGAGAGGTGCCTCTTCCCAGAGGGACACGGCATTCACCCCGTACTTCCTCTGACTTTGATCTGACCTAGTCATTGAGAGGACTGGAACACTGGGGGCTTCTGGAAACCCCCCAGACAGGGGCCCAGACTCAGAGGGCAGCACTAATTTTGAAGAGCTATGCTTCTCAGCAAGTAACCTCGTTTCCTGGAATGCTAAGGAAACATATTCTGGCTCATGGGTTTCCTCCTTCCATCACACAGAGTCAGGAGTTGATTCTCCAAAGACACACCCTTGGGACCTTCCCTTTGGTGTCCTAGAGTTGCCATCCTGGTGGTGGCTAAGCATGTGGACCAAGGATCGGTCTGCCTGGGTTTGAATCCAGACTCTGATATTCACTAACCATGTGCTCTTGGGTAAGAAATTACATTTATTTTAAGCCTTGATTTTCTCATCTGTAAAATGGAAATAAGACTTATCTCCTTAGGTTGCTGTGAGCGTTCAGTGAGGTGACCCAGGAAAGACTGAGTCACATGAAAAGCACTGAGTGAATGTTAACTATCACTATTACTGCATGTCTTTGGTACGGCGTGGGTTTAATATGGTTAGAGGGAAGTGGTGGGGGGCAATTTGGAGACTTAACTCTCTACAGGCAAGTAAGTGATGCATTATTCAGTTTTTTCAGTCACAATTTATTGAGGCCTGGGTGCATAAGGCTGGCCCAGAGGCTGTGCTGGAGAACTAGACAATCCCTTTCCCATAGGGCACACCTCAGGCTGGAGCCTGATGTTAAATGCGGGTCAGCACGTATTGCAAGAAGTGCAAACAGGTGGAAAACGGAAGCCGACGAGAGGAGCAAGGTGTTGGTGGGGAGATCCTTCCCGAGCTTGGGTGGCCAGGGGTGGCTTTGAGACTGTTAAGCTGAGATCTGAAGGAAAAGAAGTTGCTGTTTAGTTGAATCTTGGGAAAAAAGCTTTCTAGGCAGAGGGCAGAGTGCCCCAAGGAGGAGCAGACCTTGGTGTGTTGGAGAAACCTAGGGAGTAAGGGGAAGGAGGGCAGACAGGGCTGGAGTTGTGGGCAGGGGCAGGTCTTGCAAGGCTGGCAGGGCTGAGCTGCCGGAGAGGCAGGAGGATGGGGCCATGGCAGGCCAGCCAGGGCGTGTGGGAAGGGAGGAGACCTGCAGATGGGCCGTGGTAAAAGGCTGCCCTGACTGCGGGGTGGAGGATAGAGGGGCTGGGGCCGAGAATGCAGCAGGGAGGCTGCTGGTAGACCCGGTCTAACACACTAGATCTCACACGACGCACTCAGCCCGGTGCTAAGCTCTTTGGGGCTAATACTGATCCATGCGATGGAGTTCTCTCTTCCAGTCACAGTCCTGGGCTCGCTCTTCCTCTGACTCCCAGCCCATCTGAGCTCACATCTCCTCTGCTCACAGAGGAATCTAGGCCCTTGCTATGTGTTTTCCCAGCCAGGAAAAGTCCAAGCTGCATTTCCCATCAAGCAGCCCCTTACTTCCTGAGTGTTCTGCTCTGCTCACATCACTCTTATGTAAATCTCCCTCAACCGGAGTTTCTCTCTTTCCTGGAACATTTCCTGTCTCCACAGATCAGCTCGTCTCTGCTTCAGTTTCTCTCCTCTGGCTGCTCCAGCAACCACACACCCTGTTTTCTGGTCCCCACTTCTCATCTTTGCCCTGCTTGCCTACTTATCAACAACTTGAATGTAGGTCACAGTCACCCCGGGTTCTGTCCTGGTGTCAGCCCGCTCTTTGTCCCATGGTCGGTGCTGGGTGCAAGAATGGATTTTTGTCACAGGGGGCACTGTTCAGTTGTTTCAGGAGGCACAGTTTGCCTGGGCAGATGGGAAGTGGCCCTTGGTGTAGTGAAGTCCTGACTATTAAGACTCCGCCCCCTTGCCTTGGGCTCAGAGCGTTGGTCCACCCACCGGGGCTTTGGGAAACCAGGAGACTCTCTATCCTTCGGGTGGAGGCCCCATGGCCCATGAGCTCCCTGAGACCACAGTTTCTTAAAAGAATTCAAAGAGGGGCTTCCCTGGTAGCGCAGTGGTTGAGAATCTGCCTGCCATTGCAGCGGACACGGGTTCGAGCCCTGGTCTGGGAAGATCCCACATGCCGCTGGGCAACTGGGCCTGTGAGCCGCAGCTACTGAGCCTGCGCGTCTGGAGCCTGTGCTCCCAACAAGAGAGGCTGCGATAGTGAGAGGCTCGCGCACTGCGATGAAGAGTGGCTCCCGCTTGCCACAACTAGAGAAAGCCCTTGCACAGAAATGAAGACCCAACACAGCCAAAAAATAATAAAAATAAAAAGAATAAAATAAATAAAGAATTCAAAGAGGATGTGAGAGAGACAGAAAAAAAGGTGGTGGTGGTACAGAATGAGGATCAGAGAATTCTGATCAATAAATTCCCCTATAGGGCTTCCCTGGTGGCGCAGTGGTTGAGAGTCCGCCTGCCGATGCAGGGGACACGGGTTCGTGCCGTGGTCCGGGAGGATCCCACATGCCACAGAGCGGTTAGGCCCATGAGCCATGGCTGCTGGGCCTGCGCGTCCGGAGCCTGTGCTCCGCAACGGGAGAGGTCACAACAGTGAGAGGCCCACATACCGCAAATAAATAAATAAATAAATCCCCCTATGAAGTTCCACACCCTGAGATAGTTTCCAGGACATGTTGGCAATATAATGTGATCTGAAAGTATGAATCTCACTTCAAAGGACCGTTTTCCAGTTGGGATGTAGTGGTAGGGGCAGGTGGTGGTCTTACCCAGACCTTCAAGCAGAAGATAGACTTCGGGCAGAAATCTAAAACTCTGAGCTCACTTCCATGGTGGCATCTTGAACTGAATTTTTTCTTTAACCTTCCAAAGTCCAATCGCCTTGCAGAACTTAGAGGCAGCTGTTTTATGGCTCTTGGTTGAGCTGTTTAGAATCTACCTCATTACATTCTTGCTTGTCAGTCAGTCAGTCATCACTGGCTGCCCTCTGGGTATTAATAAATCCTTGACTACAGTGACAAGGAGGCAGGTGGCAGCAGAATGCACAAGAAGTCAGGCGTCAGAGAGGCTCACAATGCGTCAGAGCTGGAAAGGTGCTAGAGATCACCTGGTCAGTGGTTTTTTTTTTTTTTGGCCATGCCATGTGGCTTGCGGATCTTAGTTCCACCACCAGGCATCGAACCCGTGCCCCCTGCAATGGAAGCATGGAGTCTTAACCACTGGACTGCCAGGGAAGTTCCTGGTCAGTGGTTTTTTTTTTTTTTTTTTTGGCGGTATGCGGGCCTCTCATTGTTGTGGCCTCTCCCGTTGCGGAGCACAGGCTCCGGACGCGCAGGCTCAGCGGCCATGGCTCACGGGCCCAGCCGCTCCGCGGCATGTGGGATCTTCCCGGACCAGGGCACGAACCCATGTCCCCTGCATCGGCAGGCGGACTCTCAACCACTGCGCCACCAGGGAAGCCCGCTGGTCAGTGGTTTTGAATGCATTTAATCATAGAATTCCTGGCCAAGCAGAATGTTACTTAAAAACCCAATATGTTCAAAAGAATAAAGCAGAGCTGATTTGACTGAAACGGGGTGAGGGCCTACTGGCCACAGGCTTCTTCTTACCTCAGTGGTTTGCTGAGACATCTGAGGAATGCAGAGATGGGCTTGGAAACCACTGATCAGTTCAGACAGGGGAGTGACTTTCCCAAGTGACCAAGGCCCTTGGAGACTCATGGCTTAAGGGGTAGCATGGCCCAGTGACTTCCCCTGAACTGGGGTCCAGCACTCCGGACTCCTAGCTCAGTGCCCTCTCCTGTAATCGAGCTCCCTGTCTCAAACAGTGAGTGTCCATCGGCCCCTGATATGGAGCCTCTCCAGGAGGAGGAAAGGGGGAATATTCACTTTGAGATCCCCAGTAGTGTTACTGAAACATTAGACCTGCTCTTCCTTCCCCCAACTGGAATCACTGGCAGGAATGAGTCATGAACTAAGGATGCTGCTGGAAAGACTCACTCCTTAAGGAGCCTCGGGTGTAAATGGATGGAAAATGAGTCTCAGTGAAGATGGAACCAGGTTTGGGCTTTGTTCGGTGGTGGATAGGAGCCATAGGATAAAGGTGTAAAGAGCCATCAGACTCCCTGCAGCCTACTTACCACTCCTGTATTTGAGGGTGATGAGTCAGTTGTTGCTAAGTTTGGCTGCATAACAAACAGCCCCCAGTCTCAGTGGCTTATAAAGGTTTTCCTTGTGTTGCATTTGGACTGTGCATTGACTGTGGTTCTGCTCCATATACTTTCTCATTCTGTGACATGCCCATTTTATTGTGGCTGAGAAGAGCAAGAGGCTCTTTAGTCACGTTTGCATAGTCACATTTAAAACTTCTGCTCACATGGGGCATACTTCATGTCTTCTCACATTCCATTGGCCAGAACAAGTCACGTGGCAGAGCCTGATAGTGGGGCGGGGCCTTTGTAAGTCACAAGGCAAGAGGAGGGAGGTTGTGTAATTCTCTTGCAGACAAGGGTGAGGGTAGTGAGTAATTGCGAATGAGTGTGGCCTACCACAGCAGGTGTTGGGAGAAGTGGTGGTGGAAGATATACAGGGTGCCTATCTTCATAGGATGTAGTCTTTGGAGATAGAAAGACCCTTTAACATCTCTGGACCCCAGATCCTGAGGACACTAAGAAGTGTTTGCTGAGTCTCTCAGAGCCCTGGTTCCCAAGCGATGTCATCTATCATTAGTGGAGGACTTCTGTTTTCCTTTTCCTTTCCCAGAAGAGGATGTGGGCCTGAACTGGCTTGCAGAGGCAGTGATGGGCATCCCCTGTTGGTGCTCGCCAGTTTTGGTGCCCAAGGAGGCCCAGGGAACTCCACTGACTGGCATTGCTCCAAGGCCATGCTTGGCAGGAGAGTGGGAGGGTGGGAGGGCTGAATGGTCATTCCCACTATGTCCCCCTCAACCCTTTCCAGGAATTATGTGCCTTGTACTTTATGGTATTGCTTTGACAGATGAAAGATCAAACCTGAAGCTCTTTGAGATTCTGGGCCTCCAAAAACACCTTCCCAATGGAAATCAATGGATGCCTCCTTTAATGGAAGGGTTAGTGTTTTTCATGGTATTGATTACTAGTAAGTTGAGAATTAGGAAATCACTCTGCAGTGGGATCACTGGCGACTGGGATCTGGGTTACTTGGGAAAGTGCTGCTGCCAACCTTTTTAACAGTGTCAGCAGCTCCTGGCTCAGCAGAAACATCACACCAAGCACCTACGGGGTCCAGGTGGCCTTTGATCAGACAGAGAACGCTGAAGGCTTCCTTCCCACAGTGGCCGCTCCTGAGTCTGCCTTCTGCAGAAAATCCCACGACTGGGAGTGCTTATGGCTCTCAGAGCTGCTGCTGCTTCCACAGCCTCTGAAGCTCAGTGTCAAAAGCAAACTGGTCTCCAGGCTGTTGGGTGAGGAAGACAAGAATTCAGACAACAGGGGGCCTGAGAAGGAGCCAGGAACCTGTACCCATTTCTGCATTCAAATGACCTTCCCTGGTATTGCAGGACGAATCAAGAAAAGCTAGATGCATGATCCGAAGTGTGCCGCGTCCACTCTGCAGGAAGACAAGCCTGTCCTGGGTCAGGTCAGAGAGCTCTGAAGGATGCGGGAGTCCAGAGTAGTCTGTTCATGAAGACCTTTGGTTCCTCTGAAGCTGCTCCAGCTTCTAGTTTTCCAAATGTTTTATTTTGAAAGATTTCAAACTTATAAAGAAGTTGCAAGATTAGTACAAGGAACATTCATATACGTTTCACCTGGCCTCACTATTCTTAATGATTTGCCACGTTAGCCTTGTCTCTCTTTCTTCATATACTTATTATCTCCCTGATCCATTCGAGAATTAATTATAAGCTTTATGCCCTCTGACTACTTCAGCATGCTTCTCCTAAGAACAAAGACATTTTCCTGCAGAACCACAGTATACTTATCACACTCAGGAAAATTAACGTCAGTACAATACCATTATCTACAATCCTTATTCATATTTCCCTTCTGGGCAGAAGGATGTTCTTTATAGCAGGTGTCCGCTCTAGGGGTCAAATCCTGCCAGCTGCCTGTTTTCATAAATGAAGGTTTTCTTGGAACACAGACACACTCAGTCATGTACGTATTGTTTATGGCTGCTTTTGTGCTACTGCGGCAGCATTGAGTGGTCGTGACAGAGACTGTATGTCCCGCAAAGCCTGAAGTATTTTACCATCTGACCCTTTAAGATAAAGGTGCTAACTCGTGCATTATTAGCATTGGTATCATCCAGGATCCAATCAAGGCTCATACTTTGCATACATTTTTGATTTTTTAAAATGTATAAATGATCCCTAACTTATGAACATTTTTTTTTTTTTCGTTACGCGGGCCTCTCACTGTTGTGGCCTCTCCCGTTGCGGAGCAGAGGCTCCGGATGCGCAGGCTCAGCAGCCGTGGCTCACGGGCCCAGCCACTCTGTGGCATGTGGGATCTTCCCGGACCGGGGCATGAACCCGTGTTCCCTGTATCGGCAGGCGGACTCTCAACCACTGCGCCACCAGGGAAGCCCAGAACAGTAGTTTTAAATGTGACTCTGCAATTTGGCACAGCCTCTTCCTCTTCTCAGCCACAATGAAACGGGCATGTCTTGGAATGAGAAAGTACATGGGGCAGAACCATGGCCTGTCGCCTTAAGACTTCATGACCTGCTCCCTCCATCCTCAGTTCCCATCATGTCCCTGTATAAGCCCCTGACTCCATGGAACTGTTTGATGTAGTGACATGAGGTATTCATGCCCCATATATCTTTGTTCCTGCAGTTTCCTCTGCCTGGGACGTCTCTCTACACTTTGTCTTTGAAGATTTAGTGCAAACGCTGCCTCTTGGAAGCCTCCCAAACCTTTCTCATTTCCCATTCCCAAGATCCCTTTACCCACCATCTGGTCGTCTAAGCTCCTGAGGCCCACTGGATTTTCCATCATCACAGCACTTCCCACACTCGTACACTGATTCATTTTCCGTTGTTTTACCCTCTTGTTTGTGGAGGCCTTGAGGACAGGGACTATGTCTTATTCATCTTCGTCTCCTTGGTGCCTAATATAAAGACCTAACAGGCTCAGTAATTGCTTATTGAATGAATGAAAAGGTCCTTCCATCGCTCGAGGGCTTCTCTCTTATTCCCAGGGCCACCTTGGGGGATTTCCAGGCTTCTCTTCCTCCTGCCCTTCCTCTCCCAGCGCTTGTGTGATGGGGGTACTCACCCTTATGGTTGCTGATTTACAAGTGGCCTTAGATCATTCCAGTGCAGGGACTGAAATGACAAGAGATGGAGAGAGGAGAGCAAGACAGACCACCGACGCCACCAAGCTCTGCAGCCAGGAGTCCCATTTCAGCCCATCACCACCTCTGGCCCAGACTGCGCAGTCACCGGTGATAGCTTAGAGTTGGTGTTCCCAGGCACTGCTGTGCGGCTGATAGAATTAGCAGCGAACAGAGGGAGCTCCAAGTGTGCTGAGCACCATCTCACTGGATCCTCATAGATACCTGGGCAGAGGGCATTGTCTCCATGCTCCAGGTGAGGAAACTGAGGCACAGAGAAGCTAATGACATGGTTAGGAAGTGTCAGAGCTGGGAAAGACTGGGAGCTGTGTGATTCCAAAGCCCTTCTCTCCATCACCTGCCATTTACCATGATTTCCCTTGGGAGGGGTGGTGTGGTGTAACCTCTGAAGGAATTTATTGTCTTAGGTAGTGTTGGAATTTGGGGCTAGAGCCTAGATCAGGCTATTCAGTAGAACTTCCTGCGATGATGGAAATGTTCTAGATCTGCTCAGTTTAATGTGGTATCCGGTAGTCTGCTGCCACTTTTGAACACTTGGAATTTGGCTAGTGTGACTTGTTTCATTTTAATTAACATATTTAAAATTTAAATAGCCACTTGTGGCTAGTACCTGCCGTACTGGATGGTAGAGACAAGGGTAAATGTTGGCCAAGTACATTCTGGGTAAATACGCTGTGTGGGTTGGCTGGCTGGAGACTTTTCCTTCGGTTAGCGTGGTTTTCATAGAAAAATTGGCATTGAATTCCAAACAACTCGATTAGCAACCAGTTTGCTCTGGAATGGGGGACTGCCTGCCCTGCCGTCACTCTGATGAGCAGAGACAGTTTTCAGGTTTGCATCTGAAGCAAATGAATCTTCTAACGCTGAAACGAGGCAGAGGAAATGCATGGGGTCATGAGGAAGATAAGAAGGGAGATGTGGAAGAGAAGACCCTAGGGACTAGAGTGGTGGAACGGTTATATATTTATTCTAGTTCTGCCCCTCCAAGTTCTCGCCTTGTATCCTTCTGGGGATCTGGGGATGCAGGGCTGGATTTGGGTTCCCAGCTGAAGTTCACAGCAGCGTGTAGACTCCCAAGAATATGCCTGTACTTTTCCTAAAATTAATTTTTATTGGAGTATAGTTGCTTTACGAAGTTGTGTTAGTTTCTGCTGTACAGCAAAGTGAATCAGTTATACATACACATAAATTCACTCTTTTTCTTAGATTCCCTTCCCATTTAGGTCACCATAGAACATTGAGTAGAGTCCCATTCTAAGTCCTAAAAGGACAGTCTTATTACTGCCTGTCCTTTTAGGACCTAGAATGGGGTTCTGGCAGAGAGTCAGGTGTGCTGTGTCTTAAGCTGGCCTGTTCAACTAGTGGCTGTCTACACAGTTATAAACCTGGGCGTTGGGGCCACACACCCTGGGGTTAAAGCTTACAATCTCTGTGACCTTGAGCAAGTTACTTCACCTCTCTGTGCCCAAGTTTCTCCAAATGTAAAATGGAGTTAATGTCAGTACCTAATTGATGGGCCTGTCGTAAGGGTTAAACAAGCCAACCCACGTTGAGCCTGTGCCTTGCTCGTGGTCAGCATCCAGCAGGTCCTTGCTGGTTTTAGGACGTTAGTACGGTCGTGATGCGCCCAGTGTCAGATCAGCACAGTCTTTTATGTTCTGCCCTCTGCCCTTTCTTTCTTTCTTTCTTTCTTTCTTTCTTTCTTTCTTTCTTTCATCTGCACTGGCAGTGTTTTGCTTTCAGAACTGAAAATACTTTTGGGAGCTTTGCAAGAAATTGCTCCCAGATCCTGGGAAAGGATGTCTGTTTTCTCGTCTCATCTCCCTGTCTCCGGATATTTATAGCTCTGGAGAGAAAGGAGTTGCTTCGATTTCTCAGAATAGTTTCCACAGAAGTGTGATGTTGGGGAGACAGGGCTGCGGCGGTGTTGGGTTTGGCGTCAGAGCCTGGGGCTGAGTCCCACTTGCTAGCCCTGTGACCCTTACCCTCAACCATAAGCCATGAAAATATTTTGAGCCTCAGCTTCCTCATGTGGGAAATGAGGATGGAGTGACAGTCAAATGAGATAATACACATGGGTGTGCCCAGTTCACTGCCTGAACATACAAGACACTGTGTCAGTTGAATCTGAGCCCTTAAATCCTTTGTCAGCTTCAATGTTCAAACTCACAAGTAGGCAGCTACTTGGGGGCCCTGCATGGTGGGGCTCTCAGCTGGAAGCTGTCCAGTTATGCGGTGAAAGGCAGCAGAACTGTGTTCCTAGCTCCTGCCTTGTCCTCTACCAAGGGGCCCTATTTAGACTGTTGAAACCAAGTTTCTAGAAAGAACAAGCCGCAGGCTGAGCTAAATTTGCACTGTGGGAGCAAAGTCAGAAAGCGCCAAGTCCCCAGACCCCAGAGGCGCGAGGCCTGCAGCCACGTGCTGACTCCAGGATGGATTTGGACACACCCCTGCGAACTGAGGGGTTCCTGCTGGGCTAACTGAGGGCACTCCTGCCGGGTGGGACAGGGGTCCAGGAGGCAGCTGGTGGGCTGGGGGTTTTCGTTTGCGGGGGGGTCCTGAGCAGAAAACATGGCAAATTGTAGGAGGCAGGGAGAGCACAGCACGCAGAAGAAACAGGGCAGTTCTTCCATCTCCATCGGTGAACCTGAGGACTGCAGGGGACGGAATGAAGCCTCAGGCAGGCTGGCTGGAGGGAGGGCCTGGGCCCCAAGCTAGGCAGACCCGAATTCAGCTGTGTTTTGCCGCTTTCCTCCCTGTGACCCAGGTTAAACAGCCTCCCTCAGCCTCGAGGGTACCCATCATTCAAATGGGGATTAAAGGTACACCACTTAGTATTTGGATGAACTTAATACGTGATTGATTCCTTTTCCTCATGGAATTTCAGGATACATAATACATCATTTTCTTATCTACCGACTTATTTTGCTACTTGCAGAAATCCACGTGGAGCCTTACGTGGAGCTTTGAAATCGTGCTGTGTGCCCTGGGGGATGGAGGCCAGCTTGGCAGGGATGGTGGTGTTTCCAGAACAACTCCTGAGGCCCCGGTTCTGCCTCCTGGAAGACCTTTATTAAAGAGTAGAGGTTAAGAGTGAGGGCACTCAGGTGGCCTGGGCAGAGCCCTGCCCACCGTGTGGCGTAGCAGTTCCTTTCACCCCTGTGAGCCACGGCATCAGGGCACGTAGGTACTAAAACCTGCCCGCCCTGAAGATCTGTGGTGAGGTGAAATGCGGTGGTGGGAAGCGGCCATTGTTATTACCCACCCGCCTCCTCTGTTCCGACCTCCCCTTTCCACATAGACGACTCCCCCTTGCTGGCTCCGCCCGGCAGCCACTCACCCCCTCGATGCTTGGGAGCCCAAGATTTCTGGAGGTAGCACCTTGTTTCCCTGGAGAAACCACCCCCGTGACCCCTGGAAGGCTTTGGGGAAGATCCTTGGGCTCAGTTCCGCACTAAGGTTTATCACCTCCTCCACCCCTACCGCCAAGCTGGACCAGAAAGCATTCCTTCAGAAAACTGTATACTTTGGGGTTGAATTTATGAAGGAACCATCCTCTACTGACATCTGGTTTTTGTCTGATTCTGCTAGACATTTTCTCATCTGCTTTCTCATTTAATCCTTACCACCATCTTGTGGAGTAGGTATTGCTGTACCCATTTTGCAGACTGGGGAACTGAATGTCAGGAAGTTTATGTAACTGACTGACTTAGAAATGGCAGTTCTGGATTTGAATCCAGAACTGTATGCTTCCTCTCCCTGTAACACAGAGCTTCATTTGCAGAAGGATTGATTGTTTGGTCCCAGATATGAAGTTGCCTGGGTGGGGCTGCAGGTAGAGGTTGAGAAAGGCCCTTTCCAGGGTTGCCATGCAGAGAATGTGGCTACGCTCACAAGGAGACCAGATCCCCTTTACTTTTCCTTCCTTTCCCTCCTCAACTCCCGGAAAAAGGCACCCAGCAGTTTCAAGTCTGCTGTTTCTTCATGGATTTTTAGGAAAGATGATGAATGAACCAAGAATTGATAAGAAAAGACAAATGGTACTTGGGTTATGCATTGTTCTAGTAAAATGTATTTTCCACTGCAGGTCTTAAGTGGCTTTTTCCTTAAAATGCCATAACAGAAAGAAAGGTTAAATAAAATGAGTTTTCCATGGCAGAAGTGTCAACCAAGGGGCCTCTGCAGGACAGGACCCTCCGGTGGCTGAGCTGTAAACTTGGTCGGCTCCCTGGTGGCAGAGTTGTGGCATGTTATGCCAATGAGGGGCTCCCCAAGAAAGGCCTGGCAGGAATTTCAGTAGCTCTGCTCCCTGGAGACCTAATCGGGCCTGAGGGCCCAAGACAGTGGTCCCCATCAGCACTTGCCATGTAGTGAGCTGGTCTCCATTTCCTGGACCACCGCACCTGACGTGGAGCCTGAAACCCGAGGGAGGGTCAGGAGCTGGGTCGTGGGGCAGAGCCCTTTCCAGCAGAGCTTCTGCTGACTCTGAAGGAAGTTTCTCCCATGGGTGGGACTCAAAGGGCTTGCCCTGATCCAACGTCCCTAGGGATACCTGCTTGTTCCAGGCCTTAAAGATGTTGGTACCAATTGGTGAATTGCCTTCCAGAAAGATTAAGTCTATTTACTTTCCTGAATCTACCTTGAGCAAGTGTCTCTGTTGTGATTTGAAAAGATCTCGTTACAGCTATTCTGTTCTGTTCCATGGTTCCACTGCGTTCCATTCTCTCCCATCCCCTCCCTTTCCATCGCATCCCATCCCATCCCATGCCATAGCTCTCCATGCTTTAAACAGTCACGAGTTGGTACTCAGTTCCAGGTTCTGTTCTAAGTATGACAGCGCAGAGATGATCAAGATGCAGCCCCTGCCTTTTTGAAGCTCCCCCTCTAACGAGGGAAATAAGCAGACAATTATAGTGTGACACAGATGGTAGAGGGAGAGACTGGCTGCCCCTTCCCCTGGACAAAGTCACCTCACCCACAAATATCCCAGAAACAGAGGCAGCGGTAAAGAAAGTGAGGGAGGGGGTCGTCAGGGAAGGCTCCTTGAAGGTGATGATTGGGTTGAATTTTCAAAAGGTGAATGGGGGTTTACTAGGCAAACAGCAAGTCTCTAAACTAGCGCTTAAATAGAACTTGCTAGGTGCTGGGCAACATTCCTGGCATTTTATATATTTTAACTCATTTACTTCTCGTAACAGCCTGTGAGGGAGGTGCTCTTATCACCTCCATTTTTCAAACGAGGAAGCGGAGGCACAAAGCGATAGTTTAGTAAGTGGTAGAGCAGGGTTCAAACCCAGGCAGGCTGTGGCTTTAATCACCGCACCTCACGGCCACTCTGGCAAGGCAGGGAGGACATTCCAGACACAGAGGTGAGAACTGGCGCTGTCCTTGATCATGGGCACTGTAAGCGGGGGCTCCAGGAACCCCTCCTCCTACAGTGCAGATACTGTCTTATTTTCTCCATGAAGTAAGTCTCCTCGAGCCAAACTGTCCACCTTCTTGGCCACGGAGCAGCAGCGGGAATCGTTGCCACCTTTCCGCCACCTCCCCTTGCTTTCCTGCCAGGGAAGCTGGGTAAATTCAGCGGCTTCTCAGCTGCTGGGACTCCAGGCCAGGAAACTCTGAGCCTTTCATCTCTGATGTTTTTAGAGAAGGTGGGAAATGCTGCAAGGCCCAGGCATGATGCATGGTCATTCTTGCCGCTACTTGCCCCAGGCCTGGGGTACACCCAGCCTCTACCCGCAGGGACAAATTCTCCCTTCGCCCAGGGCCCAGCCTCACTGCAGCACACAAGCTGGGACATTTGCAAGCACTTAACTAAGTAGGACTTAGGCATTCTTTCCTCCCTTGTCTTTTCCTAGACAAAATCCAGGGTCCCACTGCATCTGTTACAAGGTATGGTCTTTTCTCTATTTTAGCATGCCACCAATCGTAAGACAGATCATTGATTTAATGATAGCTTTTCAGAGGAAAAAGAAGAAACACTATGGCATTAAAGTACACATTGATTGTAAGATTCATCACCATTTCAGAAACATTGAAATGTAAAAAAGAAATGAACATCTTAGAATACAGGGAATATAGTGTTTTTTAAACATATTGTGGTCAAGTGAGGGCACCTGCATGGTGAGGTTGTCCAACAGGGGGTGGGGGGTGGCACTGGCTGGCACTGGCCAGGGCAGGGTGGTAGACACCCACATCCATCCAGCCCTGCCTCTGCTACCTTCATCTCCAGTCATCCAGGCCCACTTTGAGGACCTTTCAAGTAGCTCAAAAACACTCACAGCTGAATTCATTCTTTAATTGAGTTTGGCAAATAATCAGCTCCCACCTTGAGCTGGGAAGTGTCGAACTCAGTGGGTGTGCAGGGTCCAGCAATGATGATCCCCGGGAACCTTGACCCATCTTCCTGGAGGTTGGCTGGTAATTGGAGCTTGCCATGTGGTGTGAGATCAACCTGCCCTGAGTCTAAAGCTGGCAACTTCAGATGCGTTGCTTTGCCTCTCTGGGTCCTAGACTCCCCTTCTGTAGAGTGAGGATGCAAGACAATAATTATGGCAGCTAATGGTTAGGAGGTGCTTAAAACACGCCATGCATTATTCTGTGCGTCTCATGAGCACTAGCCATTTAACCCTCACAACAACCCTGTGAGGTTGATACTGTTACTCTCTCCATTTTTCAGATGAGAAAATGGAGGCACAGGGCAGTTAAGTAATTTTCCTAAAGTCACACAGCTAGTTAAATGGCAAAGATAAGAGTTGAACCCAAACTTCTTGGTTAAAGGGTCCATGCTATTAACAATGAAGGTACTGGGTTAGATCAACAATTATTGCATTTTAAAAAGCCAACATGGGGCTTCCCTGGTAGCGCAGTGGTTGAGAGTCCGCCTGCCGATGCAGGGGACACGGGTTCGTGCCCCGGTCCGGGAAGATCCCACATGCCGTGGAGCGGCTGGGCCCGTGAGCCATGGCCGCTGAGCCTGCGCGTCCGGAGCCTGTGCTCCGCAACGGGAGAGGCCACAACAGTGAGAAGCCCGCGTACCGCAAAAAAAAAAAAAAGCGAACATGACCCTTTTAAAAATGAAACCTACATAGAGGTCCAAAAATAAAACAGATAAGATGACAGTCTTTCTGGTTAGAGAAGAGTAAGGCTCAGAGTCTCTCTTGTTTGCAGGGACCTGGGGGAACTTCTGTGGCAGCCTGGGCTCCTTGAAATAGCATGAAAACAGCTAGACTAGACAGTTTCCAAGGGCCATCCAGTGGCAGCGTCCTGAGATTATCAGGGAAAGACACAAGAGACGTGTTGTCTTCCTGGGCAGGCTAATGGTGTGGCACATGTTCTACGTAATATTCTTGAAATATTTTTTCAACATGTATTTGTTGGGACCATGGAGAAATGGATTACCTAGTAATAAAATCTGTATACCTTTTTCTTTCTGTTCTTTAGGCTCTAACATGCACTGAACATAACATTTAAGCTTTGGGCCTGTAGATTACTGCACATTTTTCTGTTGCTCATAACTGGATAGTGTTAGTCACTAATATTTGCTAAAGGTAACCGTAGGTTACGCTGACACATCGTAAAGTGTTTGCTCCCTGCAAACAGTGCTTTACTCCTTTCAGAGTGTCAGTTGACTGTTTCGCCAAGTTCAAGCTGCTGGCTGCTGGCACTACGGGAGCGGGCGGTGTGGTCTGCGTTTGCATGGTGCAACTGCCACACGCAGAGTAAAAATACTCAGCAGAGGCAAGGAGCTGGGCCAGTGAAAAGTCTTACTTTGATATTAATTTTTTTTCTCAAGGACACTATCTTGCATAGAAGTGAGACGGACTCAACTTTTCGCCAGCTCTGTCTATTCCATAATTGCCCATGGAAACCTGAGCTAACTGGTACCATATGGCTGATGCACTCCAGTGACATTTTTGCAATCCCTGTAGGTGCCATTTCAGGCAGCTGTCAGGGCTGCCCTGTACGGGGTGCAGGGTGTGTACGGCACAACTCTAGGTGCAGATGACAGTGTGAATGGCGTCCCCTGGGGTTTTGCCACCTGCATGTACACTGCTTGGCCCTGGCACGTTGACTTCATAACCACACGATAGAGTTTCACCTTTGCTTCTTGCATTTACCCCAACTGCATGAGAGCAGGTGGTGGAATTCTTTGGAGAAGAGGTCATCTCTTTGAGAAAGAGTCCACTTGGTCCAGGAGAGGTGCTCCCTAACCAGGCTGTTCTATCTGACCATGGGGTCTGTCCCTAGATCTGAGGAGTATCTAGCCAAGGAAGCCTTGCCGGAAGCCTTCACCATTGCCTTGCTGCTCTAGTAATTCTATTAAGGAAATGAGGTCAATCTGACAGGATGTGTCCTCTGTGGGTACATTAGTTTCCTAGGGGGGTTGTAACAAAGTACCACAGAGTGGGTGACTTAGTAGAAAATTATTCTTTTATAGTTCTGGAGGCTAGAAGTCCAAAATCAAGGTGTTCTGTAAAGCCATGCCCCCTCTGAAGGATCTAGGGGAGAAGCCTCCCTTGCTTCTTCCCAGCTTCTAGTGGTTGCAGGCAATCCTCGGTGCTCCTTGGCCTGTAGCTGCTCACTGCAGTCTCTGCCTCCATCTTCAGGTGACCTTCTTCCCTGTGTGTCTCTGCATCTCTCTCTTCTTAAAAAGACAGTAGTCATTTGATTAAGGCCCACCCTAATCCAGCATGACCTCATCTTAACTAATTATATCTACAAAGATGCTATTTCCACATAAGGTCACATTCTGAGGTTCTGGATAGACGTGAATTTGGGGGATGGGGCGCATTATTCAATCCACTATAGCAGGCCATCTGGGCTCCTACGGCTCAAATCATCCCTGGTGTCACTCTCTTAGAATCTTTCATGGGTGCCACCACACGTCTGTAGTCTAGAATTTACTTCCTTTCTCACTTTAGAAACTGGAGCTATACGATGCATGGTACTAATCTCCTGACTTTTCTTCTCTTATTCTCCAGAACTCGTTAAAGACCATGAAAATGGGTCTAGTCATTCACTGGCAAGTTTCCTTAGTGCCCTGAATTCATCCAAGGCAGGAGATGTGCCTTGTTTAGGTAGTCAGGTGCCATCGTGCGTCTTCTTGGACCACCTTGGGTTTCTGTTTATTTATTCATTCAGCAAACAGCTATAGAGAGCTTTCTGTGTGCCCGGCTTGTGCTAGTCCTGTAGATACTGTGTGAACTGGAGTGACAATGAACTTGTTGTTTCCGTGATGATCAAGGACTCGAAAGAAGTAGACATATAGATATGTAATGAAGCAGTGATAAGCCTTGTGAAAAGGAAAGAGTCATGGGAGGGAGGAAGGTTGTGTTTCCGATAGGGGAAGGAGGGAAGTCTTTCCCTTCCCTGTGATTGTTCAATGCTTAGCAGCAGATTACAGTCAGGACCATGGGTTTCCCAATCCAGTCGCTCCCAGCTCCAGGCTCACCTGTGGGGCAGCCAAGCCTGTATCCATGCTCCGGGGAACCCTGGCCTCCTGACAGCTGGCTCGGGCCTCCACTCTGTCCCAGACGCCACCATCATTAGCTGGTGCTAAGGCAGGACGTATTCTGAACGTGGCTCTGACAACGGGAGTTATCCTAGATGAGGCTGTCTGGCGCTTTTAAACCTTTTAAAGTCTAGGAAGGCAGCATGGTAAGGAGGAAAGAGGTTGGCTCCTGGTGACAGGTCAGCAGGGCTTATGTGACCTTTTACAAGTAATTTAACTTCGCTGAGCTTCAGTCTCCCCTCTAGAAAATGGGGATACTGTTCCCACCTTAGAGCACGATAGTAAAGGAAGTGAAACTGTGTCACGTAGCTGACGCTCACCAATATGAACTCAAATTCCATTCGCTTGTTCATAAAGACCCCATGAGACAGGCACGTGTTATTGACCTGGGAAGCTTCTGAAATCTTTCAGTGCACAGAGTGGGTGCTGAATAAAATGAGTGGACGGATGGGGCAAATGAGGCAAAAGGCTGCTTGTCTTTGGAGTCTCCAGAGGGTCTGTGAGCCCTCTCCTCCCTCTGGCACCAAAAGTGTCTCTCCCTTGTTCCCCCTCTTCCTTGTAGGAGTCTGGGTTTCTGGGAGGTTGGGAAAGGTCAAGAAGAATGCGTCCAGAGGTGCAGAAGCTGCCCCTGAATATCTTTGCCATGCATGGGACTAAATCTGTTGGAAATTTTGGGGTGCAGGGAATTACTTCACAGAGAATAATTGGATTTCCCTCAAACAAACAGGGTGGTTTAAGTGAGAAACCAGACCTCAGGTGAGTTTTGTTACGGGGGATGCTCACCAGACCTGTGTATCCACACGCTGACACATGCCTACTCCTGGGGCCACGCTATCAAGGTCTGACTCTTCTGAGCACTGGAGCGTGGATTAAATAAGCTGGGGTTGGGGAAGATAAGAACCCTGTTCCTGGCAAGTGTTTACACCATGTAAGGAAAATGCTCACAAGTTAGAGCTGATAAAAGAGGCCCCCGAAGCCTACGGGCTGCCAGAAAGGGCAGGTCCTTGGCATCTTCACTGGTGTGGTTGTTGGTGGTGGGCAGGGCATGGACAGGATGTCGTCAGTCGGTGGGCTCTGACCTTGCCCTTTGCCCTTCCCTGGGCAGCCAGGGCTCCCTTCAGGACTCATCATTGGGAATCTTAGTTTAAATCCTGCTAGTTTCTTAGCATCTTTGAGTCTCAGTTTCCACATCTGTAAAATGGCAATAATGATATATACTTCACTGGGTTGTTGGTAGGATTTAATGGGACCGTGATTTCAAAGTGCCTAGGAAGGTGCCTGCAAGAGTAGGTTCAAGGGTTACAGATTCCTGACGTACAGGCTGCTCAGGACCAGCTCCTGTTGCTCCCCACTCCCTGCTCGCTCCTTCCAGGCCCCTCACCCCCTTTCTGGGGGATGGTGGGCTCAGATGAACACTGTCAGCAACAGGGCCCTACAGGCCTCCAATCTGGCTACTTTTGCCTTTCCATGAACACCTTCCACATACAGGGTATCTGCGGGAGAGATGGACCTGTATAAGCCATGGGAGGGAATCAGACACACTCTCACAACCCAACTGCTGAGAGCACTCCTCTTCCCAAAGTGTGTCCCATGGAGCACCAGTTCCATGCAGTAGAATGCTGTGGCTAAATACATTTGAAAATCTTTCTTCTTAGATTCCATATACATGTGTTAGCATACGGTATTTGTCTTTCTCTTTCTGACTTACTTCACTCTGTATGACAGACTCTAGGCCCATCCACCTCACTACAAATAACTCAATTTCGTTTCTTTTTATGGCTGAGTAATATTCCATTGTATATATGTGCCAGATCTTCTCTATCCAATCATCTGATGATGGACACTTAGGTTGCTTCCATCTCCTGGCTATTGTAAATAGAGCTGCACATGTATATGGAATCTAAGAAAAAAATAATGTCATGAAGAACCTAGGGGTAAGACGGGAATAAAGACACAGACCTGCTAGAGAATGGACTTGAGGATATGGGCAGGGGGAAGGGTAAGCTGGGACAAAGTGAGAGAGTGGCATGGACATATATACACTACCAAACGTAAAATAGATAGCTAGTGGGAAGCAGCCGCCTAACACAGGGAGATCAGCTCGGTGCTTTGTGACCACCTAAAGGGGTGGGATAGGGAGGGTGGGAGGGAGGGAGACACAAGAGGGAAGAGATATGGGAACATATGTATCTGTATAACTGATTCACTTTGTTATACAGCAGAAACTAACACACCATTGTAAAGCAATTATACCCCAATAAAGATGTTAAAAAAAATCTCTCTTTATGAATGACCTAAATATATAACCACACTCAAGACTCTATGACACCTTGTAGGAAGAAAGCCTGGTTCACTTCTAGGGTGTCCCAAATGCATTTCATCACAGAAGTATCCCCCACCCCTTTTTTCACATAACACCTGCTAACAGCTGCAGATTATGTCTTTCCCAGAAGGCATGTTGGAAAACACTAGAGACACAGATTATAGATATTGCCTGAGATATTTCAGACCAAGGCACGCCGAGTCTAACCGTGCCCCTCCCTCAGCGTGGACCCCGACATCTCTGTGGCCCCCTCTCCTCACAGCGATCGTGCTTCCTCCAGAACCCATCTGCTCTTGGAAAAGAGACAGGGCTGAGGGGACCGTGGGGATGGCGTTTGGGGGTGGGTTGCGGCAGAGGGGAGCAAGCCGACTGGGGAGGCATCCAAGGCAGGGCATGGGGCAGGAAGGGGAGCTACTCTAGAGCCACTGTTGTCACAGTGAGTTTGTAGGGCTTCCAGTTGGGGTACCGCCCTGGGGCAGAGAGATGAACCTGAGCTGACGGGAGCAGTGTCGGTATCAGCGGAGGGGTGGTGACCTGGAGGATCCATCCCCTGGCCCTTAACGGGCAGACCCATTCGTGGTTGTGAAGTGCTGGGCCGTGGCCAACAGTGCAGAGGGAGAGAGGTAATAAATGTATAATTACAAAAGGATCAGGCAAGGCAGGGCCGGGAAGTGTCTGTGTGTTGTGCTGCAGATTCTCCGGTGTTCCCTTCGGGCTGTGCCCTTGCGTTTTCTAGGAGTTAAGTGGATTTCTGGGCCACACTTGCTGACTTGCAACCAGGGGCGTGGCAGGCGACCTTGCACCCAGCAGCGAGCAGTTGCTGCTCAGCAGAAAGTTAAACTTAAAAGGAGGACTGCTTTGCGGGGCTCAGGAGGGGCCAACTGGTTAGCAGTGCCTGGGGAAGCGGGGGGAGCTTGGTGCCCCTCAGTCCTCTCCACATTTCTCCCTTCTGCTTAGGGTCTTCCATGGGTCTCCCTCAGTTCTCCTCACAATGAATGTCAAAGGCGTTTCCCATGGCTGAGCTTTCCCTCCTATCTTCTCTGTGGATTCCCTCTGGTCTGTGGGGTTGGGAGGGCGTGGCGGCAGCTCTCGCTCCATCCATGCCCTGGGGCTGTGGAGATGGGCCTTAGAGGGGCAGCCGTGCTGGCTGAGCGATGTCTTGATTCCACTGGAGTTTGGCTCTGGGTGCTGGGTCAGAAAGGCAAAATATACACAGATGGGGCCACCGTGAGATTCAGGCAGCAGGCAGGAAAGTCTGCTCAAGGCCTTAGTACCAACCCTGGCTGGGGCATAGGAGGAAGACGCCAATCTGGGGATGGGAAGAGGTGCGATAGAGAAAGGGGAACCGGTCAGAACTTCAGGGAGGTTCTCAAATTTAAGAATCTATCAGAATCTTTAGAGGCTTGTTAAAATGTAGATGTCTGAGCCCCACCCCCAGAGTTTGTGATTCAGTGGGTGTGGAGTGGGGCCGGGCCCCAGAATTTGCATATCCAGCAGGTTCCCAGGTGATGTAGATGCTGATGGTCCTGAGTCAACACTTTGAGAACTGCTGGTCCAGACTAAACTAGAACTAGAAGAGCTGTGACTGGAGGTGGGGTCAACCCAGGTACCTAGAGCTGTCCAGGGCTTTGGGAGTGCTCGCGATGTCTGCCCGTTGCATGGGAAGCTATGGCTTCTGGAAAACTGCTGATCTCAGTCTGGAGTGGCTCAGGAACGGGGGTGGGGGGGTGAGGCGTCAGAGGCTGGGCGCGGGGGCAGAGGCCTGGAGATGAGGTGAGGCTGGTACTTGGTTATTTAATCAAGGAGGAGGCCCTTGTCTTCCCGGAGGAAAACCAGCAGCATCGTGTGGAAGCTAGACTGACCAAAGGCAAGTTCTTCAGGTCAGGGCGAGGGGTCTCTGCAAATTACTCTGTGCTTAGCGGGGTCTCACTCCCTCCCGCTCTGTCCACAGTAAGCCCCTGCCTATTGAACCCTAACTGGGCTCCAGGGTCCAGGCTGGGCCTAAAATGCTTCTTCACATTTAATCCAGACTTCGAGGCTCTTTGAGGTTATGTAACTGGCCTCACAGACACTGGGAGGCTGGCTGGGATTTGAACACCACGCTGCCCATATGCTGTTTTTCTCGGTTCAGTAGTCATTTATGCACACCCACTCTCCACCAGGCCCGGAGCTGGGCACAAGGATGCTGGAATGGATGCATTAGATCCTGCCCTCTAGAAGCTTCTGGCCTCTCTGAGGTGATGGAAGCATGAACATACGTGAATACAGCATGACAACAGCTACTGTGAATGTCTGAACCAAGAGTTAGGGGGGGCCAATGGGAGGATGACTAACTTTCTCACGGTCCTAGGCTCCTTGCCACAGTTTGGCCCTGGCAGGTGAGTGAGGCAAGTGCCTCAGAATGACACAGCTCACTTCCCAGAAGCCCCTGACCAGAGGGCAGAGGCCTGACTTCCTGCCTCCTGGGAGAAGACAGGAGACTCCCAGTGCCCCTGGCTGCTTTCTCCTTTCCCTTCTCTTTGGTGAATGCATTTGTAACATGTCACTTCCCTTTATAAAGGTTCTTATTCCAGCCCAGGAAATGAGCAGTCACCTGGGCAGCTCTCCAGGCAACTATATCCACCAGCTTTTCCAAAGCTTCAATCGGCTCTGTCCTCACCAGGGGGGATGAGCTGTAACGGCCTCCCAGGCAAGGCCGCTGCACCTTTATTCTAAGGAAGCTGAAGAGGTCAAAAGTGTTAGAAATTTCCAGGCGTGAGGAATGTGTGTGCAGCAAGGCCTCACTGATGATCTCAGGCCCTGACGGCTCTGATGATGGAAGAGGAGGCGTACGGCTAAGGCAGTGGTCCCGAAGCCATCTTGTCCTCTTTTCCCCAGGATGGGCTAGGGAACACTTGGTTCTCTGACAGACTCTGTTGCATAAGGAAAAACAAAATCAAGTTTGGCCCACATATAAATAGACAGCAACTTTATTTAGTTTACTTTTCCTCAGACACGAATGAATATATAGTGTTGAGCTGACCCACTTAAAAAAAAAGTTATTCTTCCTCATATAAAGAAAATGAATTTGTTATAAAGCATTTGAAAAATATTTTTGGTATGTTTCCTTTTGGGCTTTTTTTTCCTGTATGGAGTTTTGTTTTTATGTCTACAGTTGGGCCACCCACTAAAATGTGACTGCTTCAGAGAAGTGTTCCCTTACCCCCCAGGAAAGGGTAAATTCCCCCATCATACATTCTCACTACATGCTGTTCATTCCCTCCGTAGTACTTATCGCAATTAATAACAATTATCTCCATGTTTGAACGACTATTTGCTTATTTGACTCCTCCAGATTGTCAGTGTTCAGGATAGCAGCCACTAGCCACATGTGGCTATTTAAATTTAAATTAAGTGAAATTAAGTAAAATTAAAAATTCAGCTTCTCAGTTGCACTAGCTGCATTTCAAGTGCTCAAAAGCCACACGTGGCTGGGGGCTGCTATCTTGCACGGTGTAGGAATAGAGCATTTCTGCCACAGGAAGTTCTAGTGGACAGCATTGCTCTAGACCGTTGACTCCCAGGTAGTACACAGGACTCCCACGGTCCTTCTCTCTCGTGTCGTGAAGTATCCTGTGCACCTGGAATCTGAGGATCTAGTGAAACTTGTGAAACGCCTTATTTCTAAGTTATGGATGAATAGAGGAGTGCAGGCCAGGTGGTGGGGAGAGGAAAGCAAGGAGAGGAAAAGAGCAGAAGGGCTTTCAGAAGAGCCGTGTAGGGGTGAGACAGGGGAGGGGCTTGGGATTGCTCAGCTCTGGGCTGCACATGGCACAAGGGTTGGTCATGGTCCCCCACTGGCAGGGTGCCAAAAATCAACATGTCCCATTGGAAAGCCCTGAGAAGGGCCTGCCTTGAGCTCCTCCTCTGAGAGGTCCCAAGCGTAAAGGCCCATCAACCTGCTCATCTAGGAGACTGGAGCCCAAGGAGATCTAGACACTCTACCCTGGGTCCCACCTGGGCTGGGATCATCTGAGTTTACTCCCCTGAGGGGCTGAGAGCTAAGCACTCCCTGCTTCTGGGTCTCTCCTAGGGGACGCTTTGGTTTGCAACTCTGTAATGCTGGCTGACTCCTTGCCCTCTGGGGCTGCCACCAGAGTCCTGTCTTGGAGGCCAAGCCTGCCTTTTCCGTGGCCTCTGTCCCACCATTATGCGAGGCTTCCTCTCCCCCAGCTAACTCCTGTGTCCATGGGCTTTTTGAGAAGGTAAAGTCAGCCAGGACAGGCCCTTGACTCTACTTCCCCATCATGCTTCAGGGCAGACTGAAGGAGGTGAGTCCACAAGGATGTACTTGTGTGGGCTAGCCTCTCCTAGAGGGTGAGGGCAGGGGAGGGGCCATGCTTAGGGTCCCAGCCCAGCCACTAGCTTTGTACCCAGAACAGCCCCAAGAAGCTAGTCACTCGGAAACCACCGTGTGAAATAAACACTACCTATATGCAACATGGAGAAGAAACTGAGAATAACAGGGTAGAGGTTGGCCAGAAAAGCCGGCCAGTGGGTATCAAACTGGAAGCTCAGGGCAGGTAGGAGCGTGGAGAAGAAACCACAAGGACCAAGAGAGCCTTTGCCAGTGACAAGTTCAGGAAGGTCTGGGATCACATATTCCACTTAGATTGAAGCAGCCCCTTAGAGAAGCCCAAGCATGTGGGACAGAGTGGTCCCATCTGCCGTGTTTGGCACTGATGCAGAGAAAAACGCCTCGAAAAGTAAACCAAGCCTTTTTTAGGTCACCTGCCATATCAATTAGACTTAGGTTCAGCAATGAGTTGACAGAAATCTCAGTAAAACAGTGGATGAGGCAGGATAGAAGTGCGTTTCTCTCTTACGTTCAAAAAGCCTGGAGTTAAGCAGTCTGGGGCTGGTCTGGCTCTTCCAGTGTCAGGGGCCTGGGCTCTTTTTAGCTTGTTATCATCTTCAATATGAGCCTTCCAACATATGGTCCAAAATGGCTGTTCCAGCTCCAGCAATTATATGTGCATTCCACCCAGAAGGAAGAAGGGAGGAGGAAAAGTGCACATCCTTTTCCTCTAAGGACAATTCCTGGAAGTTACACATACCACTTCCTCCTACATCCTATTGTCCAGAATATAGTTGCATGGCCGCGTGTTTGGATGTGTAGAGTCATTAGTGACGTAGGGGAGCGGTGATATTGAGCACGTGGCCAGGAGGCCTTCAGGGGCCCTCCTCCTGAGCAATGGGGAGCTCCCTAGCCCAGGGGCCCCAGAAGGTCCAGATGTCAGAGGGAGCTAAGGCTACAGAGGTTCCTGTGAGCAGAATGGCAGGGACCAGAGGGTTAGCTGGGACACGAGTCTTTGTGTTGGATAGCGCTGGTTTTGTCTCAGCTCTCAGTGCCTTCCCAGATGGGTGTTGGAGAGGTGCTTCCTTGCTGCTTGGGATGCCAGGGTCTGCCTTCGCTCCCTGGCCTCTGGCCTCTGCAGTCCCATGAGGGTGTGCCACGCAGTGCACAGTGACAGAGGGTAAGAACAAGGTTAATTGGAAATGTCAGCTTGTGTTCCCTTTTGCAGCCGAGCCATTCAGACCCTTGGAGATGCAGGTTTCAGCCTGTGCTGACTTTATTTGGGTGACCATCGACGAGGTGCTCAGAGTCCCACAGTGATGTGTAATGAGGGCAAATTCAGAGAATTCGGGATGTAAGAAACGGGAAAGGTCTGTCCTGGCATCTCAGCAGCATGGGACTGGGCTGCTTTGGAATCCCCAAGCCCTTCCCACCCAAGGAGTGTGGCACTCAGAGACAGAAGAGAAGGCCCGGAGTCATGGCTCCGTCACCTCCTTGCCGAGCAGCTCTGGGGTGTTTCAGGCAGAGAGAAGAGCACATGCAGATGCCTGTAAGCGTATCCCAGCATGTGGGGCAGGGTGAGACGCTGGGAGGGCTGTGAAGGGCCTTGAACGCCATGCCAAGGAATTTGGACTTTCTCTGGAAGATTGTAGGCTGGTGAGGGTGGAATCTATGTGTGTACTGCTCACCCTGGGTGCTGCGTGGAAGACGGGCTAATGGGGAGTATATGGATGCAGGGAGACCTGTGAGGAGCCTAAGAATCATGGTAGCAGGGGCTAAAGGACCAGCTTGGACATGCAGGCCTTTGTGTTACATGGAGAAGCTCTGTCTTAACTTCCCCTGCCTTTCCACATGGGTACTGGAGAGGAGCTTCCCTATAGCCTGGGATGTCAGAGGCTGCCTTCCTTTTTTTTTCTTTTGTTTGTCTTTTTGTGGAACAGGAGGCATGCCTGGCAGCTTTGCAGAAGCCTGAGCCATGGGCACCGCCGGAGGCTGGGTAAGAGCCCTGCGCGTTCAGGTGGAGCAGCCTCTATTGGACAGAGCCACCCCAAGCGGCCTGTCCCCCGGGCCTCATTATCTGCAGCTGGCTCTTTGCATCGCTTACTGTCTGGAGCCTTGCCTGAGCCTAAAATTACACAAAGTAGGCCAGGAGCTCCTCTGTGGCTGCCCTCCACCTTCACTCCAGCCTGCGGGAAAGATCTGCCTCAACCAGAATTAGGAGAGGCTGGAGCACCTGTGTCCTGCCCGTTGGAAGGCAAAGGGACTTACACACGGGCTGGTGCCAGCGGTGGCTGCTGTATATTGTGCACCTACTGTGTGTCGGGCACAGGGCTAAATACTTCCTGTATGTTTTCTCATTTAATCCTCACGACAGCTCTACAGTGTGGATGTTATTATTCTCATCTTTCATATCCATTAGTTTAAAAGTAGAGGCCAAGCAACCTTTCTGTTTGAAAATGTCTGATCAGGCTGCTCCCTTCCCAGGGAGGCATCAGATGAAAATGACAAAAGCCAATACAAGACTCCTCACCCATCCACCTGTCTGTCCATCCACCATCTACTCACCCACCTGTCTGATCTAAAATTCACTCTGTGCCTGCTCTGTGCCAAGCACTCTAGGAGGTTATAAGGCAGAGGGATGAAGACCTGAGAAGAAATCAGTAACATTTAGGATACCTACTGCGGTAGATACCATGGGCTCTTTGGGGGAGCACGTGTGTTTACATGTCAAGAGGTCAGAGTATTTGGAAAGGTTGGGCGAGAGACACTGTCAGGCAGGTTGGCTGGTCCTAGGTTGTGAAAGACCTTGACGGCCGAGTCAATATTTACGGTTTATCCAGTGGGCAGTTGGAGTCATGCTATGTCTTAAAACATCACGGTGCCAGGATTTGAGTTGTGTTCGACAACTCTAGAGAAAGTACGTTCCGAGATGATGAGCGCTGGGAGATCCTCGTGCACAGGACATGCAAGAGATGATGCTGCAGGGCCTGTGGCAGCAGGGGTGGGTGTGGTTGTGAAAAACGAAAAGCAGAGCCGGACAGTAGCTAAAGTGGAAAAAGCAGATTTTATACAGGACTGGTGCAGTAGGGGAAGAGACCTCTCTGTAGAACTGGGCTCAATTCCAAATACAACAGGACAAGTGGGAATTTATAGCCAAGGAGCAGGGTGGGGTCAGTGGATGGAAAATTACTGAGAGGAAGCATCAGGGTAAGAGGGGATTTTGGCTAAAGTGACCCGGATTCTTGCTGAAGGCAGGTGGAGGTGATCACCTGGGGGATGGTGGAGGATGAGGAAACCAATCAGATACTGAGCGTGATCAGATCCTAAGGGTTGGGGTTGGGGGGGTTCTGGCTAAACTGATTTAGCAGGATTCGTGCTAAAACTGGATGATTCAGAGCTGAACGCGGGAGCCCAGAAGTCCAGGTATAATTGGAAAGCGGATTCTGAGGAGCCTGACTGAAGTCTGGCCAAGGACTCTTTTCAGTTGGGACAGAGAGAAGAGGAAAGAATAAAAAGACGGAAGCAGCAGGACCGGGTGCTTGAGGGTGTGGGAGAGGGGGAGTCTGAGTGGTCCTGGGGTCCTGGCTGGATTGACAGGGTCGTGTGGAACTGTTGTTCACCAAGTAGATGGGTGTGCGGGGCCTCCTCCCTGCGCACCCCCTCTTGCAAATACGCTGTGGTCCAGGGGTAGCTAGGCAGCAAGGTCTCTTTGGGCTTGTAAGCCTCCTCAGGAATGTCAGGGCTCAGTGTGAGTCAAAGAAGGAAGGGAATCCGCACTGGCAGTCTGGCCGAGAGGCTGGGGAGAGGGGCCCAGCAGTTGGTGCCTTCTGCAAGGTGCCCTAGCTCTTGGAGGAGCTAGCTCTGTGCTTTCCTGGGGTGCTGTGATGTGCATCCCCCCTTCCTTACAGGTTAGTTGATGCTTGCTTTGTGCAGAGGGGCTTGTCATGTAAATGTAAAAAGACCAAGTCCCCTGGGATCCAGGCCTTCCCTTGAGCATGGCAGCTCTGCAGGCAGCTTAGGGAAATGCGTAATTCCAAATGTCATCCCCTAGGCAGTCCCTCCTCAACCTTCTGTCCTTTCCCTGGGCTTGGCTGTCCCCTGAGTGGGGAACTGACCTTTATACATGCACTCTAGCTGCTAAAACCTCTTTTGACTAGAAAACACTTTTCAGCAGAGGCTGTTTAATCCTGTGGTGATGGCCGTTTGGGCCAGTGGAGGGCCACCTGCCACAAGGTGACTTTCTCGTGGGGTGTTCCGGAGGGGCTGGGAATTCAAGGAGTGTGGCATGGATACAGCGTGTGCACGTGAATATCCGAATGTGGCCGCACATGTCACACGTATGGTGGCAAGTGCATATCCTCATGGCTGTGCATGTGCATTCAGGTTGGGATTTCTCAGTCCATGGGTTGAACTCCACGGGGCACAGGTGATTCAGGGGTTCTGTGCCCGTGAACATCCCCAGAGACCGTGTGAGAAAGAGCTCCTCTCAAGTCTAACCTGCTAACAATATCTGCATTTTTGTCCTTCCCTTTTGTCCATGGCTGTTTTTCGTTGTTGCTTTTGCCATTTTTTTTTTTTTTTGATAAGACTATAATTCTTTGGGTAAGGTTTGGGAAGGCAGGGTAGGGTAGTAATTAAGAACATTGGCTCTGAAATCAGGTAGAGCAGTGTCCCTATTCAGGTCTGCCCCTTATGAGCTGTGTGATGTAGTGCAAGTTACTCAGCCTCTCTGAACCTCAGTTTCTTCATCTGTAACATGAGCATGGTAATAGATTTCTCCCATAGTACCAGACCAGTGTTTCACAAAGTGTGAATTAGAGATAAGGTGCTTGAGAAAAGTGAAGATTCCTGTTTGGGGGTGTGGCCCAGAGTTACACACCAGGTGATTCTCATTGGATGCACACATAAGTTTGAGAGCCATAACCCTAGACTGTTAGCTCCCCGAGTGAGGGAACCACGGCTTCACATTGTGCCCCAGTGCCTAGCACAGCTTCGGGCACACGCTGAGCGCTAAGTTTTTGGTTGAATAACCAAATGACTTTATGACTTGATGCAGCCAAAGCACTCAGTGTAGTGCCTGACACAGAGCAAGACCTCTGTAGATATCCAAGTGTTTCATTATTAATAATAGGGAAGGTACGTCTCTGTAAATAAATCAGCAGGACCCAGCACTCCTGGCACACAGAACGCAGTCACCCCCTCCCCACATGTACCATTTCCATTACAATGTGCCTGGTTTCTCTGAGGCTGGCAATTGAGAGCCAGAGGAGGCTGGGCCACCCACATCCACAGGGTCTTGGTGTCCTGGTTGGGCCCACTGGCCATCTGCTTCTTTTCTTTGGAGGGGATACTGAAGCCTGAGGACCTTCCGGGCTGATGAGGAAGACTCGTGTTCACCATTCCAGAGCCCAAGGCATCCATTTTTATTAGGTTTGCAGACAATCATGACAGAAGACTGGGCTGGCTTTTTATTGTTCCAGGTTTCTTGGCTTGGACCTAGAGAGAGGAAAAATTATTTAGAAAAGGCTTTTCCTGTCTGAAGAAGAATGGGTGTTTCCTGAAGCCACCAGAGCCCAAAGCACCAGCATGGGAGTTAGGGGGAAGGAAATGGGAAACAATGCTGCACCCTCTCCTGTCCCCCCGTCCCGCCCCCCCCCCCCGCCCCCCCCCGCAACACATTTGAAGCCCAGGTCACGTCCCTGAGCCACAGGATGCAGGAGATGGTGATCTAAGCTAGGGCCCTTCACTTTACAGATGAACAAGCCTGGGACTTTGGGAACGATGGAATTTGTGCAGGTCAGTGGGTGGCTGGGGCGAAGCTGAGCCTCGGGGCTGGTGTGCTGAACGCTAAAGCCAGGCCCTTCCCCATGCCACTCTTCCCTGTCCCCTTCCCCACACCCCTGGCCTGCCTCACCCCATTCCCCCAGGGTGAGAAAGGCTCCAGCAACACTTGTGAGTGACCACCCTGTGCAGAGATGGTGCAGACGAAGGGGACAGGGTAGCTGCTATGGTCTGAATGTTTGAGTCCCCCCCCAGATTCATATGTTGAAATCCTAACCCCCCAGATGATGGTATTAGTAGCTGAGGCCTTTGGGAGGAGATTAGGTTATGGGGTGGAGCCCTCGGGAATGGGATTAGTGCCCTTATGAAAGAGGCTCCAGGGAGATCCCCAGCCCCTTCCATCTGTGTGGACGCAGAGAGAAGGTGCCGGCTATGAACCAGGAAGAGGGCCCTCACCAAAACACAGCCATGCTGGCCTCTTGATCTTGGAATTTCTGTCTCCATAACTGTCGGAAATAACTTTCTGTTGTTTCTAAGCCACGCAGGTATTTTGATCTAGCAGCTTGAACAGACTAAGACCGTAGCAGAGAAGGGACATCCCCATCCAGATATTGAAGGCATGACAATCTCCTGACTGCAGGATTCCCAGAGTCCCCACTGAGCCCCCTTTACCCTGCACCAAGCCCCTGTCATTTCAGCCAGCCTGAACTGGGGCCTGGGACTGGGGCCTGAGGTGGCCCAATTAGGAGGTGGGGATGAAGCTCCGATGGTGGACACCTATGCCAGAGATGCCATTTTCCCTGAGACCCTTCCTTGGGTTCTGCCCCTGAGGACCCACACTTGTCACAGATCAGCAAGGCTGGAATTAACTCAACAACTTCCTGAAATGGAGGCTCTAGAAACATCTAAGACACGGCAGCCATTCGGGCAGAGCTCATTATTCACTAAATGGCAGAAATACCTGGGAAGCCGGTGCCTCCCTAATAATAGTAACTAACATTGATTGAGCACTTGCCTTGCACCAGACCCTTTCCACATACTTTATGTAACATTTAATGCTTACAACAACCTATGAGGAAGGTCAGATTATTTACTCTTCCTCCGGATGCTCAGAGAAGTGAAGAAAGTTGACTGAAGTCACACAGCTAGAAAATGGTAGAGGTAGGATTTGAACCCAAGCAGCTTAACTCTTCGCCTCTTCACTGCACATTCTCTTCTCGATAGTCAGGTTCTTCCTCTTTGAGCTTGGCTTGTTTGCTTTCTGTAACTTGGGTGTGGAAAGAGTTATTCTACATGTGAAAAGTTATACTTGCATGTGAAAAGCAAGTAGCATATGGCAGGTTCTTCATTCATGTATTTTTTATTCATTCATTCATTGAAAAATGGTTAAGTGTGTGCCAGCACCGTGCTCTTTGCAAGAATGACTAAGTTGGGGTCCCTGCCCACAAAGAGCTCATGGTCTGGAGGTGAGACAGATATCTAAAGAAACATGCAGATGTCGTGGAACTAGGAGCGCTAAGGGAGGAAGCCCAGGTTGCTATGGTAGCACAGAGGTGGCTATGACTTGCTCTATCCGGTAGGGTAGAGAGGGTGAAGGAAGGTTTTAAGAGGAGGGGGGTTGGGCTAGATGAAGAACTGTTGCCACAGTGGTGGCCTGGGGGTGGGGCCAGTGCAGGAAGGGCCTTATATGTTGGGCTAATGGATTACGACTTGATGGTGCAAGCCTTGGAGAGCCACGGAAGAACAGTAAGTAGTGTGGCATGATGAGATCCGCGGTTTAGAAAGACCACAGTGGTGGAGGATGGCTTGGAGAGGGTAAGGCTGAAGGCAAGGAGTCCAACTGGGAGATGACTGGATGAGTGCAGGTGAGAAAGGCCGTGGGTGGGAACTAGCACAGTAGTGGAGGAAATAGAGGTGGAGTTTGAGGAAGACTTGGTGACCAACCAGGTATGGGAAGGTGAGAGAGAGGAGTTGGGGTTGATTCTGCGTGTGAAGCATGCGTGGAAATGCAGGCAATTGTTCAGGCGGTGGCAGGTTGCCCTGTTTGGGGAGGGAGGGTGAAAGAGCTTATAGGTGCAGAGTGTGACAGTGAGAAATGTTGGCAGCCACAGTGTCACCCCATTAATCTCAGCCAGTGCGGAACGCTGTGGTCTCAGGACTGGATGTGGGCAAGCCAGGAAGCCTGTTGCTCGCTCTGTTTCATCAGGAGCCAGGCGGCATGCCTCAATGATCACATTTCTGGTTTCCAAATTCACTACCACTATTGAAAAGAGAGTTGTAACATTGCACAAAACTTGGAGCAAATCTGATGCATTTTATAGGGTTACTATAGACGGGGAGGATTTTCTAACCCGTTTTCCCTCTCTGACAAAACAGAATTTGAGTATACAGCACCGCCATCAGCAGCCTTTCTGCCGGTTACACTTTCCTGTTTGGGCACTAGAAGACCTGCTTTCTGACACACGTGTCTGCTGTGTTGATGTGTTTTCATGATCAGAGGGAGTCACACAGAGCTGCTGCTGTATCTTTCAGTGCTTGTTGAGGGCAACTTTTTGAAGCGTATGTCTCATTAGAGGTGGCAGGAAAGTAATAAAGGGTCACCCCAAAGTCTCAGAGCAAGCCCAGGGGAACCTGCAGAAGGCAGATCAGGAATCAGTCTCCAGGGCCTAGGCGTGCGCTAATCGTGGGAGCCTCTCAGTGCAGCATCAGCGCTGCTAACGCGATTGTCACGATCCCAAGCTTTCTAGTGAAACTTGGTAATTGAAGGGGGAACGTCAGTGGCTCATATCAGCAAGCCACCACCTTCAGCTCTGGGAAAACTTCAGTGCACCTACAACGCATGTGGACAAAACAAACCTAAACCACCCAGGAGTTCCAGGCAGGCTGTGTCCTAGCACCAGGGATGCAAGAGTTGCAAGTTTCCATAGCAACAAGGCAGAGAAACAATTACCACGCACCTTCCAGGGCCCTTTGCCAAGGTTACAAGGACACCGTCTCAGCGCTGGAGAAGATGACAGAACTGACTATCTCTGTCTAAACTGTTGACATGGAAGGTGAAAAAGAGTTTATGGTACCACAGAATGTGTTTAGGATAATCTAGTCCGACTCCTTCAGTTTTCAGAGAAGGAAGCAGAGACCCGGAGAGGTTAAGCCCCTCATCCTAGGTTGCCCAGCTTGGGAAGGGCTGGGCTGCAGTGCCACCATGGCTTTCTGGTCCCTGGCCCAGTGCCCTCTTCTACCCTCCCTGGGGTTGGTACTGGGAATAGAGGTGCCCCTCATCTCTGCCAGGTGCTGTGTCCCAAAGCCATACATCACGTTTGTGTAAAGAAAATTCCGGTCCACCATCGACTTCCTTGGTAGCCTGAGACGCTGTCTTCTTTATTTCCGACCCCTCTTTTGGTAGCACCTGCTAACACTTTGGTGCTCTGGTTCTGTTCTGTTCTGTTTTGCTCCCTAAGATCCAGACATAGCTTTTCTTCCGGCTTTTCTTTTCTTTTCTTTTCTTTTTTAACAGTTTGCCGCATGCTTTTCCCCACACATGAACATTTATTAAACATTTTAAGTATTATACACAATTTGCTTCTTTTACTTAGCAGTTTGGGGCGTTTTTCTGTCAGTACTTCATTCTTTTTGGCTGCTGCAGATGTTACATTTTATAGACATATTGGTTGGTATTTCTTATTAATCAACATTTGGGCTGTTCCCAAGTTTGAAAAAAAAAGTTACAACAAGTACTCTTGGGTCCATTTCTTTGTTCAGGATTAATTTGCAGAAGTGGAAGTTCTGGGTCCAAACCCAGAATATTTTGAATTTCAATTGATATTGCTAACTTACACTCTAAAAAGTTGTACCAATTTATAAGGCAGAAAATGCTATTTTTCTTTTTTTTGGGTACTTAATCTAAATCTTCGCTAACGTGATGGGTAAAACATATTTTAATTTTCATTTTTTAATTCTGTGAAGTTTAGTTTCTAACTTACTAATGTTGGTTTCTAGCAGTATTCATTCTCAATTTATTACCTCTTTGAAGTTTTAATTTTAGCCATTATGCTTGATATTAGGTTATTCTTTTTTGTAACGAGCAGCCAGTTCTTGTTCTATCATTGTGACGTTCCATGCAATCTCATTGAAGATCAGAAACAGAGTTTTTTAAGGTCTTAGACCTTCTCCTTTAACAGTGGAAAAGGTAGTCTCGTACCTGTCTCTTTACTATCCCTGTGGAATATCCTGGAGTTTTCAACTTATTGACTCCTGGTCTGAGTGAACAGAATTTTTTTTAAGAAGTGTGATATAAGTAATTCACAGTCCCTGTGTTGATCTAATTTTAATAACTGAATGCTAGCTCTTCTGTTTGTAATCCATTTCTGACCTTTGGACCCATCTGCCTAGCTCCTAGCTCTATAGGCTCTGGTTTCAGCTCGTGCTACCGGGGGACTCTCCCACTTCGGGATGTCTTGGTAGATGTTCTACCCTAGGCAGGTGCTGGTCACCTATTCTTGACTCCTGATGGGCATTCAGGCAGTTACAGCAAAGAAATGTTTCACAAGTGGTATCTGATACAGTCTAGTTAAGATTAATGGGGAATAAAAGTACTTTGCTTAGAAATAATTATCCATAGATCTAAAGTCAACAAATGTCTCTACAACAAAAAATACATAATTTTGGGGGGCAGGAGGAGGCTTGAAATAGATCAGAAAACACTTTCACATTAATTGTTCTTTTCATATACTTCAAATCTGTACTTAATGCCTTTCTCCTCCTGGACATCAGAAGGAACACCTGGATATCTGGGAGAAGTTTGTATTTTTCCAAATCAATTTCTGGAAAAAGTGTGTCCCTTTCAAATTCCTGCATGGTCCTTGTCACAAATCGTCTAAGATGGCCTGGCCTGCTCATGGCTTCCTTATGAACAGAACTGCGTTCCACTATCCAGACCATGTCCACTTGATTTGTTAATTCTGGTTGCTCAATAAGTTTTAAGGCATCATCCAGACTTTTGGCAAGAAAATGAGCTCCCTGTGGAGGTTCCTTGAGTTCTCTACTGAGAACTATATTCATTGTGTCCTTTAAAGGTCCATTCTTCTCTGGAATGGAGAACAGGTTTTCCTGCCCGTCATCACCAAATTCTGTTTACCTTCTACTGAAGAGGTTGTGGTCATTCTTTGGAAATACCTGTAGGCTTTCCTGAGCCGGGGCCAGGGCAGGTCCCCGTTCTTGCCTATGCCCGTGTTCTGGGACCCAGCAACAATGCAGTTTAGCGGACGAACAACGACAGCAGCAGAAAATACTTCCGAGCTAGCACGTCACACCAACATGGGGATTACCCACCAGCTTGGCGTGAAATTTTTCTTCTTCCAGCTTTTTTTTTTTTTTTAACATCTTTATTGGGGTATAATTGCTTTACAATGGTGTGTTAGTTTCTGCTGTATAACAAAGTGAATCAGTTATACATACACATATGTTCCCGTATCTCTTCCCTCTTGCGTCTCCCTCCCACCCTCCCTATCCCACCCCTCTAGGTGGTCACAAAGCACCGAGCTGATCTCCCTGTGCTATGCAGCTGCTTCCCACTAGCTATCTACCTTACATTTGGTAGTGTATATATGTCCATGCCTCTCTCTCGCTTTGTCACAGTTCACCCTTCCCCCTCCCCATATCCTCAAGTCCGTTCTCTAGTAGGTCTGTGTCTTTATTCCTGTTTTACCCCTAGGTTCTTCATGACATTTTTTTTTTTCTTCCAACTTTTGAGGAGAGTCTTTGATGATCAGTAAATAAACTGAAGTAGTTGAGATGGCTCCATTAGTTCATTGGTGGGGAGCCAGGGGCCCTGGAACCCTTCTCAGGCTTCCCTGTGGACAGCTTCCCTCTGTGCTCCTAGCAATCCAACCTCACGACTGCTTGGTGTTGCCACTGTTGGAGCTGGGTCTTCCTGGGGCCTTCTGAGAGGTGAGCGTGAGGCTTCTCTGGCTCAGGCCTGTGTCTCTTCCTGTCTTGAAAGTGGATTTTCCTGCAGGAGGATGTGAGCAGTGAGAATGTGTCAGGACAGCTCTCTGGAGGGGTGGCCAGACCAAGAGACGGCTACTTGCTTCCTCGTCAGGAGAGGCCTCTGGGTTTAGCTCTAACTCTGGGCCTACATGGCAAGTTCCAGGAGGCCATGGTCTGAGCATCTCTCTCGGGGAGGTTTGTCCCCAGGACAAAAGTGAAGGGAGAAGAAGAGTGAGGCTCCACTGCTGACTTAGCCGCACTTCGAGGCAAGAGGAGCATGGTGGGTAGGAAGGCGCCTTCCATCAGTCTGGAGCCCTTGAGAGGGAGCCTGGGTGTCAGATGTGAGGGCAGAAGCGCGAGCTCCAGATGGGTTTGTTATCAGCACTGGGCCCTGCGCAGAGCCGATGCACAGTTCCCTTCTGTCAGATGATTGAATTCATTCATTCAGCATGAACTGAGCACCTACTCCCTGCCGGGCACTCTCCTAGCCCAGGGAAAGAGCAGAGAGCAAGACAGTTATGGCCCTGCCGCTGGGAAGCCTACGTCCTGGGCTGAGTAAACAGGAAGACTGAGGGCCTCCAGAGCTCTGAGGGAGGGAGGGTGGGCGGATGTGGGGTACCCCTGCCAGCAAAGGAGCCCCCAGGTTCTTGGACTTTCTGTCCTGAGGGCTGGGGTAGGAGATCTGGCAGCACTGTCCAGATGGGGATGATACCAAGAAATTAAAGAAGGCAACAGGAGGAGAAAGCGGGGGAGGTCTGAGCACCTCCAGTGTGTAGTCCGGGGGCCGGGAAAGCACCTTTTCCATGTGGTCAACTGTAATCCTCCCAGACGCCGAGTGAGGCCGTGGTCATTGTCACCATTTATAGATTTGCGGAAAGGGTGAGCAGCCTTCCTGAGGCACACATCTCGGAAGTGAGGATTCCCCCTCAGGTCAGCGGACGCCATTCCATCAGCAGAAGGCCAGCTGTGTGAGGTCCCCAGAGGAGCCCCTCAGGCTCTGAGGCCTCAGGCTTGTTTCTTCCAGCATCAAAGTGTTTGCCTCAGGTGATGACACCCTGGCCTCTCCCATCCTGCAGACTCGGGCCTAATGGAGCTGGTATTGGCCCAGCACGTTGGCTGGTGTCAGAATAGGAGGACAGACGCCCCTGGGGGATCGGCTGAAATGGGTGTGCATCTGGAAGACCAGCTTCCTCACCCGGTGGCCTTCCCAGCCCCAGTGTGGCGCTGGGGATGATGGCAGAGGGTGGCCTGCTTGCAGCACTGACCTTGTGCTCAGAGCCAGAACGGTCAAAGTGACAGAGCGGGTTTGAATTCCATCTCCGCTGCTTGCTTTTTGTGTAGCCCTGAGCTAGTCACCCAGACTCTCTAGGCCTTAATTTCATCATCAGCAAATCAAGGTTGGCCACAACTGCAGCACAAGGCTGTGATGAGAATGAGCACAGATAAGATTGGGAAAGCACTAGCAGTGTCTGGCACGCAGTAAATGCTAATAATCAGTAGCGCTCATGATTGATGTTAATATATTATATCAGTATCAGATCATACTCCGCCGTGTATCTGGGGCTGGGCTGTAGGGCATGGTTTATTCTGGTGGCCGACTCGTATTTCCCAAGGATGCATGGGGCACAGACACTTATGGCAAATAGAGACGTCAGGTTTTGCAGCAGAGGATTCCAAACTTCCCTGTCATCAGAATCCCCGGGGGGTCTTGTTATAGATTCAGGGTTGGGGGGTTATAACCCTTCCCATTCCTTCCTCCCTCCCTCCCCAGAGATTCCCATTCATGGGTCTGGGGTAAGGTTTTGAATCTGTGTTTGTAACAAAATCCTCAGGTGACCCTGTTGCAGGAAGTCCAAGGACTAGATTTTGGGCAGCATTGCTTTAAAAGCTCTTTTTTCCAGCCCTGGCCAGCCTCGTGGCTGGCTCTCCTCCACGGCTGGGCTATTTCTGACTAATCAGTAGGAGCTGTCACCTCAAATCATGCTCCTCTTCCCTGGGCAGCCCTGGAGATGCACATGGACAAATCCTTTCTCCTCAGCTTTCTGTCTAGACACCATGCAGACCTACAAAATGTTTTCCCCTTAAAAACGTGATCACCTGTCTCTGGGTGACCACAATTTCTAAACTCTCTCCTAAGAAACATGGTTAGAGAAGGGATTTTTTTTTTTCTGACTTGGCAATCCATTTTAAACGTGTTATAAATGTATAATGATATATCTGCCTGTGTTTGTATATGGAATGATCCCTAGCAAATGCAGACTGGGGTAGCACAGTGGTTAAACATACAGACTGTGGCCCTGGACTGTCTGGGTTTGAATCACAGCTCTGCCCCTTACTAGCTGTGTGACCTTGGGCAAGTTATACAACTTCTCTGTCCTCAGTTTCCTTATTTTTGGAATAGGACTAATAGTAGCACCTATCCCCCAGAGTCGTTAGAAGGATTGGCTGAGTTAATATTGATGAAGCACTTACAACAATGCCTGACCCATAGCGAGCCTTCACTGTAGAGAGTGAAATGTAACTGCATGAGACGACCTGGGAGATCCAGGGAGCTTGGGCATCGCATGCATTCCAGGAAAGTAAAGAAGTTTAGGTAATGATGCTGACTGGCTTTAGCCAAGCCCTGTTCTTTCCTGACACACAGTTCTGCCTTGAAGGAATTGGAACAAGCCACAGTGGTGGTGAAAGAAGCCCTGTGTGTGACCACCATGTATGAAGCAAAACATCGTTTTGCTCAACCCCATTAGCAAACTCTGTAAAGCCTTGTCTTCGGAGAATCTCTCTAGCTGTGATCTATCTAAGTGGCATGCAGACACCGGGGGACTTTTCCCTTTGTCTCAATCTTTCTTTCCAAGGTTTCGAGTTGCTGAAGGTCTGGTTTTCTCGACAGAAGAGCTATAGAGGAAGAACCTGATGTAGGGGAGGCAGGAATTAGCGGAGACCAGAACAGCCGTGTCCAATCAGGTCTTGAGCGATGATGGAAGACAAAGGAAGGGAAGCTCTGTACCCCTTCCTCTTCTCCCCGCCCTGCCAGGTTAGCCTGTCTTGCCTCCCTTGGGAGGTGGGACAGCAACGTGGCTTAGCACTGGGCCTTGGGGCAGACCCAGCTGGACAGCCTGGCCTGGTACCTAGTAGTGTTATGATCTTGGGAACTTTGCTAACCGGTCTGATTGTCTTTGGTAAAATAAAGGTGAGAGCAGTACCTGTGTCACTGAGTTGTTGGGTCAAGTTCAACAAGGTAATATATATAAAGTGCCTGGGACTCTATGAATGAAACCTTTTCTTATTCTTTTTGCTGGGTGGTCTTTTCCATGGGCCCAGTCTAGCCCAAGGTCTTGATAATTCAGGTCTTTCCCTGTACAGACTCCTTCAAAGAATAGTCCAGAATAGTTGGAGAGGGGATGGAGATTGAAAGACCAGCTTGCTTGGACCAACCCATGAGTTACTGTGTATGTGTTTGGACAGGATGTGGGTGAGGGGCTTGGAGCTCCTTGGGGAGGGACTACTCTCCACATGGTAAAGGGCCTCCTGGTGATTTCATGTGACTCTTGTGGGCACTCCAGAAGCAGTTGCAGGAAGTGAGGGAATGGGCAGAAACGCATGTTTCTGAGTGAGCAGGGAGCAGGGCAGAGCCCAGCATGGTACATGGTCCCCAGGGTAGAAACAGAGTGAAGTAGTGGGCCAGGCGGGAAATGCACTCACGGGTCAGGTTGGGTGGGCCTGGGTCACCGAGGTGGCAGAAGAGGTCTGGAACACATCTGCCAGTAGGCACTACCCACACTTCCAAGGAGGAAGTTATTGCATACCAGTTGGTCAGGTGGACCTAGCAGGAACTTCTGTGGGAGCTCAGAAGGTCCGGCCAATGGCAGCTGGGCCTAGCCATCTGGCTGGGGCAGAGCAGGGGCGTACTCCCTGAGGAGTGGCACCGGCTCAGGGCCCAGCCCTGGAAATTGGAGCCCAGGGGAACAAGGGGTCAGCCCTAGGACATCGGAACTTGGCCCCGTAGGACAACAGAGGCAACACAGAAAAAAATGACTCAGGAGACTGCACCCAGAGCTTTGCCATATGCCAACAATCACATTATTTCAAATGAATTTTCACATCAACCCAACGAAGAAAGTATTGTTGTCATCATATTACCGATGAGTAAACTGAGGCTCCTGTAAGTTCACTGACTCACCCAGTGTTCCAGAGCTGCTCTGTGGCAGAACCAGGAGTGCCCAGGTTTGCCCGCTCAGAATCTCATGCTTTTACCCAGGTACCAGAGTGCCCAAGTCTCCAGCTGGTGGGGCCAGGGTCTGCCTCACCAACAGAATTCTTCACACATTCTTTTGTGTGGTATAGAAAGCACCGGAGCTGTGGGCTGAGAGCCACAGTGATGCTCCCTGGGACTTTGGAAGGGACCTGGTGGAGTGCCTCATCCAATCTCCTCTATTTAAAGATAAGGAAATGGAGGTTCAGAGAAGTTCACAGCCTTGCCTGGGGTCACTCAGAAGACAATGGCAAAGCCAGGACCCGAACCAGGCCTGCTGGCTCCCCACCCCGTGTTGTCTCCACTGCATTGAGCTGTTTTCCTCCCACACTGAAGAAGATTCGGGCAGACTCCTTCTGTGACCCTGCTGCATAAGGGGCATCAACAGAATCGAACGTTTAAAGGCCACCAGCATATCTCCCTGGACAGGTGGCAGGAGCAATTCGTCTGCAGTTGCATTTGTAAGCACAGCATGGAGAACTCATCAAGAAGCCGGCAAGGATTGCACAGGTCCTATTTGTCTACTAATTAAAACAAGGGAAATGCCAGGGGAAAAGAAGATGGATTGGGGAAAAGATGCAAGTTTTCAAGTCATGCGGAACGGCAGTAGGGTGGCAACCGCACGTCTTGGGCAGGGATAGTTCTGCCCCTCATTGGGTGTGTGGGTGCCTTTGACTCGTCCACTGCGTTCTCATCTGTCTTCCTGACTGGCTGAGCATCTTGAGGACAACACTGTGTCATCTTTACCTTTGCATGAGCAGCACCCAGCACCAGGTCTGGCATGGAGTAGATATTCTGCAAATGTTTGTTGAATGACTGACTGAATGATTGAAAACCATTACTAAGGGTAAGGGTGAGACCAAATGGCTGGTCAGAGCTCTCCTTTCATATTACACCTGCCATGGGCTCAGTGCGTCCAGATTTGGCTTGCAGAGGGCCCTGGGAGATCCCATGGTCATCCTCTGCCTCTTTGAATATTGGCCTCCCTTGGGAGCCATTACCTTGGTGTTAGGGATCACCACTGGAGTTTGTTAGGGCTGACTAGCTGTGGCCAGGGGCCTGAACCAATGGGCTATAGTCAAAGGCCTGGATGCCAGGGTCAGGTTGCCCCAGTTTGAGTCTTGGCTTCATCACCTTCCAGCTGTGTGACCTTGGGCAAGCTGCTTGACCTCTCTAAGCCTGTTTCCTTATCTGTAAAATAGGGGTCATAGCATGGGGAATGATGAGGATTGAATGAGACAACGTACAGTGCTGGCACCTAGTAAGGGCTCAATCCATGTTAGGTCTTTGTACTGTCATTTCCTGAGGGGCCTGGGAGCATGGCTGCTCCCTCTGCCAGGTCAGGGGTAAGCAAGCCCTGGCTGTGTGCCCATCTTGCCTTTGTTTAGGAGCACAAAGGAGAGCAGGAGATAATGAGGCAGAGAGGAGAGGAGTCTATTAGAAGTGGCAGCAGGAGAAGCTATCGGATATATAGACGTGCGCCCGGACAAACCTGGGCTTGGATAACATTTCCATTCTGTTTCCGTCATCCATAACTTGGTTATTTAAAGTGCAGGAAAAAAGCCAGAATACGCCGTCCTGTTTGTACAAATGAGGTTTATAAATAGCTGTTGTGGAGAGCCGGCATCGTGGAGAGATCAGGCTGCCCACAGTGAGCCCTGACTCAGTGCCGTGGGGGCCGGCTCTGCCGATCTGGAGATGTTTCGTGTCGGTCTCTGAGCCACTGTCACCTCGCTCCTGGTGGCTCCTTAGGGAGACCTACATGCTTCTACTTTGGGGATAAGAAGCACTGTGGCATTTGAATGGGATTGGAGGGCACTGGCGTCATTGGGTGTGGCAGAGATGGCAGGATTTGGAACAGGGCAGACCTGGGTTTGAATCCCATTCCATCACTTACCAGCTGTGTGACTGCTGGCAAATTGGCCTAGCCTCAGTTTTTCCTCTGTTCACTATATATCACACTTTAGGGTTGCTGTGAAGATGGAGCTTCTTCCTGCGGGCAGCTCAGCAGCAGCTCTTGCTAGTTTGGGCAAGTTAGGCGGGTACCTCTGAGGCCAGACAACCGCAAGATTTTTAGGGGCCTAGAAATTAACTAATGGCTGGAGAGTAGCAGGGGTAGACAAGGGACCAGGATGACATCTGGTCACTATGATGGAGCAGGTGTGCCCAGGCCCCACTTTGGCCCCTGAACAGATCCCAAACTTTGAGCCATCTGACCTTCAGAGGATGTCTAGTTATCATTATTATTATAATTATTAAGCATCCTCATTGCTGTCTACTTAGTTACCTGGCATTTCAGTTTCTATCAGTGACGTAGACTGTCTGCAAATTATCTGCCGTTGAGTTCCCACCCCAGCCTTGCTCGGGGGTAGGCTGAGGGATGTGTTAGCAGCTCAATTCTCCTGATGCTCTGATTCTCAACCATGTACCTGACCATCAGAAAGCCCTTGTCTGGCAACTTACCAACACCCTGGCTTTGACTAAGGACCGGCCTCGAAGCAGCTCCGGGGAAGCCCTGGTGTCTTCTGTAGGACTGCAGCCATCGACACCATCTGTGTGTTGTTCAAGACGACCTGAGCTCAGGCCTTGAGCAGTTTGGCCCTCTCCAGGACTGTGAGCTTTCTCTTTGGACTTAAGCATGCCATTGGATTTCCTTCTCAGATTCAGTTCAGTTTTACAAGCATTGATTGAGCACCTCCTATTTGGCTGTAACTATGGTCCTGGTTGGGGGGGGGCAACAAAACAGCACGGTGGCCTGGAATGGGGCAGGGCCTGCACTCACCTACGGTTGCTCGTTAGCTGTGTGGTTTTTGAATTGTTCCCCTGACCTTTGCGCCTGGGCTTCCCACTTGTAAAATGAGACTGATTATCTACATGGTCTTTAGAATAGAGAAATGGCTCCACAGCTGGTATTCAACGAATGATAGTCAGCTTTTTCTTCTGCTCCGCTCTCCTTTTGTCTCCCTTCCTCCTTCCTGCTGTCTCCCACTCCCCCCTTCTTTCCTTGCGCTCAAGGAGTTTACCATCGAGTAGGGTCAGGCAGAGACCTAGACTAAACATTTCAAAACGGCATCAGGATGGGAGTAGGTACTGGGAATTCTTGGATACAGAGGTGGACGCCCACAGATGGTTTCCTTCTGTCAGCCTTGGAAGTTCAGGGAAAAGCTGAGTCACGGGCGTGTGTCGGGATGCACGCACAGGGCTGAACGTGTGTATAGCCTGCCTGTACCCACACTCACACACACACGTGCATCATGTAGACACGTACATTCATACCTATCAGAAGGGAACTGGCACAAATCAGGACTTACCCCATTGTTTCACATAGAGAGGCCATAACGAAGAGGTAAGGATGGAGTTGAAGGTCAAGAATGGTGCGGTGTCCAGAGACTCACAATGCGAGGAAGCTCTGCCGCACCTAGGGCTGGTGGAACAAGGGAAGAAATAGTGTTACCGAGGTAGGAGAGAGCCTGAGTCTTGGAAGTGATGCTGCCTGGCAGGAGCGATAGTCACAGAAGGACGTGGCATACTGCCAGAGATGTGTCCCCCCACCATTCCCCTCTTATGCTCCGATTTTCTGCCATGCCTCCCGTCGGCTGAGCCCTACCAAGGGAGGCTGGGTGATGCTCTAGGCAGGAGCCTCCTTCCAGGGAACAGAGCCTGGCAGGGAAGAGCGAAGAGTGGACTCTTGAGAGGGTGCAAATGGAGAGTAAGCAGCAGGGATATGCATGGTGGATGCTCCCGCACAGGCACGCATAGGCCAGCCAGAGCTTCTTCCTGCAGGCAGGAGGGGCGAACGGGCCGGAGGGGGGCTGGGCAGGCACGGTGCAGCTGGATGATTCCCAAGCCCCTCCCACATGTTGCTGGGAGGGGCTCTGAGAGGCCTGTGGATGGCGTTTTCTGCAGGATTTTCTCAAAGCCCATACACTGTAATGCCTCAGTCGTTTATGAGAAACCACGATTGGCTTCCAGCCTCCCTAGTCTTTGCTGAAGGCAGCAGTGGGTTTGTACATATTTGAGATAAATCTATGTGTAGTGTTTTCTCTTTCTGCCCCGGTGCCTGTGTTCAGCAGGCGTGAGAGGTACAGTGATGGCCCCGGGCAAGGGCTGCAGCTGGCTGGAGTCACGTCCTCAGAGCGTGCCCAGCTCGGAGTGGACATGGGCATCATGTGCCGTCCTCCGTGAGTGACTTGGCCACGCCCTCACCTCCTCGAGGCCCCAGAGGCACTCCTAGTCTCTGGCCCCTTGGCTTCACATCCCCGGCTCTGCCCCCTCCAACACTGCTTCATCTCATCAGGGCTTTCCCAGGAACTGGGAGTTGGCGGCCCCAGGCTGAGCTTCCAGTCAGCACCCAGCAGTGTTGGGTGATGCAGTGTTGATTGCAATGTTGTTTGCAGTGTTGATTGACAAGAGCGTGCGTGCGTGCTCTCTGCAGGCTGGCAAAGCTGACCAGTGTGGCCTTGGGTTGTGAACTCTGAAGGACCCCACAGGTGATTTAGTCCAGGTGGTGGGCAGCAGAGAACGGTGGTCGGGACCTCCGTCTCAAATCCTAGCTCCGTGCGGCCTGTGAGAGCTCCACAACTAAATGGTCAATGGTCTGCCACTCCTTTTCCTCAGTAAGATGCCTGCAGCACAATTTCTTTGAGCAGGTTGGCTTCCAGAAGGGTAAACTGCAAAAGGCACCCCGGATAGCAAAGCTTATGGGCCTGTCTTGCCCATTTGCACATTGAGTATGTCTGTTCAGAGTGCTGTTTGGTTTTGGGTTCAGTTGATATTGCCCTGATATTGCTGAGAGAGTCCACACCTTGAAGGCATCTCCTGGTGGCAGAAATAGGGCCGCCCCGGCAGCAGCAGCAGAGAGAAAGGGTCTATCTTCCTGTTACCTGCGGAGGGAGGGCGTTTGCCCACTTCGTTTAAAAATTGCCTTAAGTTATTGAGCAGATATTAAGGTGGCAGGGAGCTAGTTCCCGGCCCTGCCCATTTTAGGGCTGGAATTTGCCCTCTCCAGGCTTCTCCTGTAACAAGGAAGAGCCAAATCTGACTACACGTTGGATCTGTTTCTTTTACTTTAACCTTTGCTTCCCATTGCTTTTGTTCACTAAAAGGATACTGTCTATACATAATGGCCTGCCTCGGGGAACCGTGCCCCCTGCCTGAATGTTAAACCAAAATGCCTTTGATCAGGGAGACATCCAGACCCTGTCCACCAGCCGATGGCTGCAAGACAGAAGAAATTAACACATCCCCTCCCCGAGGCTGGCCATTCCAGGGGATATTTGCAAAACGTATGGCCTTTTTACTTTACTTCCAAAGCGTATGGCCTTTTTACTTTACTTCCTCGTTTCCTCCCCCTCTCTGTGCTATAAAAGAAACTGGCATGCAAACCCCGATAAGATGGTTATTTTGAGACTTTAGTCTGCCGTCTTCTCAGTCTGCCGGCTTTCCAAATAAAGTCGTATCCCTTGCCTCAGCACCTTGTCTTCGATTTATTGGCCTGTGGTGCATGCGAGCAGAGCGAGCTTGAACTCTAATGTTCCTCTCTGGCTGGCCTGGCCCTTCTGTGAGGGGCTTTGCATGTGAATGAGTCTGCCCCCGGGAGGAGGGGGAGAGTTCCTGACAAATGAGGAAGGCCTGGGCTCCAGGAAAAGCTGCTCATGTGGGATTTAAGTAGATCTGTGGTACTGGAGCCATCTCCCAGCTGCCCTGCCCAAGAGTCCTGCAGTGCCAGGGACTGGACTCAGAGGACCTTCTGGAAGATGCAGGCATATTTCTGTAGCAAAATCCATACTGAGTGTGAGAACCAAGGAGAGCTACACAGGTATACACACTCATTCACAGGCACACACCTATGAACAGTCTCTCATACATACACACGCTTACAGACACGTGCAGTCGGTGTTTGGTCAGAACGGGTAAACCTGTTAGAGGAGATTGCTGACAGCATCTGTAGCACCCAGCTTAATCCCCTTCTGGGTAAGTTAGAGTGATCTGCTCAGCGCAGAGTGGAGACAGAGCTGGCGACTCTGTGCCATGGGTACCAGCCAGTTCTGGGACAGGAGGCACCACATCCTGGTGCCAGGACCCCCTGGATCACAGAGATACAAAGAGACAGGGCAGGGCTGAACTCCTTCCAGGGCTGCAATTTCCCCCAGGAATCCCAGGCTGGCATGACTCATTAGTGCCTGGGTGGGATGCATGTCCCACACATCAAACCGCACCCCTCCATGAGCCCATACCTGGCCAATCTCGTCCCCTGAAGGGCTGGCGCCTGTGGACTTTGGGACTAGACTATGCAAGCTGGAGTTTGCATGCTATGGTCAAATTCATCCTCTCTCCACTCCTGGCTGTTCTTCCATCCCTAGAGGAGACACTTGGCTAGGGAGGCAGTGTAGAGGGTGCTGAGAACACAGCTCTTTAGCAAGATGGAATCATATTTGCATCTAGGCCACCAGCTGTGTAACTGGCTAAAGCCCTGAACCTTGTTTCTCTGTCTGCAAAGTGAGGATATTTGAGCCCAACTCTTAGGCCTGCTGTGAGGCTTAAATAAATGATCTACGAAAAGCCCCCAGCAGTGTGACTAGCATACAATAGGTGCTCAGTAAATGGGGAGCACCCATCTCCTGTCTTTGTTGTATATTCTCCTGGCCAACCTACATGAGAGAACTAGACCCATTCAGACTCAGGTAACTCCATGCAGCCCGTGCTGGCCCAGCCAGCTCTGATGACAAGGGGCCAGGGTTCTGGCCTGCTCCTTTTTGATATGGTTTATCAGTCAGAAAACCAGAACCACCACAGGGTGTGTGTGCGTGTAATAAAGAGATTTATTATAAGGAATTGGCTCACATGATTATGGAGGCTGAGAAATCCCTGAATCTATAGACAGCAAGCTAGAGAGCTGCTGGTGTAGGTCCAGTTCCAAAGCCAGCAGGCTCGTGTCCCAAGAAGAGCCAATGTTTCAGTCCCAGTCTGAAAGCAAGAAAAGACTGATATCCCAGCTCAAACTGTAATGCAGGAGGAGTTTCCTATAACTTGTGGAGAGTCAGCTTTTTTGTTCTATTCAGGCCTTCAACTGATTGGATGAGGCCCACCCACATAGAAGAGGACAGTCCGCTTTACTCAGTTTGCCAAATTCCATATTAATCACATCCAGAAACACTCTCACAGACACACCCAGAGTAATGTTTGATCAAATATCTGGACACTCTATGGCCCAGTCATGGCCCCACAAAATTTACCCTCACACCTAGTATCTGGTGACTTCATGCATCAGTGGGTGTCCAGGCACAGCATGGGGATAGGCACCAGTCTTAGGTGCCTCCTTAGGACCTCCAGGAGCTTTTGCTCACCCCTGTGTACTACAGCAGAGGTTGTCCTCCGCAGTAGTTGAAGAGCACATCTTGGGTGGGCCCATCAGCTGTTCAGCCATGCAGATAGCAAGGCGTCTTGACCAAGACCCGTATCAGCCCTGTGGGCCTCGCTTGGTAGCAGAAATGTCAAAGCTTTGCCCATCAGCTTGTCTAAAATAACTCTCATCATCATCTTCTCCCTTACCCCCTGGGTTTAACAAAAATCTTTGCCCTGTGGTCTGTACCACAAACCTGGGTATTATATTTGAAACCCCCATACCGTTCCGCCCCTACATCCTGATTGCTTTCAAGTCCTGCCAGTTTCTTTCTCCTTAATGTTTCCTTCTCAGATCCATTACTTTGTCCCCCCACTGCCATCACCCGGGCCCTACCTGGCATCATCTCTTGCTGCTTTCCTGCATCTTCTTCCTCAGTGGTTTTCTTGTCCTCAGTCTTGTCCCACAGAGCCTGTCATCCACACTGTTGCCAGAGGAGCTCTCTAAAATAAGAGATCCAACCACATGATTCCCTCGTTAATCATCTTATCAGCTTCTCACTATTAGTGTTTGTAAGCTGATGTTCTAAGAGCCAAGTTCAGCTCACACTTACCAAAAAAAAAAAAAAAAGAATTTGAATACTTTTACATACTGAAGGGTGTGTACCTTCCAGTTTGCCACCGTCCTCACCACTCCTTATTTTCTCACACCTGCTCACTTTCCTCCTTTGTTACTTGTCCAGTCCCTGGAGTCAGAGGCCCAAACGCTTGAGCATGAAATTTGAGTCCCTTCACAATTTGGCCTTGGCTAACCTTCCCAGATTTATTTTTAGGCAATTCTACCTAAGTACCATGTGCCTAAGCCGTCCTGTTCTGTACCTTTCCCCAGACACACAGTATAGTTGACCCTTGAACACCAGGTTAATCCACCTGTAATTTATAGATAGCCCTTCTATCTGTGGTTCGGTCACATCCACAGATTCAACCAACTATGGCTCGTGCAGTACTGTAGCATTTACTATGGAAAACTATCCAGGTATAAGTGGACCTGCACAGTTCACACTCTCATTGTTCAAGGGCCAGCTGTAGTCTTCCTCATTTCCATGGCTTCATCCATGTTGTTCAGTTTGCTTGGGTGGCCTTCCTCTCTTTGAACCCCTGGCTAGTCGCTAGTTATCCTGTAACACTCTATTCATATGCCACCTACTCTTTATAGGCTTTCCATAACATTCTCTAAGTCTCAGTTTCCTCCTCTGTAAAATGGGGGTAATCATAGGATCTACCTGATGGGGTTGTCACGAGGATTAAATGAGATAGCCCAGATAAAGTGCTTAGCACCATGTCCAACATGTAGAAAGTGCCCAAGAAATACTCAGCCACCTGCCTGCCTGGCATCTAGAGATGTCAGTGTCTTGGGCAGGGGCTACTATAGGGACTCTTCTGTCTGTCTTTGGCCGGGGTGCCTGAGTTTGACAGGTTTTTACCACTCACAGTTAAAGCAAATAGATAGTCATTAGTGTCCATCAGGCAGTAAATAGGAGACAGCCTATATTACAGATGCCTGGCTTGATGGGGTCATACAAGATTGGCGGTTGGGGGGGGATTCGTTAGGCCCAGAAAACTCTGCTTGAGAAAGCAAAACAGAGAAAATGAAACCTGGTTTTATAAATACATTTAGACTTGTTAAAAAAAATGTGTGTGTGTGTGTGTGTGTGTGTGTGTGTGTGTGTGTGTGTGTATATATATATATATATATATAATCTGGAAGGAGTTTAAATATTTCATTGCTCATGGCCTGGTACCTCTCATTGGTAAACTGCTGTAGTGGTGGCAGTGCTTGTGGGCTTCTGTTTACAGTTCCATTGAATGAAACTCATGTGGACATTTACTTAGGAAAAATCTGTTAGTTGCAGCACCACGTAAGAATAATCATTATTGTCCCTTTTTGGTCCTGGAATGACTTGACTGCATCAGACTAGAGATTTGCAAGGCAAACAAATTATCTGCAGGCATAGCAAGAAACCCCTGCCCCCGCCAGCCCAGCAGCAGACCAGTAAGGGACATTTGATCTGAAAATGCCTCAGAGAGTGAAATACAGGTTCTGTGCTAGGTTTTCTTTTTCTTTATGCACAGAAAAGCCATAGTGGAAGCAGAAGCAGATGATTCTTCTTCCATCCTTAGTCTAGGGGTTCCATCCTTAGTCTTAGCTCTGGAATGCTGTTCTCTTCCTCTCTTCCAACAATCTGTTGTTGGTTTAGTGAACACCTAGTGGCCTTAATGCAAATGTCAACACTATCTCTGGAGCTTTTTCCAAACCCTTCCCTGACTCCAAGCAGGTGGGAATTTCTTCCATCTTTTCCAGCTACCAACTGGATACCTCCATGCGTTTGTCCCAGAGACAGCTCACATGTGCTGTGTTCAACGCCAAATCATCAGCTTTTCCCATGCCTGCTCCCCTTTCTGCTTCTCCCATATCCATGAATAACTCCACCCTCCATTCAGTGATTAAATCCATGCCATCACATTCTGTGCTATCTCTCGATCTTTCCTGCCTCATCTCTCATCCAACCAAGTCTTACTGATGAACTCTGAAATACTTTGTGAACTTTTTTGTTCTCATCATCACAGTTCCAGTTCAGGAACTGGTTTTTTTTTTTTTTGGTTTTTTTTTGCGGTATGTGGGCCTCTCACTGTTGTGGCCTCTCCTGTTGTGGAGCACAGGCTCCAGACGTGCAGGCTCAGCGGCCGTGGCTCACGGGCCCAGCCGCTCCGTGGCATGTGGGATCTTCCCGGACCAGGGCAGGAACCCGTGTCCCCTGCATCGGCACGCGGACTCTCAACCACTGCGCCACCAGGGAAGCCCTGGGAACTGGTTTTGATCTAACAGTCTTCTTATTCACTGTGTTCTCTGCTTCTCACTCATCCTCCACTCTGCCAATTCTAGGGTGATATTTCTAAAATACAGATTTGCTGCAAACTTTTGATCATTCCCGTTGTCTTGAGTATGAGGTTGAAACGTGTTGGCACGGCATTCTAGGGCATTTGAAATCTGCTTCTCTATTTCACTGTTTTTCCCGCCACTCTTCCTCCTGAACTGCCTATACTCCGGCAACACCAGAATTTATTCTTGCATGCATATATATTTTTTCTTGTATCTCTGAATTTTCCTACTTGCATGGAATTCCCTCCTCTCTCCTCTGCTAACATTGGCCTTAACCTTCAAGATCCAGTTTAAGTTTCACATCCCTTAGAAAGCCTTCTTGGAAGCCCCAGGCAGAATCTCTGTCTCCTTTCCTAGTGCTCCCTAGGGATTGTGTTTATGCCTCCTTTGAAACATTTCCACTCTCTGTGCCAGCTATGACTTGAGCGTGTCACAGAGAAGTGCAGTGAAGGCAGGGACTGGGCCCTATTTATTCCCTTTGTTTAGTAGGCCGTGGTGTAGATGATTCTCAGTATACATGGATCAGACCGTTTTGTTATAACAAACAACCCCCCACCCCAATCAATGACTTATAACAGGTAACATTTACTTCTTGCTCTTATTAATGTTGGAGGCTGTGTGGGTCAACTGTGGTGGCTATAGGGCTCTGCTAACTTCTTCCCATTCTGAGGCATAGGCTGGAGGAACAACCTCCATTTGGGACATGCCATTTTCCTGGAAGAGGAAAAAAAAGCAAGAGTCTTCCATGCGAAGGCTCCCAGAGCTTCTGCTAGGGCAGAGTTTATATCATATCCCGTTGGTCAAAGCCAGTTACTGCTCAAACCCAGTGTCAGTGGAGAAGTATTCTCCCATAGGATGGAAGAGGCACTGCAAGGCGAAGGCAACTAATAACAAATGTTTAATATTTTTTACAGACGATGGGCTATTAAATGGGAATTATAATGCACTCCACTGCAATGTGATTGTCAAATTAAATGGACCCAAGCTACTGAAAAGAACCTTACAGAATTCATCGTCCAATTTCCTCATATGTTGGACGTTTGTCATTTTGGACTACCCAGCTTCTGAACTCACTTCGTATGTTTGCGGAATTCCCTACTTTTGAGTCTTGGTGGGAACAGAGACCGATCAGGGCAGCCTCCTACAAGAGAAGTGATTTCCTGGCCTCCCTTGATCTAGGCCCAGGCCCGTGGCTTGGCTTACATCAATAAGATGTGCCTTCCCAGGCTTTGAGTCAAGAGCTGGTGGCTGGCTAGCGATGGCTGGAGTGCCAGGAGCTTCAAGTTCCCAGGGCCTTGGAGGCTGCAGTGTGGGTAGCAGCACCCAGTGTCAGCAGTGTGGGCAGTGCTGGCGGGTGGTCCTCTACTGAAGCAAGACTTGGGGTGATGTACTTGCTGGCATTACTGAGAACCTGGTCCTCTAGCTCTCCTGGCAATTCCACGAGTCGCCCAATGTCCTTTTATTAATTCCTTTTCTGCTTGAGTCAGCCAGTGCTGTTACTATTGCTTACAGCCATGCATCCTGGCTCACCCACTAACTTTCCCAGGCAGGCAGTGTTTAAGGTAGTTAACACTGTCAGCTTTGAAACCAGACTTTTTGGCTTTGAAGACCTCCAGCTTCTTCTGTACTTGGGGCAAGCTACTTAACTTCCATAAGCCTCAGTTTCCTTATCTGTGAAATGGGGTGATAATAAAACCTGCCTTACGGGGTTGTTGTATTAAATGCGATAATATATATGGAGGGAGTCGAGTACCTATTCTAATGATTGTTATTCACAAGAAAGTGAAATGACTTTCTCAGGTTCATAGACTATGTTGGTGGTAACACTGAGTACAGAAGGCAGGACTCCTGGCTCCAGAAGCAGTGCTCGTGGACCTTCACTCAGATGGAATTTACCTCGTGTACATAATGACAGGGCTTGTGTAAGAAAGTGCACATAAATTGCTATTCTCTCGGCAAGCAGTTTATAAAGGAGGACTTTTGTCTGAACTCTCGGCGGAGGCATTGAGCATTGTCTCTTACTCTGATCTCATCTGCCTAATCTGAGGATGAGGAAAGAAGTTTAGGATTTGACAGCTCTGTCGATATTTCAGTGTGAGTGTGGGGAGGCTGCAGAATGTAGATTTGGAAGGAAGTGAGTGTAACCCATGCTGTCCGCGTGGCAAATGCGTGCTCTAGGATTCCCAGACGCGAGTGCAGATGGTACACTGCTAGCTGTGTGCCAATGGCCAAGTGTCCTTTTCAGTAGAGGAGCCGTCACTCTGAGACTGTTAGAGACCTGAGTTCCGTGGGTGCAGTGGGCTGTCTGTTTTGTTTTTGTTTTTCAGCATCCTGAAAAGAATGCAGCCCCGGTGGCTTGTATCAGGATCCTAGCAGCTCTGAGCTTTCCTGCAGCCGTCCTGAGGAGCTTAGCGTGTGGCATGGACCAATCGGGAGGTCTTCTGTTTGCTTTTTGAGCCTGGCAGTGGACTGTGTGTTTCTGTGGATATGCCTCTTGTCTGTGCCATGAGCTGGGGCCGTGGGTCAAAAACAACTGCAGAAAATCAGCAGAGACTCTCATCCCCTACTCCCCTCTGATGGGAGGACCCTCCAGCCTGGCTCCATCTCTGTCTTCATCCAGATGCCCTGACTGGCCACTGGAAGTTGTGTTGAAAGAGTGGTAGGGACGTAGGTCAACTGTAAGGCTTCAGAGATGGGCAGCCCTCTCTTGAGGGTGCAGCAGTGGGCATAGAGTTTGCAGGGCAGGGATGATGTGTGTCTGATCTGCTGACTATTCTTTGGAATGAGGAGGGAAGCACCTCAGAAGGAGGACTCTTGTAACAAAAGAGTCCTGGAACCTCCCTTCTCAGGTCAGGAGGGTGGGCAGCCATCTCTCCTGGGGGTGGCTGATGGTGGCTCTAGGGTTTTCCCCACTTTTCAACCACCTATGTCCCTGTTCTCTGGTTCTTGCCTTTCCTAGGACCTCAAGAAAGTGATCTTGATGGTGGACTCTTGAGTCAGCTGATCTTGGGCCTCCTATAACAGGGGTTATGGTGGAGAAGTCGCCATCAGGCCATCGGTACCGCAGGAACAGTTGCAGCTGCCTGGGTGGCTCAGGCTGCCCTGGGACCCTATGGAGAAGTGTCTGGGCTTCCCCAGCTGAGGGGGTGCTGGTTGGTCCTCCCAGAGGGCCTGTCTGAGCCAGTAATCAGTTCCCTTCATTTAAGGTGCTATTGGAAGCCACTATAGTTATGGTGTAAATTATGTTAGATAAAGGTGGCTTTGAGTAATTCTTTGGGTTCTCTGCATGGGGATTTTCTCTGGCATTTTCTGATTATGAATGAGGCCTAGACAGTTCAGGGGTAGAGTAGGAGCTCACAAAAGGGGCTGTCCTGTCTGGCATTTCTTCTGAGATGCAAGCAGAACTCCCCTTGGCCTCTCGGGGCATCCCTTCTGCCTTTCTGGTGAGGCCTGCAGAGCCCATAAGAACTGGAGAACAAGTCAGCCTGAAGGGATCGGGGGAGCCCAGGGCACGGACCAAAGAGCCAGGGAACGAGGAGCAAGTCCATTCAGTGGCCGGAGGGCGGAGCTGGGCCTGCAGGTCATCAGAGCTCCGGACAGACTTGCCTTCTGTTTTCATGTTTCTGGTAATATCTGACATTGGCTAGTCGTTATCCCTGTGAGTATCCAGAAAATTGTGACCTTTCAAGACCCTTAGAAAACTTCTTGCTTGGGAGTGGGGTGTCAGCCCATGTGGGACCCATTACGGGGCACAGAAGAGAGCCAGGAAGTGGTAGGCCTTGTGTTTAGGGTAAGGGAACCTGGGCTTCCTGAAGCCTCCGGAGTCGCATCCTGGTTGATGCAGCCAAGTAACCAGGACACAAGGACATATGGAGAGACTTCCTGGGTGCCGGAGGGCTGGTAGCAGGTTCTTATTTACAACCTATGATAGGCGCAGAGATGTGTTTCCCAGATCCCCTCCAGGAAAAAAGTTCTTGTTTCCCCATCTGCTGGGAGCACTGCTGGCAGAAAGCCCCACTGTCTAGGGGATGCTTTGGCTGAGGGGGCTGCCTTGCCCCAGGCCATGGTGCCTCCTTGTGTGGTTCTGCACGAAATGAATGCTGATATAGGGCGCCTTCACCCCAACTCATGACAGCTCTGTGAGATCGCCCCATCTCTAACACTCCCCTCGGGGTCCGCTCTGGCTTCTGCTGAGACCACATTACAGCTTGGCTTCTTGCTCTGCCCAATCGGCTTCTCCCCTCCCTTGCAGAAGTGTGGATCCTAAGAGCTCTACCTCTCGAACCTCCCACATGCTCATCTCCATCTCAGAGGCTGCCTCTCAGGAACTCAGCCATGACTTCTCCTTTTAAGCCACAGATCCCTGGGTCATTTCTGAGATGGTTCACTTTTGCTTGGTGAGTAGCAGAGGTCTTTTCAGAGATGCCTTAAATGTCCAGTCTGGGAAGAGTGGGAAGCAGGCCATTTGTCCGGGTGGCCGTTCACGTCTGTGGCTGGCAAGGCTGGGAGTGGGTGTGCTCCCACTAGCTCAGAAGCTAAGAGAACACACCTAGGTGCCAGACTGCCTGAGTCTGAATCTTGCTCTACCGTTTGCTCCCTGTGTGATCTGAGGCAGGTTAATGAACCCCTCTGTGCCTCACTTTTCTCATCTGTAAAATGGAGAAGATAATCATCCCTCCCTCATAGTCTCTTGTGAGGAACAAATGGGAATATCTTTGTAAAGCTTTTAAAACAGACAGTGCCTGCCGGGCATGTAGTGAGCGATTTAGGAGTGTTTGTTAAAATATCACTTAGGAGCACTGACCTGGGGCTCTCTCCAGGGGGCCCACTTCTTGGGGAGGAAGGACTGGTCGGTGGTTTCTCACAGTCCTTGCTACCCCTTGGCCTTGGAGGCCTCGTTTGGTGGCTCCTGTCGGGGGCTTGGCTGGCAGCCCTGTCCCAGGTCCTCTTCTAGACTGTAAAAACCCATCCCTGGCGGGCACTGGGGACTGTTGCTGGCCCTTGCACAGTGGGCAGGGTCCATCCTTACCCGCAAACTCGGCATGCTCCCAGGAGAGAGAGCAGTCGGTTCCCAGGCTGCCAATGATCCCACGGAGACCTGCCTCCAGGTTTTCCTGACTGCAGTTTGATGGATGGGTTACTACCCATTCTTCCTACGGTTTATCCCGGGCACAGGGATGGGGCTGAGACTCATAGAAATGGGAAAGTGCATGGAATGTGCTGCTGGTGGTGGGACCATCCGTGAGAGATCCCCCAAGGGGAAGATGAAACGCAGTCGTGGGGAGTGAAAAGAAGATGGGAATCAGGCTCAGCCCATGTGGCCTTTCGTGGGAATCAGAGAATGGGTTACTGGCCTGGGAGAGTCCCCTTTGCCCTTCCACATCCACTCCCCACTTTTCTTGATGACGCCCTGGGTCGCAGGAGGCTGACTTCTGTGGATTGCATCCAACAGGCTTCCATGCCCCTGGCTCCCAGGGGGGTGTAGCCAGTGGGTGGCACCAGCCGGAGAGCTAGACCAGGACTGGGCCATTTCCTCTGCAAGCCTCCTCCTGCTGGGAGAGCAGTGGCTGTGTTCTTCCCCTCTCCCTGCAGCCACAGCTCTTGCTCCTTTCTATAAGAACTTCCTCCCCTAACCCTCTGCAGCCTGAGTCTGTAATAGCCCCCTTCTTGCTAGCCCAGGCTGCCCTAGCCCTTGTTGACTTTCCTCAACCCTGCCCACCTTTGTAAATGGTTCCTCATTAAACTCTCTTGGCTAGTTTCCTGTGGGGCCCTGACTGCTGCATACCCCTCTGGCTGGCAAGCAGGTGTGGGCTGAATTGCAGGGGCCCACGTGCAGGGCACTGTCTGTCCAACTGCATACGGCAGTGCCCTGTGGGCTCCAGGGAACGTCTTTATTCCCTGTGTGGTGCATCCCCTCCATTGCCGGTAGTAAAGATCTGGATTTGGTTTCATCAAGGAAGCTGGTAGGATCTTTCAGCGGTCACAGCAGTGTCCTTGGGGAGGGCACGGGACAGAAGCGGCTTTGCAGTGCTGGTGTAGCCAAAGCTGGGAGAGCAGGCACCGGGATGTTCTGAGGGAAATGAGCTGGGGCTTCTACCAGTTCTTCCTGGTCTGTGTTTAGAGGAGCTGGTGGGTCCAGGGCTCCCTCCCTATCCTAGATGACTAGCTCTCAGCTCCTGGACAATCGATCTACTGGTTCTGACTCATTTCTCAACTGGACTCCTTTACTAACGAAAAGCCACAGATCACAGTGCCCCTGAATCGGTCTTAACTCTGTATCCCTGTAATTTCAAGAAGTTGTTCTCCATGTCCTCAACTTCGTGGGAAGACCAGAAGCTCCTCTGCCTGTTTCGGCTTAGATGTCTGAATCTGGTTTATTCTGGCCTGTAGCCTCAGGATTTTTAGGTGGAAAACCAACCTTTGTAATCAAGATACCCAAAGACATATCATCTCCACTGGGAGTTAGAGCAGTGGAAAAGCCCTGGAAATCCCAGATCCAGTTAATAATTCCATAAGACAGTTCGTTAGAATGCGCAAGTGCTTAACTAAACAAAGCCATAATCGAAGCTGTCAAAAGTGATCCACGGTTGTGTTAGAATTTTCTCATTCACACATCATTTCCTCTACGATTTAGTTAGATAACAAACACTACTTGTCCCATCACTGGCTTTTTCAGCCGTGAAATGCAGTTGGCGTCCGTGTTGGGCTAATGGCACAGAAAGGGCTTTTGGCTGGTTGGTGCGAAGGGTCCCAGCTTGGGGAGAGGCAGGGTCTTCGGCAACCAAGCTCAAAGAACTTGGCATCCCATGGCTCCTGAGAAGTTCTCGGGAGCCCGGCATTGTATCTGAGGATGGCATCCTGCTACTGGCATCTTCAGGTCTCCGTCCCTTGGGGATTGCTGGAGCGCAGAGCAGAGCTATGAAACCAGGCCAGAGTAGACACTGGCCATGGGGAAGCCTGCTTCTCCCAGGATGCCTAATGTCCCCCCATTACTGTGTCACCCCTTTACCTGAAGCTGGTAAGATTGAGAAAGTGCAGATCCTTTTCCTAGGAGGCTCATTTTGCAAGATTATCAGTGTTCTCACCTTGGTTAGTATAGTTTGTCAAACCTTCTTCTGAGCAGGCTTTGAAGCTGGGAGCAGGAATCACAGGGGACGAGAAGAGGGGACCCTGGGTGGCTCAGCGAGGCAGGCCACTGGGACTGAGGATTGTGGCAGGAGCTCTGTTGCTGCCAACCTCATCCAGGTAGCTAGTGTCTCTCAAGGGGGTAGAGAAGGGAGTGATTGCTTGTTTGTAAATGTTGTTTAGGAGTGGCCAGACCAGGGATGCCAGGGCTGTATGTGAGGGTCCCCTTGGCCTTTAGTTATCTGAGGATAACTAAAACACCACAAATATTTACTCTAATTGCTTACAATAAATCCATATGTGTGCACATATGGGTGTATATATTTGTGTAGACCTTCTCTTTCCCCTCTTTATTTCTTCCAGAGTGGGGAAGAGCATTCTCAGCACAGCAATGAAATGATGGTAGTGCTGAACAGGGCTGAGAATCCCAAAAGGTTTGGGTGGGTGGAGCCTCATCTCTGCTCTCTCTTGGGCTGTCCCTAAGCCATAGTGATCACCACACAGTCTGTTTCACAGAGCTGACCTTGTCCGGACACGTTGTAGCTGGGTCAGCTAACATCAGTCAAAGCCTTAGTGTGTCTCTTAGCTTTAGCCCATCCACATGCTGCAGTGGTAGCAGGGACAGCCACTGTTTACTGAGGGCCTACTGTGTGCCGGTGTGTGCTGGGCACTCAATTACACGTAGCCCCCATGACTCCCCCCACAGAGGCAGCGGGGGGCTTATTACCGCTAGGAAATGGAGACTCGGAGGGGTCAGGGGACTTTTCTGAGGCCACTTATGCAGAGCTGAGAATTTAAGTCCAGGCCTCCTTTGCTTTAACAGTACAAGGATGGGGCTACTTGGAGGAAATTCCGCTTGACTTTTCAGGCTGCAAGACTTCTGCTTTTCGGTGTCTTATTTTGTACGGGATGGCCTGGCTCCCCATCCCTACACTTTCTTTCCTTGCAGCTGGGTCCATGTAGCAGCTCTGTGGCCACCCGGGAGCAGAGTGGAGGCTAGAAGGAGGCTGTGGTGACGGTCCATCTTATCGCCATCCCTGCGTGGACCCAGGTCCCAGTCCTTCTACCTGGATTCCTTCCCTGGTCTGCCCAGATCTTAGGGGCCTCACCCTATCCTCATCCTCCTGGCGACTGTGGCCCCAGTTCCTGAGTTCTGAAGCACCTGCCCACTGTCGCCGTTCCTCCCAGAGACCACAGCCCCTCTGTGTCTCTGTCCCCGCACCAATACACCTGGTCAGAGCCCTGGGCTTGGAGAGGAACTCTGGCCCTCCACTCTGTCAGGGCATCTTGCGGACTGTCTCCTCTCCCACCTTCGGGATCCCGCTCTGCCCCCGCTCTCCTGAGCTGCAGCCACTGTTCCTGCACCACACCAAGCCCTCTCCCGCTCCCCTGGGGTCTCTGCACCTGCTGTTCCTCTGGCTGGAATGCCCTTTCTGCCCCATAGCCAGGTGGCTCCCCCACTCCTCCCTCACTTCCCTCAGGTCTTTGCTCAGGCTGTGCCTTGTTGAAGAGGCCCTCCCTGATCACCTTCATCAAATAGCCGCTGCTCTGTCATCTCGTCCCCCTTACTCTGCTTCATTGTTCTCAGTAGCATTTGAGACGTCTTCTGTTTATGTGTTTGGTGTCTCTCTGCCCTCTAGACTATCAGCTGTGTGACGGCAGGGCTGTGTAGGTTTATTCACTGCGTCTGAGAGGTAGGTCCCCTATGGAAAGAGCAGGAGTCTTGGGGTCAGAGACGGAGGTTCCACACTTGCCTCTGCAAGTGTGTGTGACCTCAGGTATATCCCGTCCTCCCTAGACACTGGAGAAGTGACTCGTGGCCAGTCAGATCAGTGACAAGCAACGGGAAATGGGAAATTTCACACTTAGAAAATACATTCTCTGTGTGATTGCCCTTCTCCTTATCCACACTCAGAAGTGCCAGGATTGGTGACTCTTGGGCCACTAGGGAGGCCTGCCATCCACCGTCACTGCAAAAGCAGTGTCCAGGGAAGCTCCTTCCTGGCACGGTTTCAGGATGTTGCTGAGGAAAGGACTGAGTCTTGGTCATTCCATGAGAGGAGCCTGGGCCTACAAGTCAGAGGTGATTTCCCTGACACGTCAGCGGGGCGCAAGCAACCGCAGGTGTGAGCACTGGAACCCAGGCTCCAACATTTACTTCCTGCATAACCTTGGACAAGTGACTTCACATCTCTGAGACTCAGTTTTCCCGTCCATAATGTGGGAATCACCGGGTGGGTTTGAGTCCAGGATTCTCTTTTAGTGACGGTGTTCTAGGAAAGTCCCCTGCCTGTTCTGACCCCCTCCTCTGTGATCACAAGGGGTCTCTCACAGGGAGAGGATCCCTTTCACTCTCAGTGGTCCCCCCTTAGCCCACGGCGGGTCCAGCGCTCAGGGTCTGAGCTTCCTCCTTGCTGTTTGCCCCGTTTTCCATTTGGGACCCATTTAAGCTTGATGCTTTCTTTCTAGAAATCCCATCAGAATCCGTCAAACGGGATCCTGTAACTACCTAGAAACACATTTTCAGTCCCATTTACAACAAAAGAACAACAACCTTTGAAGCTCTACAAAAAATAAATGATGTTCCCTATGAGCAGTCCCAGAAGAAAGGCCATTGGAGACATAGACTGTTTTACTGTGACCTGTGTGAATGTCCCAGGAAGAGTAACCTCCCATTCCTCAAAGCCCTCTCGTCTCTTGTCTTGAACAAAATGGATTAGATTGTTTAAGAAGCAGGCGCTTGAGGCCTGGCAGAGAAGACGAAGCATGCTGGTAACGCAGAAGGGGAGGTGGCTTTACATTTGGGGAAACTCAGTGTCATCAGTTTGATCATCCAAGTCCTCTCTGAGAGGCGCCAGCCACCGGCCTGTCGTAGGATGTGGGAGCACAAAAGAGGTAGACTCTGTGGCCAATGGAGAGTTTAAAAAGCCAGAGTCTGACTTTTTACTCAGATGATTCCATCAGGAGTTGCCTAGACTAGAGCAAGGGACAGAAAAGCAACAGATGGGTATCGACATTCTGCGATGGGCCAGGCACGGTGCTCACTCCTTGCCTTCCGTCCTCACGTTTATTGCTCCCAAACCTCAGAAGGAGGTTCTGATTCCTCTCTTACAGCAGAGAAAACTGAGGCTTAGAGACATGAAATGCCTTCCTGAGGTCACACAGGGAGTAAGCAAGGGAGTCTGGACCTGAACCCGGTCCAAGTGTCTGTGGTTCTAAAGTACGTGCTCTTCTCTCCCATCAAGCAGCCCTTTTCTTCTCCAGTGTATTTCGATAGTCCAGAGGGGAGGGCTGCCTATCGTTCTGCGAGATGTACGTGAATATCCATTGCCTTTCCTGGGATGTGTAAACACACATGCACACACACACACACACTGCACAGGGCTCCACCCCCATCACACACAGGGGCCATCTGATCGATGAGAGGAGTTACCGTCATTCTGGGACTTTGTCGAGAGGCGTCCTTTTTCTAGCCAGCACACCTGTGTCCTGGTTGCTTTTTTTTTTTTTTTTTTTTTTTGCGGTACGTGGGCCTCTCACTGTTGTGGCCTCTCCCGTTGCGGAGCGCAGGCTCAGCGGCCATGGCTCACGGGCCCAGCCGCTCCGCAGCATGTGGGATCTTCCCGGATCGGGGCACGAACTCACGTCCCCTGCATTGGCAGGTGGACTCCCAACCACTGCGCCACCAGGGAAGCCCTGGTTGCTTAGATAGATAGGCTAAGCGAGTAGCCAGGCGTGGATAATACCACTGGGTTAAGGCACATAATGAGCCCAGACCTCAGGGGCTGCCAGACTTTCCACAGCACCTTCTAGACACACAGTCCCTGCACAACTGCCAACTGGGATGAAGACTCTGTCACTTAAATTATGTTGCATAAGGTCTGAGCTGGGCCGAGCCATCCTGAGGAAATGGCTAATTTGCTGTCAGGGCTCTGGGCTCAGAAAGAACCCGCGTGTGTCTGTGTGTGTTTCCACACACGTCCCCTGGCAGAGACTCACCACTCCGCACCTCTCATCTCAAATTCCTGGTCCCAGTCGGAATGGGGGATTTCCATGGCACTCGGATGCTTCCCTCCATCTCTAAGTGCAAAGCAGAGAGAATGCGAGTGACGAAGCTCCCTGAGCTACTCCCACAAAGATGGCAGTCTGTCCTGCTGGCAGATCTGGGTCAGGCGGAGTCTGATCGCTGTGACAGGGGTCAAGCGTGCCCGGCCACGAGGCCGGCTGTCCTCCACGCTGTGTGTGAGGTCACGTGCCACTTGGCCCTAGGGTTGTATTAACTCTTTACTCCTGCCCAGGAGACGGAGCTCAGCCCTGACCCCACAGGGACAGGAAGTTTCAGATGGAAAAACTGGCTTCTACTTTGGTGACTTTAAGGAGGAAGCTTGCTAAGAACCCAGGGTTGCTAGGTTACTGGGAAGATTTAAAAACAAGAATTCTTAACCGGGACTTCATGAATGGGCTTTAGAGAATATGTAAACATGCAAAAATTATAGAAATAATTCTGGGTAGGTATGTATATGTATATATATGCATACATATATGTATATATGTGTGTATATATATGTAGAGGGGTGTGTGTGTGTGTGTGTGTGTGTGTGTGTGTATGTATGCATTTTGCGGGGAGATCATCCCACTCTTCTCTCAGATTTTCCAAGGGGTGTGTGACCCAGAAGAACAGAAGAACCATTGCATCAGCATAACTGGAGGCCCCGCAGGGTCTCCTTAGGATGGGGTGAGGCTGCTCTGGGGATCACATGTGTGGGGTTCTTCTCTGTCTGCCACAGGGGACTGGCTCAGCTATTTCATTAGTAGCTGTGGTGGATAGAGCAACCTCAGGATGGAGTTTGTGCAGTTTGTAAGGTCTGAGACCAGGGCCTGGTTGCAGGGGTAGTAAGGAGCTTTGAGGAGCCCTCCTGTGTGAAGCTGGACAGCTGGTCCCTCCATCTTCAGCCGATCCCTTGGCTGGGATATCGGGATTTGGTCCCTGAATGTGGCCCTTGGACACTTTAGCACCGCACTGCCCGCGGGAAACCTCATTCAGTCCAAGGTAAGGGCAGCCTGTTTACAGAATCCCCAGGAGAGAAGATGCAGCCTGTCCTTCCTCTGCAACACCCGGCAGACCCCATGTCTTTGGCAGGGGTCGTGTGGAAGTTGACGCCAGCTGCACACCCTCCCGAGAGGAAATGGTGCTGGCTGTGTCTGCAGGCACTGCCCTGGGCTGCCCGGGCACTGTCCACACCGATGGAGCGATGGAGGGTTGTGTAGAGGCTGCAGACGGTCACCGGGGGCAGTCACCTGCAACCTGACGGATCCTCTTCCCCTAAGGGTGAAGCTCCGTGGACACATGAGCAAGTTGGGGCCGCAGGACCATCCACCATCACAGAAGCCTGTCTTTGAAATGATGTTGCAGTATGCTGAACCCTGAGATTTGCCATGGGGCCACAGAGACACCTCTTTTCTGGAAAAGATCACAGCCTGGAAGAAGAGACAGATGGGCCAGCAGGTGCTACTAGATGGTGTGAAAAGTGGACAATAGCTGGAGAAGTCCCCACGAGCAGGCACTTTCATCTCTGTGTTTCTTACACTGATCCCAGAGTCAGACTCAGAAAATGTGTCACTAAATGGACAGATTCCTTGCATATAGTTAGTGCTCAAAGGGTCCTTGTGTGTCCTGAGGGCCTGATGTAAGGCCTGATGATTAGATATACCCACAGAGCAACCCAAATAGAGGTAGGAACCTGGAGAGACTTCGCTGAAGAGGAGACACAGAGCAGGGAGCTTTCATTATTACCCTGTTTCGTATTTAATGCTCCTTTCCAGCCCAGCCCAGAAGGCTTCTGGGAGAGCATACTGAGACAAGAGATGTTAAAGTGCTTTGTGCACTTTGGTGCCGGGCAAAACGCTGGCTTCCCTTAAAAGTAATTTTTCCAGTGTGGGAATTTCCAAAGTTCCTCATTCCACATCGCCTTGTTTATTCTTGCGTGCTCCAGGTACTTCAGTGTTTTCTCTGTGACATGGTGGTAACATTCCTTTGGGGCAGGAGTTGGGTCTGCCCTCATGTTGAATTTCCAGTGCCATGGCTGGCAGAGAGTAGGCACTTTATTGGTACTTACAGGCCACAGCAAGGGGTGTGGAGGGTTCAGATGCTATAATAAAGAACCGAGGGATGTGCTAATAGGCCCTGCCTCCAGGAAGCTTCCCAGAGGACATGACCACCTGGGCTGTGTCTTATATGAATATACCTTCTGAGTGGTGTGGGGGTGGCCCAAGCATAGCCAGAGTAGTGAGCTCGCCCTCCCGTTGTCATCATGAGCAGGACGTTCCATTTTTCACAGAGGATGGAGCTGCCCTTGTGCTGACCACAGGCCAATGAAGGTCCTGAATTCACATATGCAAGCCTGGGGCTGAAGGGCCATGGCCGTTCTTTGCTCTGACATGGTTAGCCGCAGAGGGCCTCTTTGGGTGAGCTGTGCCTAGGACGAGGGGCCCAGTAGAACAAGGGAAAGTCATCTCATCTTCAAAGGAGCAAAACAATTGTGACTCCCAGTTTTCTCTCAGTCATTCAGTAGGTACTTATTGAGCAGTTACCATGCATAGCACCTTGTGCTGGGCCTGGGGTTCGGGAAGAAATAGCATGAATTCTGTTCTTGGAGTTTTCAGTCAGGGCTAGATTAAGATATGTGGGGTCCTAAGAATGATACTGCTCCCTTCCCTTCTCTCCCGTATGTAATTCAAAATAAAAATATATTAAATTATAAATATTTATGAGGAATACCAGCCAGTTCTAATTTTTCTCATGATAACTACTTAAATGCTTAAATTTTTTTTTAGATATCAAATTTTCTCAAACCTACTTTGGTACTTGAACATCCCTGATGTTCTGAACACATTCTCAGGGTAACGTTCAGAAACCACAGCCCTGATCTCAGCCTCAGGGAGATAAGACACACAGAGAACAATAGCATGTACCAAGGGCCCTCATTTCTCAGACTGAGAGAACTCAGATAAGGAGGAGGTTACTTTCATAACAAATGCTTGTGGAAGAACAAAAATTTGACCTTGGCCTTCAAAACTAAGTAAGGTTTGTAAATTCTCCGATGGAGATCAGAACATTCAAGACAAAGGAACCCAAATGAGCAAAGGAAGAGCATGAGAGGGTATATAAGAAGAAGAGGAAAGTTCAATTTGATGGGGATGTGAAAGGGAGTCATGGGAGAGGGGATGAATGGTGTGACCAGATCCTGTAGCGTCTTGAATGCCAGGATAAAGGAGTTTGGGTTGTACTGGGTAGTTCACGGGAGCCACTGAAGGTTTCTGAGCCTCTGCGGTTATAGACCAATTTTCACCTTCAGGATGTTCAAAACCACCCTTGCATTGCATTTAAGAGTATCTACAGTGATGAAGTGATGCCAGAGTAATTGAGCTTGGTAATTGCTTTCACTGTGCTTTGGTGTAATGCACTTTTAAAATGGAGTTTTATCCTGTAAGTGCATCTATAGGAAAAAAGTACCAAAGTCTTCATTATCATTAACCAGTGCCAAATGGGATTTACAGAGAGAGTGAGTGATTGAAGACCATGCCTTTGTTCTCCCATTACTGCTCAAATCTGTTAGGGAGAGATCACAATGACTGCAGTGATTAAAAAACAACAACAATTTGGGGAAGCAGATATCTGCATGGCCTCAGAGTAACACCCCATACATTACTTATTAATTAAAAAGGGACAAAGTAATTTTACAGAGTGGAGAGATATGGCAGACACCACCTCCATCAAGTGATCACACTTAGCATTACCAATAATGGGACAAATGTGGCTTTCGATGCAGTGCAATGGGAAGGACAGAACATCAGTTACCGAGTATTCTTGCCCAAAATTGACCTGAATGTAATAAAGAGAAATTAATCAGACACATTCACATTGTAAGATATAGCCTCCAAATCAAGCAGCATAGACTCTAAAACTATAAATGTTTTGAAAGAAAAAAAGAAAAGGATGTGTGTGTGTGTTCAGAGGGTCTGTATTAGACTAAAAGGAGACCAAAAAGATATGACAACCAAATGTAATGCTTGATCTCTGATTGGATCATGACCTGGGAAAACGAACAAGAGCTATAAAGGACATTATTGGGATAATAGGGAAAATTTGAATACAGAGTGTATATTAGATAATAGTTTATTCCATCAGTGTTAGTATGGAATGTATGACAGTGGTATTATATTAATGTTCAAGAATGCCTGGTACTTAGGATAATTGATGCTGTATTTAGAGGTGGAGTAACAGAGAGAGAGAGAGAGAACATGAATAATGTGGTAAGATGTTAACAGCTGATAAATCTAGGTGATGGCTATACTGATACTCGTTGCGCTACTCCTTCAACTTTTCTATAGCTATGAAATTTTTCAAATGAAAATCTTAAAGCAACAGCAACTCCTTGTGTAGCAATGTAGGACAACATATGTTCTTAGAGCTGTGATCTCAAACTGGCATGTAGTTAATTTTACATGTTGTAAAGCTACTCGAGACCAAATGTACATATTGTCCCTTGCTTAATAAGAGATGTGTGCTATAAGCTGACTGCAAAGTGAATTTTTGCGGTTGATCCTATTTTTTTTAATTGAAGTGTAGTAAATTTACAGTGTTGCATGAGTTTCAAGTATACAGCTAAGTGATTTCAGTTATACATATATGTACTGTTTTTTATTGATCTCCATTGCAAAAATGGAGAATAGAGGTGAAAGTGTTTGCTAAGAGAAAGTTTGCATGAAGTGCTATTCTATGGCAACCCGAGTGTTTGTGTGAGTGTTTCAAGGCTCTGTAGAAATTTTCTTGATTACATGCTTTGCTCCCCTTAGTGTTTTCTTCACTTTACTCTTGCTAAGATAATGTGTTCTGCCATGCTTGGGGTCTCTCATCTACCACCCCCCATTTACTTACACCCTTTGGGAGATTATTTCTTGCAGTTGTCCCCTCTCACAGTGTCTCATGGAGCTCGGTTGCCATGCTACACTTTGCCAGTTGGTGTTACTGATCCACAACCTTAAAATTTTCTGTCTGCGGCATCAGAATCTAGAAAATGTATCAGTAAATTACCTTATCAATTCTGTGAATTAAAATTCAATTAAGATGCTTATTTAAATCAAAGAATCCTCTTAGAGAAACTGCAGTTCGTTTACATTGCACCCATAGGTAACACCGGGGGATGAGAATGGCTGCTGTGTAGGACATGCATTTCTTTTACCCGCAGTGTCTTTACCTACAGACAGAGGTAAAGTCCCACCCAGAGAAGCTAGTCGACTCAGGAAGGTGCTTTTGATGTTTTTGGTTCTTTTGTGTGTCAGCAACAGCAGCATCATTACTTACTATTACTACTCCTCCGAGTTACTGCTACTGTTGCTGCTGTGGACTGAGCCCTGCCTGCCAGATAACTGTATGAGGTACTTTACAACTATATGTGCAACCCTCAGAAAAATCCTGTGAGATGAATATGATTCTTTACAGTAAAAGTGTAGAAACTGAGGCTAAGAGAGGCTAAGTTCACTTGCCACTGTCACACAGTCCGAGGCAAATGTAGAACCAAGATTTAAAACCCGACTGTATTGATCAGATCTGTACAGTTTATATTGTTCCAGATTCTCTTAAGTTTCTATTAAAAGCATGATATATAGGGCTTCCCTGGTGGCGCAGTGGTTGCAAGTCCGCCTGCCGATGCAGGGGACACGGGTTCGTGCCCTGGTCTGGGAAGATCCCACATGCCGCGGAGCGGCTGGGCCCGTGAGCCATGGCTGCTGAGCCTGCGCGTGCGGAGCCTGTGCTCCGCAACGGGAGAGGCCACAACAGTGAGAGGCCCGCGTACCGCAAACAAACAAACAAATAATAAATAAATAAAAGCATGATATATAATTTAAAAAAAAGCCCTTGAAGTGGTTATCTCCTTGATTATGCAGGTAATAAATGGGGATGAGGGTCAGGGCGTGAAAGCTGTAAGCACTTAGGAAAGGGAGCCTGGAGGCTCGGAACTTGCTTGAGGGAAGATCAGAACTCTGTGCCCTGAGCACCAGTTGCATTTGTGCTTTGTGTATTCAGTGCTGTTTTCCCTTTTTAAAAGCTCTGGCCAGGCTTCCCAGGTGGCACGGTGGTTGAGAATCTACCTGCCAATGCAGGGGGCACGGGTTCGAGCCTGCACTCTAGAGCCTGCGAGCCACAACTACTGAGCCCGCGTGCCACAACTACCGAAGCCCGCGGACCTAGAGCCCGTGCTCCGCAACAAGAGAAGCCACCACAATGAGAAGCCCACTGCTCTCCACAAGTAGAGAAAAGCCCATGCTCAGCAACGAAGACCCAAATGCAGCCATAAATAAATAAATTTATTTAAAAAAAAAAAAAGGCTCTAGTCATTCTTAACCATCCTCAGGGGATTCTGTCCATATGTGACCTGAGACCTAAGGAAAGGAGATGAGTCTCCTGGGGATCAGGGGGTGGTAGTACCTGGAGAAGTTCTTCTTTGGTTCCTCTCACTGGAACTTCCTCATCATTTGGTTCTGATTCATGTTTAATATCTCAAGCTCCAAATCTGTTCTCTTGGTTCACAAATACTCTTGCCCTCCAAAGTTCTCACTAGGCTACAAACACGGAACGCCCCCTTTGAATCTGAGGTCCCTCAAACGCACTTTGTTATTCTTTCATCCATCAGTCCCATCATGATCTCACTCCTACCCCCTTCCCAACAGGTGATACTCCAGAAGTATCCTTATAATCTCCACTTCCTCCACACCTGCATTACTAGCAGCTACTGCTGAAAGTGTGGATATGATCAGGACTGAAAGCAGGAGGATTGGTTGAAAGTCCATTTGAGAAGCAGTTAGACCCTCCAGTCTCCTCTTTTACTCCATGGAGTCAGGTAAATAAATGCTCCCCCCCAGCACCAACTTTAACAGAAGACTGAAGGCTTCCTTTCAGGAGAGGAAAACAGGGTTTGGGGCTGAGGGACATCCAGCACAGAGTGGAGTGCTGCACTGAGAACAGCAAGATTAAGTGAAAGCCTGTATAACGCTGGATATGGGGACCTCCCCAGCCATCATCTTCCACTTGTTCCTAGAACAGGGACAGCCAGATTTTTACACTCTAATCATGTGATAAGAAGAGTTTTCTCTAGGAAACCTGATCAGCCTTGCAAAAAGAGCACTAAGATATTAACTGTGTGTGTTTCCCCTAAACATGGCCCACCCAGATTACTCCACTATAAGGCTCATAGTCACAAAGTTTCCCCTCACCAGACAATTAATCTTTTCCATTAAATAAGAGGAGATGATTGAGGACCACCAGACACCAAAAAAGAATGGCAAGAAACAATACGCAAGAGACATGAAACAAACAAATGAGAAAAAGCAACCTAAAGGAAACAGACAATCCAGGGAAATGAAGTTTTAAAACTTGATAAGTATCTTCAGAGAGATGAGTAGAAATTGTGTTCAGGAAGAAGATGCCTTTACAAAAGTAAGATCACAACCAGAGCTCTTGGGAATTACCAACATGCTAACAAAAATGAAACAGTAGATATGTTGGAAGCTAAAATTGGAGTTACTTTCAGAACATGGAAATAAGATAAAAGGCAAAGAGATGAAAAGCGGGGAGAAAAGTCAGGTAGGACATCAGTCCTGGAGGTCCAAGGGCCAAAAAATAGGTGTTCCAGGTAGAAAGGATGAACAAGAAAGGAGAAAGCATCAAAGAAATTACTCAAGAAAATTTTTCATAACTGAGGCACATGTCAGGATTGAAAGGGCCCACTGACTGCTTCTCATAATGAATGAAAGAAAATAGACTCATATCAAGGCATATAAAGATGAATTTTCAGAACACTGTGGACAAGGTAAAGCTCTTGTGAACTCCTGTACAGAGAAGACAAAGGAATAAGAATCATAATGGCGTCAGATTACTCAAAAACAATGTTGGAAACTAAAAGAAAATAGAACAATGCCTTCAACGTTCTGAGGGGGAATGCTTTTCAACTTGGAATTCTATACCCGCATGAACTATTAAGTGTGGGTATGGGATAAAGTCATTTTCAGACACGCACAGCTGGAAGTGGGTGGGGAAGGGAGGCAGAGTATGTCTGTGAGAGTTAAACCTTTATCTTCTACTAGGGAAAGTCAATAGATAATGCTTAAACCTGAAAAAAAATTAGAAGTAACATAAGCATGTTATATAAAGATAGGGAGTATACACTAAGAGAAAAAGCCAGAAGAATTGAAAACAGTTGCTTTGGGAGAGTGGGAAATGTTGGGAGCCAGGGGTGGAGGTGGAACAGGACACTTTTTATAAGGTTTGTAGAAGTAGTTGATCCTTTAATCTTTGTGCATATAAAGCTTGTATCAATATAAGACACTAAAAAGTAGGGGTGGGGAGAAAGAAGATGAAGCAGAGGAAGAGAAGGAGGAGGAAGAAGAAGAGGAAAAGAAAGAGGAGAAAACATAAAAAGGAAAGTGCATTGGGGCTGATGGTTGGGGACAGACTCAGTTCAGGGTTTTACTCTGAGACTCAGCTTTCTCATTTATAAGATGGGGGAAATGTGTCTTTCATGGGTTTTTATGAAACTTGAATGTTCCTGATATAAAGTAAGTCTTTAATAAATGTTTATTTCAATAATTTCTTCTTTTGTTTTGAATGAATATGCGACTTAAAAAAAGTGGAAGTTCTCAATAATGAGAAAATTCATTCATCTACTCATTATCTGTCAGACCCTAACGTCCATATGATGGTCATGACTAACAAAGCCAAGACAGCCAGCCCTGAGTCACAGGTCACTTTCGCCTCTGTTTGTTTATGTTTTCAGGTTCCCAGTGTGTGGGGAACAGCCTCTGCGAGGGAGAGGCTCTCTCACAGAGAGATGCTCCTTCCATGGGAAGCATCCCCCGGAGGGTTTTGCCCTGTACTTTTCCTTGTCTGGGGCACCTAGTGTGGAAGATACAGAAGCAAAAGTGTGGTCTAGGAAGGAGCGTGGGATTGGCTGACTGCCTGAGAGAGGAGCAGCAACCCATTTTACGTGACCAGTTCTCCATGCTTTTCTGTACCTACAAGTCTCCAAGGACACCAGGGCGCATCTGCCAGCGTACCAGCCTGGCCAGCCACGGGTCTTCTGAGCATTTTCTTGCCCATTGACTAGAAGTTTTGTCCACTTGGTATCTGGAAGCAGCACGGTCTTGAGAATTTCTTCACATGCCTTCACTTTTCTAACAACACAGTTCTTTCCCCTAGCTCATTTTCAATTCATCTAAGACAAATGCCCCACTTTCTACCAGAAAAAAACCATGAATCAATAGTGCCAGCTGATGCATCGTCAGCCCTTCTCTAGGAAGCCTGAGGCTGGGACAGGAATCCCCTTCAACGTGAGCACTCTGGAATCATCTCCTGCTCCCAACGCCTGGATCAATGGTTGGCTGATAATCATCGCTGCTTTTCCAGGGTCTCCTTGTAGCTATTTGGGGAAATAGTCATCTGGACAGGATTTAGACATTATGCCTGACCATTCTGGATCTGAAATCATCCCAGTGCAGGGAAAAAACCCACATGTGTATTGAACCCCTATTAGATATTTTGTGGTGGCTTTTCTTTTGCAAAATGGATGAATGGCTTAGATTCAGGAGTCTGTAGCAAATTCATGTGAGATTTTATGGTACGTGTGTGTGTGTGTGTGTGTGTGTGTTGCTTGTACATTTTTTATATTCGCTTGCTAGAAGTGCTGTGTGCTGGAGCTTTGGGGGCATAGATCATTTGAAACCCGTAGATAAGCCCTAAACTTTATTGCAGCTGGTAGCTTCTACGCTCTCGCTCAGCTGGGTCTTTCATCACAGAGGCTCCCAAGGATGAAATCAGCCAGATGGTTATGGGCATTACAAGTTGCTGCAGGGTGGTTGGAGGAGGCCTCAATAATCCATAGTTTGTCCCCTAAAGATGAGCCAGGCTTTAAACACTGCCAACCTGCACTGATAAGGAAGCTGTAGTGGGAGGGTGACTCCCTTTCAGGGTGTGTGAGGATGGATGGCCAACTCCTCCGACTCTGAGGTTCCATCAGTAAGGCCTGGACTAGGGTGCTTACCGTGGAGAAAGGCCAGATCTGAAACAGTGGGAAGGAAGTATAGAGAGAATCTGAAGACATTGGATGAAGGAGAGAGAGAGCAGTACACTGGACTCATAGAGGAGGAAAGCAAGGGTTTCCAGTAGGGAGCGAGCATGGTACAAAGTCAGAGGAAGGACTTCTGAATTTGGTGAGAAGGAAGTTAAAGGAAATTTTTGATAGAACGGTTTCAGTGGAATGTCAGGGACTGAAGCCAGACTCTATGGCATTTATGAGGGAGGAGACGCTGAGGCAATGGAAGCCATAATGTGCAACCCAGGATGATGCCAACTCCTATTATTTGTAGTGTTGCCTAGGGCTCTTCGTGGAACAGGATTATGAGTTTGTTTCTGGGTGGATCAAGTAGGAGTGCTGTTACTGATTACTAATGTCCGATGTGGGCTTAGGAGTGGTCAGTGTTGGCATGCGTCACACCTCCATGCCATCCATAGCAGAGGTTAGATGTTCAGGGAGCTACTAACTCGCCACCATTCCCTCATCATGGCCTGTCCTTTCTCGCCTTCCTATTTGTACTTAGGGTTGATACTCATGATATCTCACAACCAGCCACTAACCCCAGCATTCACAGGCTATAAACAACCAGTGTGCCCATAGGGGCGCTTACTACCAAATAGCCCTACTGTTACGCTCCTGTTACTCCTGTTGTTTGCTTAGCCAGTAGTGTCCTTTCCCTGTCTTGATCTAGTGAACGCCACTCATTCTTCAAATCCTCTTCAAATGGCGTCTTTTCTTTTCTTTTCTTTTTTTTTAACATCTTTATTGGGGTATAATTGCTTTACAATGGTGTGTTAGTTTCTGCTTTATAACAAAGTGAATCCCCATGGCGTCTTTTCAATGTAACATTTCCCGTAAACTTTGCTCCTTTTTCTATGTGCCGTGACACTCGATGCATATAAGGATCATGCCACTTACTGCACTGAATATTGCAGTTGTTTGTTTACATGTCTTTATCTTCCTTTAGCCGGGATGCTACTTATGGGCAGCAGGGGTGCCTGATTCATCTCTGAGTCATCAGGGGTAAGCAGAATGCCTAGTACGTAATTGGTACTCAGTCAATTGTCCCTCTTACCTAGCATAGTTTAGGCGTTCATTAAATGTTTGATGACCTGATTCGTTTGTGGTCATTTTTTTTTTAATAAATAAGGAAATGTGAATATGTTTAAAGGCAGCACAAAAAAATACCTGGTACTCAACAGAACATTAGTGAATCAGGATTGGGCCCAGGGCTATCCAGTCCACCTGAGCAGAAAAGAGACCTCTGCTCTACAGTTCCTTTTAAGACCCCATCACCATACTCCCTGCCCTGCACCTGTTGTCCATGACCCTCCTTTTGCTCAGGTGTGTTGACCGTTGAGTGATCTGATGTTATCATTCGTTTATTCAACTTACTGAGCATGTATTATGGACAGGTGCACACGCCCCAGCCCTCAGGGGCTCACGCGAAAGGAAAACTGTAAAGGTGGAACTTCATGATGTAAGAGGAAACCTTTTCATTTGTCTTCATATGCCTAACCTAGGTGAAAATAGTCCAGGAAAGACAAAAACCCAGTACAGATACCTTTTTTAAAGACAATGTCGAAATAATAAAACAGGCAAAATGAATGTGTACGACTAGAATTCAGCATTGTGGTTTCATGGGGTGTCTGGGGGACTGCTGGTGGTCCTGCCCTGAGTGGTGGTTGCATGGAGGCGCTCAGCTTGTGAAAGTTCACCAGAGTGTACTCTCGTGTTAGGTGCACTTTTCTGTATATACATTACGCATCAACAAAAAAGAAGAAAAAAGACAGTGCCTGGAAATAAAGCTGGAACCGTCATAGAAGGTAGTGAAGTTTCCTCATAATCCTCCTCACCAACAAGGAATACTGTTGCATTGTAATAGTTTCGACTCAAAATTAGGGAATCCTGAATCATTTTGCTGTGCACCTAAAACTAACACGATCTTGTAAATCAATAGTACGTCAATAAAAAAAAAATTCCCCCCCCCACAAAAATTAGAGAATCCTTTCTAACAGTGAAAATCACCCACAGATGATCTCAGCTTTGGGTTGGGAGGGGGCCAGGAGCTTAATTTTATTGGTTGTTGAACCCAAGGTGCCCAGCACAGGGCCTGCCTGGTCTGAGCAGGCCAACATCACGTCTTTGTGAAATGATGGGATAGATGATGCCCGCAGACAGTAGCATCACTGCAAGTCTTCAAGTAGAGGTTTGACCAGAAATCGCAGCGGACGGAGGTGGTCACCCGATTGGATTCACTTCAGTAATGATGATAAGAATAGCTGTTATTTATCAGGAAACTACAGTGTGTCACGGGTCCTTCACGCATGTCCTTCCTAGGCTTCCTAGTATCTCCACTTAACCTGAAAGAAACTGAGGCTCAGAGAGGTGAACTAATTTATCCAAGGCCGCTCAGCTCATAAGTGGGAAAAAGCTGGCATTCAGAATGAGGCTTCTCTTACCCCAAAGGCTCGCTCTTCCTCCTACAGCATATTACCTCCAATACCTTCCGTGTCTGGTCCCTCCACAGTGCTAGAATCTGCTACGTCCTTAGAGGTGACGATTGCGAAAGCCGAGGTAAGACTTTCGTTGTGTGGGGTCAGCCCTCTACTCCCATAAGGTGCTTGCCTGGCCTGTGTATTGCAGACATTTCAGTGAGGACGAGTCTGGGCTAGTGAGGGCTCGTGGATTAGACCAAAGCCCCAAGGGTTAGCAACTAGGCTTCCGTCTCAAATGTTTTCCTCCTTGGGCTAGAAAGAATACTTCCTTTCTCTTTCAGAGAGAGTTAAGAACTGAAGCTGGTGAGAAATTCAGCCGTGAATTTCTCTGAGGATACGCTGCGCCCCTCATGACTGGCAACTTATTACAAACGTCACAACTTATCTGCAGCTGGAAGGGTAGTTTAGCAAACTCGGCATCTGCCAAATGAGGAGGTTTGCATTTCGTACCAAGCATCGTGTTCACGTGCTAACAGAAGCGATCAGAGGAGGAGGCCTCCATCAAACCAACAAATGATTAACCTGAAAAACAGACACATAAACAGAACCACAGTGGGCGAATTATGCAGCGGGCCATTCATGCTGCTGACGGCAGTCCACATTTGGTTTCTCTGCTCAGGCCATTTCTGTCAATGACTCTCCTTCCTCTTTCCCTTCCTGGCTCTCTCTACCTGTTTCCTTTACACAGAAGCCAGCAGAGCATGTCAGAGGCCTCTTGTCTCTGCTCCTGAGCTGTCCTTCCCCAGAAGGGCGCAGGGACCGAGACCTCTCAGAGGCCGTACATGTTCCTGCCTGCCTGGCCGTCCAGTGGGATGGCAGGGGGAAACCTCAGACAGATACCTTTTACCCTAGCCTTTGGAGCCAAGTCAGGCAGTTCACAGAAGGCAGGAGACTCAGGTCCTGTTGCCTTAAGCTTGTTTGCAAGGGGCCTCAGAGCACATAAATCCTGCAAGCCTCACCTCGCCTTAGAGAGACATCTTATTTATGCAGTCTGAGCCTGGCTTTATGAAGTGCTGAGCTGAGCTCAGGGGAGGGCACTTTATGCTCAGACAGGCTCTACGCTCAGAACTGTGGGTGTGTTCTTGCAGACTTCCTGCTTTGGGCCAGATGGGCATTTGGCAGCACGCAGGGTTCTTCTTGGCTTCTTCCAGCTGAGAGCCTCCTGGTTTGAGGCTCCTACAGAGGATCTGACAAGAATCTATAGCGTATGGGAGGAGCAAGGCCATGGGCATGGGAGCAGGATCTTGGGAGAGAGACCAAAGGCCTTCCTAGGCTTCATTTGCTTCTATGCTTCCCAGACTGGAGAGTCAGTAAGTGGAAAAAAAAGGTTAGGCGTCTTAGCAACTTGGAGTCAAGGATCCAGAAAAGCAAGACCTCACTTGTCCCATCCCCTAGGAATCTGGAAATTATGATGGCTAACATTGATCATAGGGGCCGACATTTGTACCAGGCCTTCTGGTTCTCAAGGCTCTTTCCCCTGTGTTCTTTCACACACTCAGGCAACATAAAAACAGGACTTATTGAATTTAGGAATGAGGAATAAGTGGCTTCACTTTGAGCCATCTCTGTGGAAGATACGTTATTATGTAACACAGGCAGACTGTGTCTTAGAATAGTTTTTTCATAAAAGAGTTACATTTAAAAGAATGACTGTGCTTCAGAAACTCAGTGAACCAAGAGAGAGTAATAGAATAATATTCGTTTTTACCACTTTATCAAGTGGGTATTTTCACCATTTAAAAATGAGGCTGGTCAGACCCAAAGCCCTATGAGATTTAAACATCTCCTTCCCTCTATTATTTATTCATTCCTATCGATACCTTGGTTAAACAGTTACAGAGCTGGAAAAATAATAACACTGAATTTTTTTCTAAAAATAATGCTGAATTTTTTTCTAACATAGACCATCAGTGCGGTGCATACCAGGGTACGAGACCAATGTTTGTTGAATAATTGAGTGAAGGGGTGAATTCTGACTTTTACCTTCTGAATACAGGATTGTTGTCAAGTCTGGGAAAAGTCAGATGGTCACTTTTTGGTCTCTGAGAGTGGATATGGGAGAGGGGTCCTTCTCAAAGATGGCACGTAGGCCCAGCCTTCCTCTGTGAGCTCAGCCTCCTCCAAGCTGCTTTTCTGTCCAGTCTGCAGGCTGAGGGCAGTGTTGCACAGAGGCCTCTGTGCCAGTCAGCTAGCAAATCTGTCTTGTGCATCCCTGCCTGGTTGCCAGGTAGACACAGCTCTGTGGAAAGAGCAGAGAGGAGAGGAACTATCAGATATAGGGGAAGCCAGATGATGTGCTTGGCACTCTACTTTCTCCATTTGCAGGGAAAATATAAGAAAAGGAGGTCTCTGGTCCTTACCTGATGAAATGCACTGTCCAGAAAGAGACGGGCGGTGTGGTGTGGCTCAAGGATGGGGTTGAGAACTAATAATTGCTGACCTCTGCTGTGTGCTGGGTTTTGAAAAGCTTCTCAACTTTGGCACTCTTGACACTTTGGACTGGATTGTTCTGTGTCGTGGGAGCTGTGCTGTTCATTGTGGGATGATTACCAGCGTTAACCAGCATCCCTGGCTTCTGGCTCCTACCCACTGATGCCAGTCGTGTGCCCCTCTCCGCCTGCCCGCCATGTGTGAAAACCAAAAATGTCTCCAGCCATTGCCACTGGTCTAGGTACTGGGCCTGTACTAACTCATTGAAGCCTCCACCGTTGTGAGGCAGGTGTTACTGTCTGTGTTTTACACGGGATGAAATGAAAGCTTAGAGAAGTTAAGACACATGAGTGGGGAGTGATGATGCTGGGATTTGAAACCCATGTCTGTACACCAGTGTCAGGGACTCCTGAGGGGCCAGCCTCTTGCCAGTTCTTTGTCGTGAATGCCATCTGTCCAGATTTCCACGTCTCTAGAATCCTGCACTGCGACTTTTCTTCCTGTAGACCTGCCATTTCCTTATAATTTGCTTTGAGATCCTATTTGTGGTTTCCAGTGAAGCCTTTCTGTAGAAGAGAATGAGGTGAGAACAAATGTGGTAAAGATGCCAAGTTTCAATAATGCTTGGCCTTTCTTCTGGCTTTTGCTCCCTTCCTTTTGATCTTTTTTCTGTCTCTGTCTCTCTAGGTCTGAGTCTTAATCTCTTTGATAATTGGCGCGATTGAATCCTCTGGGTTTGGGGCTGTTGGGAGCTAACCACTGCCATCACTGGGAGGGCTGCCCCTGGCTGAAGCTGGATTCCCTAGTACCTATCGGAGAAGAGTCTTACCGTACACATTATCCACTCCCTGTGAACCCTCGACCCCAACAATGGCATGAGCTGTGTCAGTACTAAATCGGGACAGCAGAGATCTGGGTCTTTCTGGGGGTCACAGTCGGGGCTCTGGGTCAGAGCAGAACTTGGGTCACCAAGACATAAGGCATGCTTGTGGGAACCATGCAGAGCACGGGTGAACAGAGGATAGGCCAAGGGGTGGATTGTACTTCTTGGAGGGCAAAACCTGAGCTCCTGGAGGTCAAGGCTGGAATGGTGCAGAAACCTAGGTGGGCTAAGTGGGGGCAGATGGAAGGCAGGCAGCAGACGGCAGAACAAGGAGTCCACAGTCCAGGAAAGGAGCCTCTAGAAGGGAGGCGAGATAGAGTGATCCGGACACAGCCTTGGAAGGGACATGTGATGGGGCTGCATCTGTCCCAGGGTGAGGATCTCGAGCCCACAGTGAGGAGGTAGGGAACAGGCTACAGCCACCGGGGAGAGGGCCGTGGGGGAGGCCAGAACTGATGAGGAAAGGCTTTATTTCTAATTAACTTGCAAAGCACAGGGCGGGACAGTGGCCTAAGTGAGGATGTGTTCATGCCGATAGCTGTGGACTTGACGCCCTGGCAGCTCATGGAGAAGCTCTGACTGCATTTGGGGGCTTTATGGGCCAGGGGAGGGAATGTGGTCTTGGGACAGAGACCTGGGCCTGGATTTGGGGCCTCATAAGTGAACACAATCATACGGTCCTAAAGCTGGGCATCACCTGCCCGGCAGAGTGACCATGAGGACAAAAGGGGTCACGTGAAAATTGCTGGCGTAGAGCGGGAGTGCCTGAGTCAGCCAAGAGCGCAATTTACTCTTTGTTTTTGTGAAGTATTATTTATGCCATGTCAAAAATTTGAAAGATAAGGGAAATTGGTAAGAGGAATGTTAACCATCTACCAGAGAAAACATTTTGGCAAATTTCCAGTTAATCTTCTTTGACTGTAAGTACAATTACTGCTAATAATAAGTGCTGCTGCTACAACAGAATCTCTCTTAACCCATCTCTACTTGACCAGCTCATGAATTCATGCATGTTTTCCATTCTCTTCCTTCTGTAGAACCTGTTGACTGAGGGCGACGGCCTGCTGGGTACTCACAGCTCACAGGCGACCCCTGGGATCCCTATGGGCCTCTGCCCCCACCATCGGGGTACGTGCTCACCAAGGCTTAGAGAGTTGTATTCATGCCCGGTCCTTCTTATGTTGCTCGAACTCATTGTAGCAACATAATTTAATTAAATATTAAGTGACCCAGTGAAATACGAGTGAAAAGAGACGTCGTTTTTTAGGAAAACCAAGTGGTGTGCATTGAACAACTTGCTAAAAATCAATCGCTAGCAATGAAGGCTGTCAGATTAGTTGTGAGCGGAGCCACTGGCAAAATTAGAAGAAATCGTACGTAATCCTAGAAGAATGTTGCACTCAGATTGTTTCATATGTGAATTTTTTTTAAAATTAATTAATTTATTTTTGGCTGTGTTGGGTCTTCGTTTCTGTGCACGGGCTTTCTCTACTTGTGGCAAGCGGGGGCCACTCTTCATCACGGTACGCGGGCCTCTCACTGTCGCAGCCTCTCTTGCTGCGGAGCACAGGCTCCAGACGCGCAGGCTCAGTAGCTGTGGCTCACGGGCCCAGCCACTCCGTGGCATGTGGGATCTTCCCGGACCAGGGCTCGAACCCGTGCCCCCTGCATTGGCAGGCGGACTCTCAACCACTGCGCCACCAGGGAAGCCCCTCATATGTGAATTTAAGTTCTTTCTCCATTTTAAAGCCAAATCTGGAAATCACAGATGATATCTAAAGGGTATGAGTTATTAAAAGAGGAAAAAGTTAGGTATAGAACTCCAACCTGGAGACCCAGCTCAGGTAGTAGCCTTTGCTCTACATCAAAACGATTATCAAGAAATGTTTCAAGTTGAAATAGTGTTTCAGGTTTGTATAACATATATGCATAATTTTAGTGATCCCTGATTCACCCAACTCTTTTGATTAACTGATTTGGTTCTGATCATGTCAGATAAGGAGTTGTTACTTGGATACTGTGTTTTGGGTACATATGATGTGCGAAGCCCTCTGCCGAACTCTGAATCTACCATTATTTCATTACATTCAGGCTAGACCCCTTTGGGGTATTCTTTCATCCAGCAAACATTTATTAATCAGCTACTTGTGTTGAACATCGTTTCAGGCGCTGGAGGTGTGGGTGGACGCAGGCGAGGAGCTGAACTCACGGAGCTTTATTCTAGTGTGTGTATATGTTGGGGGAGAGAAGGCAGAACATCAGTGAGAAACCAGATAATTTTAAGTAATGATAAGTTCTATAAAGAAAACAAAACACCAAGTTGTGATGGAGTGCCTGGAGAGGGAGTGGTGAGGGTGCTGATACTGGGGGTTGGGGAAGGCCCTTCTGTGACAGGCAACAAGTGAGCTGAGACTTGAATGATAAGAAGGGTCTGGCCTGGAGTCACAGCCAGTGCAAAGGTCCTGAGGTCAAATGAGCCTGGAAGGAGGAAGGCCAGTGTGGCTGGAGCATGGAGAGTGAGAGGAAGGGTGGGATGAGCAGGAGCGATGAGGCCCCTGTAGACCAGGGTGCAGACTTTGGATATTATACGAAGTGAGAAGGGAAGCTGTTGTTGAGTTTTAAGTGAGAGTGATGTGATCTGATTTACCTTTTTAAAAGTTTGCTCTGGCTGCGGCTGCTGCTGGATTGCAGGGGGCTGGGGCCAGGTGTCGAAGTGGTTAGACCAGCTCAGAGGCACTGCAGAGAGCCAGGCCAGCAATGGTGAGGGCGTAGACCACTGCAGTGGGAACAGCAGAGGCAGAGCGGTAGAAAAAGTCAGAAGAGCGTGCCATCTGCATGAGGAAACTCAGCGTCTCCCCCAGGCTATTCTGTAGGGTCTGTCCTTCCCTCCTGGTGCAGTCTTTCCTTCCTCCCTCCTCTTGTAATAACCCTCCATCTGCTCCTCTGCAGTGTCTATCAGAACCCACCAAGAGATAGTGAGCTGCCTGTTTTTTAGAAAAGCGTAATTGATGACGAGGAAATCTCTTCCTGCATAAGGACCATCTCTTGTTCTATTTTCCTGGCAGGCCATACATTGAAGTGGATAGCAGTCTACTTCTGGGTTAGTTTGGGCTTGTGGCTAAACCAGGAGCTGCTGCAGGTTGGGCTCATCTGAGTCAGGCAAGCACTGAATCTCTCTGTAATTGGACCCAGTTTGCAGTATGATGCCCTCCGGAGTGTTGCTGGTGGGTGGGATGATCCCAGGCTCCTTGGTGACGGGTGAATCACAAGGGGAGGGGACTACCATTTTCAAAGTAGAGGATAACTTTCCAGTCATCAGATGAGGTCAGTAGGTCATCAAAAGTCTATTGCTATATTCTAAACCAACCCTTTAAAGTGATGTGGAAAAATGCTTGCAAAGATCCTTTCTCCATATTTGTTCATTCGTTCAACAGACTTATAATGAGCTCCTGGCTTTTATTCTTTGCTGTGTACCCTTAGACTAGTAACTGGGCCTTCCTGAGCCTCAACTGTGAGACAAGGATAACTAATACCACACACCTCTTAGGATTACCTAATACCTAATTACTAATAACACACACCTCTTAGGAAGATGTAGTGAAAGAATGGCTGTAACTTTGCACAGTGTCTGGCACATAGTCATGTTGGGAGTCTGCAAGAAGGCGAAGGAAGGCTGGTTTGGGAGAAGCACATGCCTGTTTCTTGGTTCTGTTCTGGCATGTTCTTAGCAGAAGTTTCTGGCACTAAGGGACATCTGGGAGCCTCTATTAGAGGCTTGCCCTGACTCAGGGATTCACAGGAACTTTAAGGCTCATTATTTGTAGGTCTCCACATTTTTCTCTTTAGTCCCTGCCCTGGTGCTTCTGTGCACTCAGCCCTTTGTACCTAGGTGCCGCTACTATGTGTGTCCACCCTGACGGGGGCAGTTGTACTTGACTTTCTGTATAACTATAGTTCATCTTAGATTCTGCTTATGTACCTTTGCTTTTAGTGAACAAGTGAATCTGGCTGCTGGTTTCCTCTGAAGGGCTGACACAATGCTTTTGTGTGTTCCTGGGTTCCTCGGCTTGATGGTTCCTGGTGTGTGGGACGCGAGTCCCACAAGTCATCCCTCTCCAAATGTTCAATTCATCTGGGAGAAGTCTGCATATCAGATCCCCTGTGAGAGATTTACATTCATCATCAGCCTAGTCAAGGCTCTGAGAAGTACTTCCTTCAGTAATAAAACACATTTCTGTTTGTTCAACCTGTCATTCCTGTTCACACTTTGGGAAACACTGTTCTTCCTCTTACTTTGTTGGGTGGACTTTAGAAGTCAAAATTGGAAACCTAAGCCTCCACACCCCAGGTCCAAGCCCTCAGCTCAGAAATTCAAATTGCTAACAGAATTGCTGATCTGATTTCTGGTACCTTTCCATTCGCCTCTCTTGGGCTGCATCCGATTTGTTATTTAAGACGTCATTTCACGGTTTACCGAGACACTCCTCATTCTCGCCCTTCCCTGGTCAAGACCAAGGTGCTCTTGAAGATTCCTGTTGGGCTTCTACACACATATGCTCAGACCACAGGGTACATGATTGGCTTATCACTCCACGTTATTGCATTTTTCAGTGGTGGAATCAGGCAGCTGATTTGTGGCACTCCCAGATGATCATGGTTGGGGTTGTGAGATTAAAATACTTCCCTTGCAGTGAGAACATTTGTCTTAGGCCAGCTTTGAATGGTGGCACGATGGGCTGGATTCATCTCTCTGACTTGGCCACTGTGGGAAGCCCTAAGCGGAGGAGTGTGGGTACTGACGGAATGCAAGAGAAATTACCATCAAATCCATCCTGATCCTCTGCAGAGTCGAAAACAAGAAAGGCCGAGGCTGGGTAGAAATATGTGTGTGGCGGATGCCAGAGGAAGGAGGGGAAACTGACAAATGGGGAGACCTGACTCTGCCTCCAGCTCACTTGACACGGTGCCTCTGCGTGGCCGCGTCACGACCCAGGGCTGGTTAGTGCTGTGAGGGAGATGGTGAGTTTGAGCTGAGCTTTGCAGGACACAAAGGTGGTTCCAGTCATCTTGGACGTGGTGGCCCTGGGCATGGCCTCTTAGAGTCAGTCCTTGTCCTCAGACAAGGTGGCCAGTGCCCAATACAGACTGGGGGAAACAGACTCTCTGGTCACATGGGACCTTAGACTGGGGAAGGGACCCCACTTCCTAGGTTCAAGTGCCTGGCTTGTTTATGCTTCCCCTTAACATGGTACGTTTTCTGCTGGGAGCTTGAATATCATCTTCCTGTGTTCAGTTTCTGTTCCTTTTCTCCTCCTCTTATTCCTGATGATGATGTTGATAATGATAATGATGACATTTAACGTCGTGATATTGTGGCTTATAATAAGAAATATATATTTGGTCTTTGCCCCTATTCCTGGCACAGAGCTCCTAAAACCCTTGGAATTTCCTAAGTGATGGGAGCTATAAAGCGATCTTTCGTTTTGTTAATGAGGTGACGTTTGGGAAGCCCCTAGATCACCTAAGGATGGGGGCTGGTCACCAGTGGAGCTGGCCATGTGATTAGAGGGTTGGAACTTTCAGTCTTACCCCAACCTCCAGGGAAGGGAGAGGGGCTGAAGGTTGAGTTAAACATCAGTGGCCAATGATTTAATCAATCATACCTATGTAATGAAGCCTCCATAAAAACCCCCAAGGCCAGGGTTTGGAGGGCTCCCAGGTTGGTGAACACGTGGAGATGCGGGGAGAGTGATGCGCTCACAGAGCCTGGAAGCTCTGTGCCCTTTCCGCATACCTTGCCTTAAGCATCTCTTCCATCTGGCTGTTCCTGAGTTATGTCCTTTTGTAATAAACCAGTAATCTGGTAAGTAAGATGTTTCTTTGAATTCTGTGAGTTGCTCTAGCAATGAATGAGACCCAAAGAGGGGGTCATTAGAACCTCCAATCTAGCTGGTCAGTCTGAAGCCCAGGTGACAATGTGGACTTGAGATTGGCATCTGAAGTGGGGTGGGGGTAGGGTAGTCCTGTAGGATTGAGCCCTTAGTCTGTGGGATCTGATGCTATCTCTAGGTAGATAATGTTAGATTTGAGTTGAACTGTAAGACACCCAGCTGGTGTTGGAGAATTGCTTGGTGGTGTGGAAGAAAAACACACTCATTGTAAACATGTATTAAGCATTTACTGGTACTGTGCCTAGTTGTTATATGCATGGCCTCATTAAGTCCTCACAGCAGCCCTCTGAGCTATTTTTTTAACCCCATTTTATAGATGAGAAAACAGGCACAGGGAGGATAAGTAACTTGTCTTCCCTGGGATCTGAACCTAGGCAGTCTGAACCATTATGATCTGGCCTCTGGTCTGCTTCCACATGCTGGGGAGTGAGCAGGTTGCAGAAGAAAAGGGTGGAAATTCCTATTCACCTTGAGCTTACCAACTGGGAGGCCCAGTGGTGGGTGTTCCTCAGGTGCTTTCTTTCAAAAAACTCTTGAGATGTAGACATCATCATTTCCACTTTGTAACCAATAACCATTAGCTGAGCACCACTGTGTGCTAGGGACTGCACTAGAAACTTCCAACCTTATGCCTCATTCTTCTAACAATTGTTCAAGGTGGCTAATATCATCCCCTTACAGATGAGAAAGCTGAGGCTGCCTGAGGTTAAGCTACTTGTCAAGTTTGTGCAGCAAGGTTGAGCTGTTTATAAAACTGAGGGATTTTAATGAATGAGGGTTTCTGTTTCTTGAGCGATCTTGGCCTTAGGCTAAGAAGAGAAGCCAGCTAAAAATATCCATCCAGTTGAGGGAAAGCTGCCCTGTTGAGGCCCAAGATTGAAAGTTATATTGTTTTTCTCTTTCTGACTTACTTCACTCTGTATGACAGTCTCTAGGTCCATCCACGTCGCTACAAATGATGTATGTAGACGTATAACTGATTCACTTTGCAGTACATTATCAACTAACACAATATTGTAAAGCAACTATACTCCAATAAAAATTAAAAAAAAAAAAAAGAAAGTCATGGGCCTGGGCTTCACCTCAGGAACTTGAAAACAGATTCATTACCAGCACTGAGCTTCTGTCTATTGCTGGCTTGGTCACTTCTTCCTTCTGTTCACAGCATTCTTGGCTTCTGGGGTGCAGGTGTCCCTGGTGTTAAACCGGCAGCTGCCAGGTACGAGAGATGCCCCTTGTGAAGCAGTGAATAGGAAAGTGAGCTGGTGCCCACTCATTTCTGCGTGCCCCACTGCCGGCACTACACTGGCAGGACATCAGTGCAGATACATTGGATAAAATGCTCTGTCATCTGACACCAGGTTGCCTGGTGTTACTTAAACACCAGGATATAATCTGGAGTGATTTTCACCTGTCCTGAAGGAATTCTTTTTTTTCATTAACTCATTAATTCTGGTTGAGCCAGTAAAACTCATCACACGTTATTCATTTTAGAATTTAAAAATCAAATTTCGAGTCAATGCTAAATGGATCACAGGTACTCTTTCCTTCTATGAGAGATGAGCTTTTCATTACCAATTCCATCGATTTGAATTACCTGTAACGGGCAGACTTTGTTCCTCAGGCTCAGCGTGGCTAAGGGTTCCACGTGAGATTGTCTTGCTTGTGGAGGGGAGCGAATGCCTTAGAGGTCCCCTTCCTTGCTTGCTTCTGTGACTGTGGTGTAGACTGCGCCGGCCAAAACAGCTCGGTCAGTGCGATCTGCCGCCCTAGCACTCTGCCGTCAGCCTTCCACGGGCTCAGATTCTGGGGTGAGAGGGTAAAGTGAAATTGTCGAATGATGAAATGAATATGCATCAGAAAATGCCTGGCAAGCGCTTTGAAGCATAGAGATTATCAGTGGACTCTGTGCATAGCCATATGAAAACCAAGTCCACCAGGAGGTTTTAGATCTGCTTTAGAAAACACAGAGGAACGGCTCAGCGGGAAGAGCCCCTGCAGCCTGTACTTTGCTCCTTTGAGCAAATCAGTCGGCTTTTTAAAACCCAGGCTTTAATTGGTTATACTCTGGGAAAGGGTTTTCGATACACTCCCCCATCTGGCAGGACTAATTGTTCTTTGCATTCGGTGAAGGAGGCCTGGAAGGTGTTCATGACTATAAATGTCACTGCTCGTGGCTGTTTGATGATAGTGAGTCTCTTCTGCCATCTGACTCTTGCAAATGTTTCCTAGGATATGTCTTATATCTGAGCAGCTCCCACAGAGCTCCTGTGATGTAAGAGACGCGAGGTACCCTTGTATGGCCAGGACCTCTGATGGAGAGCCACTGAGCATCACAGGCCTGGCTTCTGACCTCCTTGTTGATAATGGCCCCATGTGGGCTAAGGAGACAAGTAAGATGGACCAAATATACTTGCTGGGGTCCCAAATCTGGCCTCTGTGGGTGCTCCTACCTGCCTCAGTAGACTCCCTACCTCTGCCCCCCTTGCCACCTATGCCCCCCCAGTATCTGCCAGAGCCCACCTTTAGGGACTGGGCTTTCAGGTCTGATGAGTGTAGCTGTGCCAGAGTGTTCGGGCTGCTGGTTTCCTTCTCCAGTTTTGGATCCACCTGACAGACCCTCCAGCGGTCCATGCTCAGCTCTCTCCGTTTCCTTGAGGAGAACCAGCCCCAGCACAGCCTGATTTAGAGAGACCATGGGTCAGAGGCATCGCAGAGTTTCTCGGCTGCCTCTGCTGGGAAGGACCTTCTGGTAAGGGCTGTCCCTGACACACAAGTCAGAGACTGTTCCACAGAGGAGGACTTGCATCCTCTTGTAACTCTGGTCATACCATCACCCATTTTGGAAACAATAGTACCTGCTGGACCCTGGAGTATGCTGAAATGCTCCATCACTGAACCTACATCCATTTGTTCATTCATTCATGTTAGTGAGTGTTTAATATTTATTATATGAGGCATTTATTATGCACTTTTATTACGTATGAGCATTATAGATACATGTTACATAGATGTCTTATTTAATTCCTAACAGCCCTATGAAGTGAGCCATGTTGTGAGGCAGTATAGGACCCCTGAGGCTGGAGCCAGGCTATGTGTATTCAATTCCCAGCTCTGCTCACCATCGGCTCTGTGATGTTGGGCACGTTGCTTAATGTAAACGTTCTGGGCTTTAGTTTCCTATCTGTAAAATAGGATAACAATAATATCTACCTCAATGGGTTGTTACAAGGAATAAGTGAACACATAGAATGTTTTTTGAACAGAGCTCAGCACTTGGTAAACACCTATATAAGTGTTTGCCATTGTTACTGTCATCACACAAATAAGAAGTCTGAAGCACAGGGAAGTCATCAACGTTTACGTGGCAGAGCTGCCATTAGGACCACGTCTGATTCCCAAGCTCCACCGTTCAGACCTGGGTGGAAGTGATCACATCTTCCCTCTAGGGAGAGACCTTTGTGGGAATTCCATATTCACGCAGCTGGCAAGGACAGCAGGGGAGACAAATAGACATTGTCTTCCTCAGGAAGGACTCTTGTCCCGCATCTCTGGGCCACAGTTATCTCAGTGAGGTTCAGATGAGAAGAATAGGTTTTGACTTTCTGCATTCAAATCCCCTTCCAGCAACACATCCTTGAGACCCCACCCAAGTCAAAGGGTGAGCTTCCGGGATCCCACATCTCCTGCTCATCTCTTTGCTCACAGCAGCTTCTTTGCACCCAGGTGTGAATGCCTGCTCATTTCACTCTCATAATACCTCCCATGTTTATACTAATGTGTGGGTTACATAAGATAAACTCTATAAAGCTTTTGTCTCAGGGCCCAGCACAGAGTAAGTGCTCAGTAAACTTTAGCTATTACTATTATTATTACTAAGTCACCTTCCTTCCAAGTTTGGAGCACACTTCCCTTTGCCTAGATATTACTCTGCAGCAGTGGGTTCTTTTTTGCTCCTTGATTTCTAGGGCAGACCAAGCCCCTTCTTGCCCTCCATTACATCCCCAGGAGAAACACCAGTGTGGGTCGAGGGCAAGGGTATGTTTGGGCCTTGGGTCCTGCAGAGGCGCTTTCCTTATGAACAGCAAAGAGGTTAAAATTTTTGCACTTAGGGTGGGCTGTCTTTGCCTCTTATTCTTCAACTTCTCTTTGGGGAGTATGGCCTTTTTGGAGTCCATGTGGTGAGCTGGGCTCAGAGTTTTCTCCCACATGGAAGTGACCCTCTTGCCCTTAGAAGGACCTCAGTTGGGTCCAAGATAGATCCAATGACCCAGACTAGCTCCACTTTGTTGCCCAGGGCCACAGGTTCCCATAAGGATTAGGGACCACATACAGACATTTTTGACAGTTATAGAGCACTTATAATGTGCCAGGTATTGCTCACTGGATCCTCCAAATAACCCTGTGTGGTAGGAGGAATAAAGGCCCCCAGAGATGTCCACATCCTAATCCGTAGAATCTTGTGAATCTGGTCTATTATATGGCAAAGGGCAATTAAATTTGCTAATCAGCTGACCTTGAGATGGGGAGATTATCCTGGATTATCTGGAAGGGCCCAACATAAACACAAGGGTCTTTTCAAGTGAAAGAGAGGCAGGAGAGTCAGAGTGATTCAGTGTGAGAAGGACTCAACTACCCTTGCTGACTCTGAGGATGGAGGAGGAGGATCATGAGTCAAGGAGCACGGACAATTGATAGAAGTTGAAAAAGGCAGGAAAACGGGTTCTCTCCAGAGCCTCTGGAGGAGCGCAGCCCTGCTGACACCTTGATGTTAGCCCACTGAGACCCATTTCAGATTTTTGACCTCCAGAGCCGTAAGATAATACATTACTGTCATTTTCATCACTGAGTTTGTGATCATTTGTTACAGCAGCAATAAGAAACTAATACACCCTAAAAGTAGGTAGAGTTATTATCTCTGTTTACGATGAGCGTTCTGAAGTTTAGAGAGGTTAAGTAACTCATGCACTGTCGCACATAAGAAAGCTTGGAGCTGGGACCTGTACCCAGCTGTTTGATTGGAGCCTGGGCTCATAGTCACCATGTTTTCTGACTCTCCAACCCCAGCTATTGTATAGACCATGATCATTTCCGTCATCTTGTTCTTCATGTATTTTTCCTGCAGGAATTTGCACTGGGGGCAGGAGGTATGCAGGGAAGTTGGGATTCAGCTCTTGGCTACCTCTGTCTGTTTCCATCGGAAACATGATCCCAGTGTGTGGTAGAAAGGAGGGCAGAGGCCTGGCTTGCAGAGGTGCTGGGTGGACCGTCTGGCTCTGGTCATAACTGCAAGTCTTGTGTGGCCTTATGTCAGATGCTGTGTGATAGGGTTTCTGGATGATGATCTGGGTTCACTCTGCCCTTATTAGCAGTCAGTGTGTGGAGACCTTCAAGCACAGCTTCTGAGGAAAAAGTATGCAGGGGCTCACCTGAGGGAAAAGAAAAATTATGTTGATTTGTAGCCAAAACGCTTGAAAGGATGAATGAGTATTTTCAATGGATCTAAACACTTACATACTCACTGGATATAAGTTGTATTAGCATTTCCTGAAGCTAAATAATGTTGATGTAACAGAAAACTGTTTTTACAATAATGTGAAGAGAACCTTTCACAGGAAGAAGTAGGGGGAATGGTTAAAAAAAAAAGGTGGAGAAGGTTAAGAGCATTGATTATACTTATACTCGACAAATGAGTATAAGAGTGAATACAGTCATAACCTAGAGTATCTTAAGGAAGCATAAAAGTTTGAAGTATAGTAAGGAAGCAAAAAAGGTTAAAGAAAAATGGAAAGAACTGGGGATGTGTGAGGTGGGGTGTGCAGACGGGGGTGAGGAAGGACAGGAGAGCTGCTGGCACGCTGTCTCAAGCCTCACCATCCAGTCCAGGGGCCCGTGGCCACCTATGGCTTCTGAGCACGTGAAATGCGGCTGGTGCAAACTGAGGTGTGCGCTAAGCATGAAACAGACAACCGACTCAAAGACTTCTAATGAAAACAAGAATGTAAACTATCTCATTAATCATGTTTATGTTGATTACACATTGGAATGATAATGTTTAGATGTGTTGGGTTACTAAAATTAATTTCACCTTTTTCTTTTCCCTCTTTTTAATGTGGCTACAAAAATTTACAATGACACATGTGGCTTGCATTCTATTTCTATCAGACAGCGCTGGTCTAGAGGGCAGAAGTGGGACCAAGGGTGTAATATTAACAGGGAGGCACTTTGGCCTCATGGTAAGGAAAGAGCTTCTAACAATTGGCCATGTCCAAAGAGGGGAGGCAGGAGCTCCTTGTCAGTAGTAGAAATGAAGGCCAAGCCTGTCTTCTCAGGGCCTTTGGAGGGGATTGTTGCTTTGAGAGCAGGACTGGACCAGCTCATCACTCAGAGCCCTTCTGATGCTCAAAGGACTGTGAGTGCATATATGGATTTGTGTATATTAATTCCATCTTTTCCTCATTTTATTGTTGTGTATTTCCCTGGTTCTTCTCACTGCCCTTGGGAAAACACAGTGGCCTTCTTTCAGAAGTCGAGTGGGTGAGTGTCTTGATTCAAGGAAGCATACAGCTGCTCCGTGCTCCTGGGGCCTTGAGCGCCCCCTTGGACGCCAAGGTCAGGCCCCGAGTCACTCAGTGCACAAGCCAGAAACTGGGCACCCCAGAATGGTGTCCTGCCCCAGGACAGCTGCCCAGTCACCGATGAGCTCCTGAAGCAGAGTTTGGTGGCCACATCCACCTGGAGTCTGGCCAGCCCACTGTTCTGTGGTCCAGGGACCTGCAGGCTCCTGGCACTGCCACCCCAACATGCAGCAGGAGGGCTGGAGTGATAGCCCCCAGGGCCTGGCTCTATGTTGTCTTTGCACAGCCCAAGAGGCCAATGACATTAGCTGAGCCAGTGATCAACATAAGCTACTCCTAGCAGCAAGGAGAAATTTGAAACCCTGTAAAGAAATGTTTTTAGGCTTTCGAGCAGAACCCATCTGCATGATCTTCTAATTACAAATTGGAGACTAACACCCAATTTTCACATTCATCTGACTGCACGTCCTTGGAAGGGATATTCTTGAATTCTCTACGAACATGCTACTGTACTGGCTTTCTGCCAGTCCAGACTGGCTTTGCTCTGGTATTCCTATACCCGAGGCCACTGGGGTGGCAGGCCTGCTTAGATCTGTACCACCTGAGCCAGGCAGGACTGGGGACTCTCCTGTCCTCCCAGGACAGGGAATCACAAATAAGAATGGCTCGCATGTGCCCAGGCAGCATAGCCTATGTGAGCGCTTTACACGCATGGCCTCATTGATCCTTCCAAACACCTAACGGGACATATATTATTATCCCCATTTTATAGATAAGGAAGTTAAGGCTCAAAGGGTTTAGGAGATCACATAATTGGCAAGCTTCAAGGCAGGGCCATAAAGATAGATTTGTCTGATTTAGGACCCCAAAATATTAGCTACCATAATCCATTTCAGGGACTTAGCAAACCCAAAGAAAGCAGAGCCTGTGAAATTGCCAGATAGAGGTAGAGGAAGTAAGGAGAGAGTGGGAAGAAGGGGGAGAGGGTAGGGAAGAAGGTGACACGCCCATTCATTCATTCATTCATTCTACGTGTTTCCCCAAAAGTAGAGTGTTCCTATTGAACGTTTCATAAACCAAAATGGTGGAAAGCCAAGAAGGAATTACCTTAAGACACATCTTGCTAACGGATGCACAGAATAAACTTGAGATAAAGCACAGTTGCTCACAGACACTGTTCAGAGCTATGGCGGCTTGAGGCTACGATGCTGAGTGCAACTGCTGAGGAAGGAGCTTGGCGGTGCCACTCTCTCTGTTTGGGGTGTGCGCTGCCTCTCACAGAGGCAAAACATTGTTTGCCTTGCTGCAAAACAAATGCTGAACACTATTTTTGCTTTTCACCTTTTTTTGTAAAAGCAAAAAATCCACTTTGGATTTCTTTCAGTTAGCGAAAACGGGTACCAACTAGGTCTTTCACAAAAATGAAGCAGCATAAAGCGAACTTTCGAAAAGTGGGGGATACCTGTAAATGGTGGTCAGACAGCCTTTGGTAGGTCAGACAGCAAAATGAGAAGGACCAGCCCCTTCCCTGGAGAATCTCAGGAAGTGACAAGACAGTGTGCTGAGTGGAACTGTGCTCAGTCTGTGCCTGCTTCTACGGAGGCACAGGCTAGAAAACTGCGAGTTCGTCTGTGGGAGGCAGGGTGGGCTTGCACAGAGGAGGATGCGTTGGACTTAGACGTGAGCGGGGAGCAGGCATTTGGGACAGAAGGAACCGCATAAGCAAAGGCCCAGAAGTTGGGGGGCACATTGGCTTATTGGGAGATGTTGGCTGGTCATTCCCAGGGAGAGGAGAGTGGGGGGGGGGGAGTGGGGGAGGGTGAAGGGAGGCTGGACTGGGTGGGGCTTTGGTTGTCATAGCAGCTCATGTGGCGGGAACATTCCTTCCTTCCCTCGTTCACTTAGCTCTTATCCAGCTCCCTTTACATATATGTATCAGTCACGGTTAGCAGACCAGGGTGGGGCTTTGGCTGGGTTGCGGGGCACGGTGGTGGGGGGCATCAACTTGGACAAAGGTATGCCAGGGCTGCCCTTTCCCACTCAGATTTGCCTTGGATTTGAGGGACCTGGTAGCAGAGCACAGTCTCTGAAACCAAAACCCTGCCGGACTGCAGAGAAAAGGCAGGGGCCCCTGTTGGTTGTCAGTCACATCTCCATGGAGGAAGGAGAGATTTATTGAGTGTTAAATGTCAGTATCGATGTAATAAAGATGGTACACTGTAAGTAATAAGCACTTTCCAGGTGAGGAACCATTTTCAATAAGTTGTCAACCTGTCTGGTACTATGAATTATTTAAAAAAAAAGATGTTGAAGAAACCCCACTTGGAGTTATTTAACTTTCAGATCTACTCCTTAGCTCTGTCCCTTCTTGACAGGAGCACCAGTGTCCTGTGGTACCCAAGGACCTTGGAATTTGCACACACTTTCATCTCATTAGAAGATCCCAATATTCCTTTTGCTGTCTTTCCTGTGATGAGGACAGGCTTGATGGAAAATGGATTTCTGACCTTCAGAGGCTCTTGAGAAAGGCAGGAGAACTTTCAGGAAATGAATGCAGGAGGAAAAGAAGGCAAGAAGGACAAGAGGTGTGAGGCCCCTGGGATGGTCATGGCATCTGACAAATGTGGCCAGGTGTCAGCTTTGCCCACTCGCCCCTCAAAGATCTACACATCATTCTGGATAACTCCACAGCCCTGGGGGTATAGCCCTTATAGATTCCTGCTCACTCCCAGGAACTCAAGGCTGCCCCTGCCTCCTGGGTTCCTGTCTTCCCCTGGATCACCTCCATGATGTGCTCACTGTGCTGAGTCGGTGAGTTCACAGGGAATTCACAAAGGAAGGGCTCACACACACAGTAGGCCTTCCCAAAGATTATGAGGGCAGCAGCTTTCAATGGCTACGGAATCCTAGAAGTTCCTTTTATTTATTATTTTATTTATTTATTTTTGGCTGCATTGGGTCTTCGTTGCTGTGCGTGGGCTTTTTCTAGTTGCAGCGAGCGGGGGCTGTTCTTCGTTGCAGTGTGCAGGCTTCTCATTGCGGTGGCTTCTCTTGTTGTGGAGCATGGGCTCTAGGCATGCGGGCTTCAGTAGTTGCGGTGTGTGGGCTCAGTAGTTGTGGCTCGCGGGCTCTAGAGTGCAGGCTCAGTAGTTGTGGCGCACGGGCTTAGTTGCTCCGCGGCATGTGGGATCTTCCCAGACCAGGGCTCGAACCCGTGTCTCCTGCATTGGCCAGCGATTCTTAACCACTGCGCCACCAGGGAAGCCCCCCTGGAAGTTCTTAAAAGGGTTTCACTGCTTACATTTCATCCCAGGCCCACCCCATCTGGCCAGCCTGGCACTCACTGCCCTCCCTTCTCTTTCTCAGAAGCCAACAACCGGCTGTTCATGCTCCCTGAGAAGGCCACCTTCTTCCCTCCTCTGACTCCCCACAGCTGGTGCCCTGGTCACCTTCCACCCAGCACTCATCACATTGGTTTCCAAAGACTTCTGTCCCTAGGATGAATTCACGGGTTATCCCTCTGTTTTCTTATGATAGCTCACCTGGAGACTGGCATAATGGTCACATTGTACCAATGAGGAAACTGAGGCTTGGAAGTGTTGAGTGATCTGCCCACAGCCCCCTGTAGAGTGGCGCTCCCAAGGGCCCTGCACAGCTGCTCGACTTCTCCTCACCCCTCCTGGACCTGATCACAGCTCTTTCTCCCCCCTTTGCCAGGGCTGCTGAGGGCCTGTCCTTCCAGTCTCTGCCTCTCTCATTTTTATGAGCCACCTGACTTCACACGCACTCCGTCTTGTGCTCGTTCCGTCATCAGAAGGCAGCAGAGAGACCCTAGGGTGCTTTATTACCATTTTACTTGGCTGTTTTTGGAGTGAAGCAAATTGCCCAGAGTGAGCCTGGGTTCCCAGTGGTCAGCAGAAGGCTCTTGATGTTGCAGGAGCTCTGCCAGATGTCCTTGGAGATGGCCAGCCTCAGACAGTCATCCTGACTCCTTCCGGCCTCCATCCTGACCCCAGCACTTACCTGCTCTGGGATTTCAGATCATCCTTTAAACCGCTCTGAGCTTCTGCTTTCTAATTTGTAACATGCAGATGATAAGAGTTATCTCATTGAGATCTTGGGAAGATTAAATGAGAAAGTGAGTGGAGAGGCCCTGGCATGGAGGAGATGCAGTTTCCTTTCAGGGAGGGACAGTCACACATTGCACCCAGGCTGTCCAGTGATAGTTACTTTGCTCTGGGCCTTCATTTCAACCTGCATCTGCCCGCTCGCAGTTCACGGCTGCTCTTTTACAGCCACATTAATCATCCCTCCAAAAGCTCACAGAAAGGAGCCTAAATATCAACTCGCCCACGGGTACTGAGCTCATTATTTATTGAAGAAACTGGCGCAGCCCCATCCACCTGCCCTCCTGCGGCTCACTAGTGTCACTAAGGGCTGGGTTTAGTGCCTTCTGCCTTTCAGAGTCGTGCCTCAGTTGAGAGGAAAAGTGTGTGTATTTCAGAGTGGCCTTGTGGGGGTGACACTAACCCTTCCTGAGCCTTCTGCAGACTTTGGCTCCCAGGACCTCTGTGTGACAGGCCAGGAACGGGCTGGCGGCACAGTCTCACCCTGCCAAGGGCTTCTCCAGCGTGGTTGGGCAATTAAACCCTCAGAAAAACATCCAGTGGACATTCTGTTCCCTTCAACCAATATGTTGGGGTTTTTTTTATAAATTTATTTTTATTTATTTATTTTTGGCTGCATTGGGTCTTCGTTGCTGCACAGGCTTCTCTAGTTGCGGCGAGTGGGGACTACTCTTCATTGCGGTGGCTTCTCTTGTTGCAGAGCGTGGGCTCTAGGTGCGCGGGCTTCAGTAGTTGCGGTGCGTGGGCTCAGTAGTTGTGGCTCGCGGGCTCTAGAGTGCAGTCTCAGTAGTTGTGGCGCACGGGCTTAGTTGCTCCGCGGCATGTGGGATCTTCCCAGAGCAGGGCTCGAACCCATGTCCCCTGCACTGGCAGGCAGATTCTTAACCACTGCACCACCAGGGAAGTCCCTCAACCAAATGTTTTAAGTGTCTTTGCTAGCAGTTAGTTATATAAAGGTGACCACACAGCTCCCAGTGTGATGGCAGGGACAGAAAAGTTTGCAGAGCTGTCCTGTCTGCTGACGGTTATGCCAGGACTGAGGGCTGAGTGCCATGGGAGACCAGAGGAGGGTGTCTCACAGCCTGGAGAGTCAGCGGCAGCTTCCCAGAAGCTGAATTTAGGAGAATAATTTAGCCAGGCTAAGAAGGGAGCTGGGGAAAGGAGAGAACTCTGGACAAAGGGAGTAAGGAGAGCAGAGACAAAGGGGCGTGGGATTCTCTCTCAGCACAAAGGCAGGCAGCAGACTGGACCGATGGGGAGGGAGTCAAGATTTTGGACGGGCAAACCCATGAGCTTCTCAGGGTTTAAAGAAGAAAACATTGAGCCAACGGAGTGAGTCTGAGCAAAGGTGTCTCAGATTTTAATGTGCATGTGAGTCACCTGGGGGCTTGTTAAATTCAGATTATGCTTAGGTAGGTCTGGGCTGGGGGCTAAGAGTCTGCATTTCTAACAGGTTCCTAGGTGAAGCTCATGCTGCTGGTTAATGGACCACACTTTGAGTAGCAGTGGAGAGACCTGCAGCAGATGGGGCAAGCCCTGTGTGTCTGACCTTGCAGGCTCTTATTCCTCGTTTCCTGTGACTGCGTGAACGGTGAATGGGAGTTTGGCTTTAGCTAATTCCATGAAGCAAGCGAGGGACTGGTGCTTTGGCCAATGCACAGGCCCATCGCCTTAGTATGACTGGGATACTGGTTTGCTTTCATTCTCTTTTTAATGATGTTTGCCTCAGTAACCCTGTTTCTGAATTCCCACTCAGACAAGGCAAGCACTTCTGAGAGGAAGACAGACTGTCCTGTCTGTGGGAATCCAGGCTGGTGTGATGGTCCCCATGGCTTCCGTGTGAGCCTAAAGGGCTGGGGCCTCGCCCATGAGGGAGGATGGCCCCCTCCTCAGTGACTCCAGATGTACCTTCTCTCCTCCCAGCCTCCGTGCGTTTCCCCGCACTGCAGAGCAGTCCAAGACAGACCTTCTACCTGGAGTCCTCTCGTTCCCTTGCCCACTGGCTTGGGGGGGCTGTGGGCCGTGATGGAGAACGGTGTGGAGGCACAGATCCAAGGTGGGCCAGGCCAGGCGTAGCTGGGGAGGGTGGCAAGGGCTCCGTCTGGCCCGCAGGCACAGTCTGGCTCACATGGGCTTCTCTGGTGCTAAGTGCCCCCAGCCTCCACGACACACTGTCCTTTCTCACCCCGGGTTCTCCCATACGAAAGGCCCTAGTGGAATGTTGGTTCCATTCAGTCCAGTTCAGAAACTGCATGTTAAGCACCCACCATGGGCCTGGGCTCTGGGGAAACGAGGGTCCTTTCCTCAAGATGTCACAGTTCAGTAGGAAAACAGACAAGGACATTGACAGTTATCATTCAGTGTGGTTAGAGGGGAGCATGGGGACTACAGGGACCTAGCTAGGGGGTGATTGATTCTGTAGAATGGAGTGTATTCATTCAACAAACCCTTACATTGAGCTAGACACTGGGATAAGACAAACAAGGCCCATGCCTTGAAGGGCCTACCAGTGCGTGGGTGGGGACAGTGACCATGTCCTGGGCAGGTGCAGGAGGTGCTGTCCGGGCCTTGCCCACATCCCCTCGCCGGGCTCCTTCAGGGCACGTGGGCCCAACTTCTAACCACCAGCACCTAACTTTCTTTGTTTGGGTATTTTCTCTTCCCACTAGTATCCACTCTGCTTGGGGGGCGGGGCACAGGCCAGAGTGCTGGGGAATTAATGCTGCTGCCCCTAACAGAACTTGGGGAGCACTCACCTTGCAGGGCTAAGGGGGATGCTTTGGGTGGCTGCACCACCCGCTCGGCCCTGAGCTCACTCACCCAGCTCCTACCTGTGGCTGCCCAGACCCGTGGAGAGCCTGCCGCTGTGGTCCCGTTGCACGATCAGTGCTAAGGAACTTGGAGAAGATTATTGATGAAAGTATTTCCCAAAGCAGGTTCTGTGGAACATCGGTCCTGGGTTGTGCCTCTCAAAAGAGGGCTCCCTGGTTACCTAGTTTGCCCAGTGCTGCAATTACACTTCATTCTTAGAGGTTCCCAGTGTACATCAGAGGCCTGAGAAGTCCTGAGTCACAATTCTTTTTCGCTTAACCAGAACTAGCCAGCATTTTCCATAGTCAGTTGACGTGGAATCTTCTATCTCACAACAGTACTAACTCTGCAGAGAAGGAAGGTTCTGCAGAGCTCGCTGCGGGAAGTGCTGATATGGGATAGGAGGACTTATCTGGAGGGTCAGGGAAGCGTCTGGAGGGCTGAAACCAGCCTGCCACTGTCACTCTTCTGCTGTCAGTGAGCCCTGGCAGAAATGGCACTGCTGCATTCCACAATCAGATCACAGAACCAGCCCTAGGACCGTGCAGTAGCCAGAGACACCCAGAGCCTCTTTCTGCCAGAGACTAGAAGCAGAGCATCCAACAAATTCATAATGTGCTTCATAGACAGGGGCAGCTCAGAAGACAGCCTGAGAGATGGGAGAAGCCACCAACTGGAACTAATTCATACCATTAGGCCAGTGAAAGATGGACACACACCTAAGAAAGAACAGAGAATATCCCGGACAATTATCAGAGGGGTAAACTAAAACCTGGAATGAGATGAGCAAAGAGAATAAGTAGCAGTGACTGAGGCATTTGATTGAGAGAGGCAACTCTGTTCTCGACTTATTTTGTGGCCACCATTCCTGACTTGTTCTAGGAGATTACATTTCAGATGAGGTCACTGAATGAAAGGGAGTTGCAGCCCAAGTAGGGAAGGTGACAAAGAGCAGTGTTTCCCCACCTGGATCTGAAAACTCGAGAGGTCCCTTTTGCTATCTCCCATCTCCCTTCTCTCGTCTCCTGGTGGGGATGGGGTGGGATTGCAGCTTTGCTCCCCTCTCCTCACCCTCTCCCTTCCTCTCCCTCACTCCTGGATCAGGGAGGTGAGCATCCAGGTAACTTACCTATCCACAGTGCAGCTGTAGTTTAGAAACAGTGACATGAAACACAGCTGTTTGAAGTGAGTTCACCTTTCTGACCTGAGCTTCACCAGATGAAGCTTCGCAGAAGGTAAGTTTACAGAAGAAAACATTGATCCAGCAGCCAGGGGCTTCATGGTGTCCTGGGGAGTGGGACTGGGGCCAGAGATCAAAATAAGTAAGTGTCCTGACTTTGTCACAAAAGGGACAAAAGGTCAGCTTTGCAAACTATGGGTTAGTGCGTTTAATGTCATCCCTTAGCAAACCACTAGAAGGAATCATTTTTTAAAAAATGATTTTTGAATTTTATCAAAGTAATTCTTTACGCACTTAAAAACCTCAAATAGTACCTGTAATAAAATACGATAGTTCTCTGCTTCACCAGAGTCATCCTCCCAGCCTTGACCCTCAAAGGAGCTCTGTTTAACCCTTTTAGCTGTTTCTTCTCATATTTGCCACCATATTTCTAAATAATATGTTTATACCACTGACTCAGCAGTATTAGGCATTATACATTGATCTCCTGATATAGCAGGCGAGGCTTTGCTTTTTTTTTTCTACTTTCCACCTCCTCAAAACCATGTCTCTTCTTCCCCAGTCCTCACATTTTGTATAAAGACAATAGGCAGTGTTTACATTACATACTGTGAAAGTATTGCCCACTATTAAGTTAAACTTCCATTAGGTAAACTTTCATTCTTCCTGGTTGAATCAATGTCCAGCTAGGAAAAGAGAAAATACTAAGCATTTTAACAGGAAGGGAATGATTTAAGGAAATGGTTGTACAGGTAATGGAAGAGCTGGGAAGCCAAAAGGGAGAAGTTGAGGCAAATAGAAATTAGCAACAGCAGGAAGCTGTTACCATGTCTAAGGCTGGAGAGCCAAGCGTGTGGGCAGTCTTTCCAGAGCCCAGGATGCACAGCTACCTGGCAGAAGGTGGAACCAAAATGGACTTGTCCAAGAGGAGTCAAAGACATGGAGGAGGTGCCCCATCTGTGGCAGACACCACATGAAGCAGAGAATGAGAGGGAAAAATACCTTGGCTTCTCCCTTCCTCCCGCCCTCCATCTCCCTTCAGTGCCCCTCATTGGCCAAATGCAGATAGAAGCCAATTGAGAAGTACAGCCGGCCAGAGTCAACCCCTCTTCTCCCCTCTCTAACTCCCATGGTACAGAACAGGTCAGAGAAGAGCCAGGAATGGATATGAGGGCAAACAAGCAAATACCAAACACACTAATATTAATATTTGCCCTTTTTATAAAAAAAATTACATTAGTATTTAGCATTGATTTGTTTCTCCTGTGTGCTCTATCGTATCTGTTTTACACCTTTGCCATTACTTTCCAAATATTTGAATATCTCGTATAATCCATCAGTTTCATTTTGTTTCCTGGAGTGCTTGATCTTCCTGTTCCAGTCAGGGTGGTTTGCTCCAGGCCTGCCTCGGTGCTGCTGTGCGAGGCTTCAGGGCAACTTCATCTTGGGGGGATCCCTCATCCTTGCTCCTGGGCTGAATCCCCTGGGTTAATCCCATGGCTTCCTCTTTCTTGGTTTACTCCCTTTTTATAGAGGCTTGTCTTCCAACAGCTTCCCAAGACAGAGGCCGTGGGAAATAAATATTTTGCCCTTGCATGTCTGAAAATATCTTTAGTCTACATTCACATTTGATTGACAGGTTATGTGGCTTTAGACCTCCAAGTTGAAAACAAAATTTTCCTTGGAATTTTGAAGGTGCTGATTCATTGACTTCTAAATGCCAGTATTGCTTTGGAGATCTGGTACCATCCAATATTTCTGCTCCTTTATATATGACCTGTTTTGTTTTTTCCTCTTTGGAAAGTTTTAGTATCTTCTGTACATCCCCAAATTATCTTTGGGGACAAATCGAGACAAACAGCCCCAAGTATAGACTTGTCTTGCTGAGAGCATGAAGCCTCAGTGAGGCTTTCCTCCACAGTGAGGAAAATATCGAGTCCCAAAGGGATTTAGGCTTTCATCTTAGATCGAGCATGATGTCCCAAAGGGATCAGCTCCTAATTGTAGGGCTTCCGGGGGGAATTAGCCATCAACCATGGACGATGAAACGAAGCCTTCCCTTTCTGCTCTAACTTGGTGAATCTGGCACTCTGAATAAACAGGACCCCTGAGGTATGATTATAGAAGCAACTTTCTTTTTGATACCACTGCCTTGCAAACATCCTCAGTAGGAGTAAGTCTTCCACCACAAGGGGGTAGAAATTCAGACAGGACCAGGACTTTCTTTGAATTAATGGGCAAGAATAAGTCGTATGATTAATTGAAACCAAAACACAGTCTCAGTTCCGTCCTTAAGAGGGTACGGTGCTATATAATCAGCAAAACTTCAAACTTGGTTTGATGCTGATTCTTCTCCAGAGGCTCTGCAGTCCAAGAAGGAGCAGTGTGGTCCTGCTTCTCTCTTTCTTCATGCCTCCTTCCTTATTTGCTAGCTGTGCTCTCCCACCATTCTAGAAAGGAGGAGGGAGGAAAGGCGTAGGGGTGGGAGGTGCAGGATCGCTCTTACTCTGCTGATCCTGTCCGAAGATGGCTTTATGCCTTCTGCGCCTGGCAGAGATGGAGGCTGACTCTGTTGTTATAATTTTCATGAGTTCTCCGGAGATCCCCCCGCAGGGCCAGGTAACTGCAACTTCCTTGACAGAGGCCATGCTTCCGCTTTAACTGGCTACTCCCAGTGCCCCCATAGTTTCTGGTCCTCACGGTGGCTTACTGAAAGATCCCTTACTTTGGCAAGCTGCCTTCTTGGACAGCAGACCTATTAAAATGACAGCAGGCTGACATTCCCACCTTGGGTTCCATGTTTGTGCACCATTGTCCAGCATTTGTGGGGGCTGTTTAGTGGTTGCCGTAGCTTTCTCAGGCATGAGGCATCAGTTACTAGACTCCCGTGTCCCCCAGATTTGGAGAACACATATCAATTCTGTAGATGGTTCCACTGAAGCCTCTCACATTAAGTTTGGTGTGGAGGTAGATCATCCAGCCTTTCCACCTGACAGAGACCCCCAACTCAGAAAAGCTCTTCACAGGTCCTCTCTTTAATCTCTAACAACCCAGTCCTTTCCAATCACCTACTTGAGTTTCATGCTGGTTTGTGTAGGAGCTCAACTTGGGCATCTGGTATCCATTGCATCTTGGTGCTGTAGTGAAAATTCCCAGCTTAGCATTTCCTGTTAGACAGGCATCTTGAAGAATCTGCCTCCCCCTTGCACACTTGTCATACCGTCTGAAGGTTGCTATGAAATAGCATTGCAAATATCTAAGCACATCTGAGTAATGGCTTCTGAAAGAGACACTGGGGGCTGGAAATTTGATTCCTTCAGAAAGTTTCCTGAAAAAAGGACATTCCAATTAGTGAGTTGATAGCTTAGCCTTGTCACTGGGGCTGTCAATAGCAGAGCAAGATTGCCAGGCGACGCTTTATGAGCCAATAAAGGAGGATGCCACAGCACCTCCGGACTGGTAGGAAGCACGTTTTATTTGCTTATTTATTGCTGTTAATTTTATAGGCTATGGGAGAAATTTCTTCCTTCTGAATGTGTCCAGTTACCTCTGTTCACCCAAGAGGAATCACGTTCCCTGGCTCTGAGTATTCCTGAATAACCACAGGAGAAAACACGGAAGGAGAACAGAAATATATATCCCTGGTGAAAAGAGTTCCAGGCCCCAGTAAGTCAGCTATTGCAAGGGTAAGAGCCTGGGATTCCAGGGGCACCCAACTTTGAAGGGTCCCGTCTCTACGCTGTCATTGGTGTCTAGGTGACCCCCAATTCCATTGCTATTCATGAGAACCTTGACCCTGAGCTAGAGTTATCAGCTGGTTTGGGGGGAGGCCTGAACTAAACTGATTTCTGATTTCTGCTATGGACCTGGATAGCAGATATGAAGGGGAAATATGATTCTTGAACAAATACGTTGAGAGATCACAGCCTCCAGGGGACAAGAAGGGGAGGCTGAACAGAGAAGACGCTTCTGGCTTCTCCATGTCTGTATTTCCATCATCGTGAGCTGTGTCCCCATACGGGAAGTCTTGAGTTTAGAGAAGGAGATGGGCCGTGAAGACCGTGGCTCCCCAACTCTGTTCCTAGATTTGGCACCTGTTGCTTCCTCTGGTGTAGACAGTGGATTCAGGGTCTGCATGGTTTGGATTTCTGTGGAGTCAAGACGTGTGTGTAGCAGATGAGTGTGGACCATGACGGTGACCATCCAGAGGCCACGGGGAACTCGTTTCGTGTGAGGCTCCCTGTAGGAGCACTGCTGCGGCTGGGAGATTCAAACTGGCTCTTTTCTAGTTTTCTAATTAATGTCTCTCTGCCTGAAGCTGAGCATCTTCTGAACGTACAAGAAGTAAATGTTGGGCAGGTACCACCACTGTCCCCATGGCTCCTTTCAGGGCTGGCTAGCAGTATTGTTAAGTCCCATAAGCAATAGGAGGCGGCAGCTTCCGGCCAAGTTGCAAAGATTTTGTTTTAAAGTATGCTTTGGATTTTAACGTTCATTATCACTAAAAGGAACAAAACTCAACTTGGGGTCTCAGGGGCTCCAGCTCTAGACTCTTAGGATGTCAGGAGCCATGCTTTCAGCATTTCACCCTGCTGCTTTAATGAGCTTAATGATTGTTTTTCCACTGAGCACCTACCTGTGATGTTTAGAAAAAAAGGGAAAAAAATGACTCACATGGATATTTAGAAGGATATCACTGTAGAAAGTAAATGTTAACAGGCTCTAGAAATATGATAATTATCAGCTATTTGAGATGCAGTGACTGTAATATGATAACAAGATGTATTTTGCAGGTAGAGAGCATCCAGAGAAATGACATAAGGTAGAAATATAAGAAAAAGCATAAGGAGATCTTTGGTTATTCTCTTTGTTGTGATAAAATTGAAGTGAGAGCAAGTTGAAATCTACCTGTTGAAATTTTCATGGTATTTTAATTTAGGGCCTCAAAAGCCTTGCCTCTGCTCCAGCAACTCTTCCACGGTTGGGAGCCTCCCATTTCTTGATCCTCAATGCTTGTTGAATGAATGAATGAATCCACCTTTACTTAACTTTCAAGCCTGATGTTTCTACTTCTAAAAGGTAACTTAAATCTGGTTACCTATCTGCATCTCCAACTGCTAGCCTCATCCAGGACACTTCTTGCCTGGACTGCCCAATAACTTCTAACTGGCTTCCTCCCACATTCTCTGCCCAGAATGAACTTTTTAATATGGTCAGCAGCTCATGTTGCTCTCTTGCTTAAACCCTTCAAAGTTTTTCCTTTGCTGTTAGAACAAGGCCCACACTCCTTACCACAGCTTACAGAGTCCTGTGGGCTCTTTCTCCAGCTTCCAGTCACGCTGGTCTCATTTTATTTTATTTATTTATTTATTTTTTGTTTGTTTGTTTGTTTTTGCGGTATGCGGGCTTCTCACTGTTGTGGCCTCTCCCGTTGCGGAGCACAGGCTCCGGATGCGCAGGCTCAGCGGCCATGGCTCACGGGCCCAGCCGCTTCGCGGCATGTGGGATCTTCCCGGACCGGGGCACGAACCCGTGTCCCCTGCATCGGCAGGTGGACTCTCAACCACTGCGCCACCAGGGAAGCCCTGGTCTCATTTTAGTTCTCTGGACACCCTGAGCCACAAGACTCTCGTGCTTGCTGTCTCCTTTGCCCTGTGGTTCATTTCTCTCATCCTTCAGATACCTGCTCAAATGCGTCTTCAGCTTGACCTGTCCTGACTACTCTATCTAAAGCAGCACCTCCCCTCCAGCTTTCTCTGTATTATGCCGCTAGGTCTATTTCCTTCATTACAGCTGTCATGGTCTGCAATGACCTGCTTTTATTTTACTTAATGTATCTCCATCAATAGAATATAGGATATCATCTCACACCGGTCAGAATGGCCATCATCAAAAAATCTACAAACAATAAATGCTGGAGAGGGTGTGGAGAAAAGGGGACCCTCTTGCACTGTTGGTGGGAATGTAAATTGATACAGCCACTATGGAGAACAGTATGGAGGTTCCTTAAAAAACTACAAATAGAACTACCATAGGACCCAGCAATCCCACTACTGGGCATATACCCTGAGAAAACCATAATTCAAAAAGAGTCATGTACCAAAATGTTCATTGCAACTCTATTTACAATAGCCAGGACATGGAAGCAACCTAAGTGTCCATCGACAGATGAATGGATAAAGAAGATGTGGCACATATATACAATGGAATATTACTCAGCCACAAAAAGAAGCGAAATTGAGTTATTTGTAGTGAGGTGGATGGACTTAGAGTCTGTCATACAGAGTGAAGTAAGTCAGAAAGAGAAAAACAAATATTGTATGCTAACACATATATATGGAATCTAAAAAAAAAAAAAATCGTCATGAAGAACCTAGGGGCAAGACGGGAATAAAGACGCAGACCTACTAGAGAATGGACTTGAGGACATGGGGAGGGGGAAGGGTAAGCTGGGACAAAGTGAGAGAGTGGCGTGGACATATATACACTACCCATTGTAAAATAGATAGCTAGTGGGAAGCAGCCACATAGCGCAGGGAGATCAGCTCGGTGGTTTGTGACCACCTAGAGGGGTGGGATAGGGAGGGTGGGAGGGAGGGAGATGCAAGAAGGAAGAGATTTGGGGATATATGTATATGTATAACTGATTCACTTTGTTATAAAGCAGAAACTAACACACCATTGTAAAGCAATTATACTCCAATAAAGATGTTAAAAAAAAAAAAGAATATAGGGTCCTTGAGACAGACTTGCCTGACAAGTTCACTGTTGTAGCCATAGCACCTGGCACTTGACAGGTAACAGGTGTTCAATTAGCATAACAAAGTCAAGCGCCTGGGAGTGAACCTGTCCCTCTCTCACTACACACTTGCACACTTCAGCTTTGTAAAAGGATGACCCTGATGCTGCCGTCCCTGGAGACTTCCTTTAGAGCTGGTACCCAGGATGCTGCAAGTGACACTCACACATTTCACTAGGCACCTTTGCATGCTGCCGCCTTTAGGCCTGAAACGAGCCTTCTGGGCTCCTTGGGCTTTCTAAATGCTGAATATATAGCATTAATCAGATCTTGAATCTTGGTGAATAACTAAGACACCTTTATGTTGAAATGCAGATTCTCCGTTGAAAGGCCAATCTTCATTTCAAACCTTGGAATAAGACTGGGTTTGTATTTATAAAGTAAGTTCTATATGAGAGCATATTCTGGGCCCAGAGCACTTGCGTTTGATTGCTCAATAAGTAACATTTTCACTCATGCACGCTCTTGCCTCCGAGTATTTTGTTCTGAGATAGTCAAATAAGTGACAGTATTGAGTTCTGTTTAATATTGAGTTCTATTTATTCAATAATGTCCTGTATGGTTCCAGGGATTTTTCTGGGCCTTTGTGTCTCAGAGGTGGATTGAGAGTATCTCATTTGTGGGGGGGCGGGGGTGTCCAAAGAACTAAAATGAGACCAGCATGACTGGAAGCTGCCTCCCTCATTTTCTTGCTGGGTATCCCCAGGTAGGTTACTGAACTTCTCTGAGCCTCAGTTTTCTTGCTTAGTATGGTTCCACAAAGGTTCTACTTTCATGTGCCAAGTCCTGGGCTGTGGATGTTATAAATATCATCTCAAGTAAACTCAAAATCTCATGGCAGAGCTGGCAGGTATGCTCAACAAAGTGAAAGGAAACGGGATGTATTGAAAGGGAGCCAGGGAATCAGAGCAAAAAAAGCTTCCTGGGATTAATGTTGCTACCCCAGACACTGGCACCATCATGAGCAGCCTGTCACCACCTGTCTGTTTTGATGGCGTGGAGAGGGAAGTCCCAGAGCAATGCCATGTCAGAGCTGGACCAGCCCTACCTGCCTCACTGCTTTATGAATGAGAAAATGCAGCCCACAGGATGGTAGGGCTTATGCAAGTGGTGTTCATTTGTTCGTTCATTCATTCATCAAACATCTGTTGTTCATCTGTCATGTGCTAAGCCCTGGGCCATGTCCGGGGATGAAGGCATGTTTTGAGGACACAGTCCTGCACTCGGGGAACCCCTACAACCATGAGAGGAGTCCAGAACCAAGTCTAGGGATGCACGAGGAAGAGGCAGTCTGTGTAGACTTCTCTTACAAGAAGACTGAAATTGAAGAAAAGGGGGAAATGACAGGGGAGGGTGAGGGGATCCAGGAAGGGTTTTATTAGATGAGGGGGACTGGGGCACATGGATGATGTCAGGAGAATGATCCAGAGGAAAGGTAGGGGATGAAGACACAGAGGAGAGAGTGATGACTGATGTGCAGGGGCTTCTGAGTGTGGATGGGGAGGAATCAAGAAGTTATTGGGGGCTTCCCTGGTGGCGCAGTGGTTGAGAGTCCGCCTGCCGATGCAGGGCACACGGGTTCGTGCCCCGGTCTGGGAAGATCCCACGTGCTGCGGAGTGGCTGGGCCCGTGAGCCATGGCCGCTGAGCCTGCGTGTCCGGAGCCTGTGCTCCACAACGGGAGAGGCCACAGCAGTGAGAGGCCCACATATGGCCAAAAAAAAAAAAAAAAAAAGTTATTGGGAGGGACATTTGATTCCCAGGCAAAGGTTTTTAGGATGGGGATATGGAGGGGGAAAGTGTCCTTGGGACACAGGGAACGTGTCCTGGAGCCACAGGTGGTTGGGGACTGAGGATGTGCCGTGGACACACCATGGCAGCCGCAGGTCCTGGCGGTCCTTCCTGGTCTTCGGGTGTGGGGACAGGCCTTGGGGAGATGCTGCTACAGGCCAACCAGAGGGCTCACAGTGGTAGGAAGACACTCTCTGGAAGAAGGAAGGGGTCTGAGAATCTGCCATGGGGCCCAGCTAGTGCGGCCTTAACCAAGCTTTCAGTCAACGCCTTGTCTCTGCCAATATCTCAACTAGCCCTGGAGTAGAAAGGAGTCATATAGAGAGCAAAAGGTCAAAATTTTGCCAGTGACTAATCATCCCATCACTGTTCTCAAGGCCATACCCAAGGAATAATGGGGTCTACAGTGTGGTCACTTACCCAGCCAACTCATACCCTAATGTTAAGGAGAAAGTGAGATGCATGGAGAAGGGTAGGAGGCTTCTTCCCATCTTCTGAGAAGGTGAAAGTTCCCATCTGTGGGCCAGGCCAGAAAAGTGGGGTGCAACAGAGTATAACTTCCTCTGCGCCAGCAATAGGAACATGCACAGAGAGACGGACCGTGGGTGTACCTTAGTGCCCGGGGTCTCCACTCTGGGGACCAGGGGCTGAGGACTTGGTCCTGAGCCTGGAGGTCCAGGGTCTATAGCCTCAGGGACACAATAAGAGTGACAGCTGGGGCCAAGTGTGGAACAAGGGCTGGCTCTGAGCCCTCCCGAGGCAGGGAAACATCTTGGGCACAACTTCAAAATTATCCCCTTCCAGGTGTCCCTGTCAATTGGCCAAGGTAACCTGAGAGACAAAAGCAGATGGGAAAGACAGTATTTCTGGTTGTCGGGCTGGTAGTTGTTGTCTGGTCCAAGCTGAGGTTTAAAAGGTTCGGAGTGCAAGGTCTCGTGTGGCTGGTAGAGGGCAGAGGCCTGTGCTTGGGAATCTGGCTTCTCAGCCCTCGGTTTTTTTCTGTATCTTGTACTGCCACCGCTCCATGTGGCAACAATGACCTTGGTAATGCTACGGCTCGCTGACATCGACTGGTTGCTTACCAGGTCCCAGGCGTGGTAAATGCTTTCTGTGAAATGTTTTGGGTACCCTTCCCAACTCTGAGGAGGTCGGTTTTCTTTTCATCCCTTTTCCACAGCCGAGTAAACTGAGGGGCTGAGGGAGACTCAGGCACTTGCTCGAGGTCACAGAGGGTACGAGTGGCGGAGCCGGGAGTCAAACCCTGGTCTGTTAGATTCGGCGCTTGATGTACTCACACACGAAGTGGATGCTGAGGGTGGCTGAGTGGCCTGTGGGGTCAGGGCTCTGAGGATGCTGGCGGGGAAGGACTGTCTGTTCCCTGATGCTCCTGCTGCCTCGCCAGCCTCCGAGGGCCTCTCTGGGCTCCTGAGGAAAAGCCTGGGCTGCCGGTGAAGGGGAAGCTGCAGATGGGAACAGCGAGGCCCACACGGTGCCATGAGGTGTCAGAAGCGCTTATAATGAGGGGCAGGTTTGCAGAGCTGCCTGGATGCCTTTCATCCACTCCCTCTCTGAAGTCCCCGGGAACAGTCTGGGCCTGTGGTTTGGGACCTTCATTAGTGCTGCCCCATCTGCGACAGTCACAGAGGCAAGAAAACAGACTGGCTCCTTTGTGTTTATACAGCTCAGACTGCCTTTCCTGGCTCCCGGGATCCAAACACTAGTCCCCTCAGAGCTGGCTTATTGGCAGTGACGTAGAGTGCTGCATTCCGCCGGCCCCATCTCCAGAGGCAGCAGCTGTGCCCAACACGCTCTCCCTACCAAACCCTGGCTGCAGCAGTAGGTCTGAATGACCCTGTGTCGGTATGACCGTCCATCTGTCCAGCCAGCCAGCCCTCCAGCCCCTTGTGGAATGGCGGTACACAGGCAGTACACCTGTCTACCTGTCCATCTCATACCTACGTGTGAGGTCACTGGAGGCAGGGAGGCTGCCTCATCTTTGCATCCCTCCCGCCATGGTTCCCAGCCTTTCCCAGCGCCAACACCTGCAGAATCTGCTGCAGCCCCTCTGCAGTGACTGCTGGCTAAGCCGGTGTTCTCGAAGCGGAGGGGAGCATTTTGATTTCTAGGGGTGCTGTTTGAAAAGCCCCCAGTTCCAAGAATCCTGCCAACAGGAAACACAGGGAAGCGGGGGTTCAACGAAGAGCCTGTGAGATCCTCCCACCCCCAACCTGGCCTCTTTTACTCTCCGGCAACCTCCCTGCAGCCTAGGCTCAGCGGCTCTGTTTCTCAACGTGCGTGCTGGGGAGCACTGCGTCATAAATACAGTTTGTGGTGTCGAGAAAAGACCCAGAATCTCAAAACAAGACTCAGCCGTTTATGAGAACTTCATGGCAGGAGGGAAGATGGAGCTCACCAGTGGGGCTGGGACCATCACGGCTCCGGGCCTTGAGTGGCTTTCTTTTCTATACCTGAGTATATCCAAGTGCCTTGCACAATTTGCCCTGGGGAGGGGGAATCTTCTGGTGCTCAGGTCGGCAAAATGAGACATCATGATGCTCAGATGAGGAAAATAGACCTTGGCATCATCAGTTATTAAATTTCCAAAAGGCTGTTTGAAAGAGGGTAATGACACCATATTGCTACATCTGAGAGAAGGCATTGTGTTTGTCCGATAAAACACTTACGGTATATAAAAGGATTACAGTACTCGTTCGGGGATAAAACACTAAGGGTTGCTTTGTTACGTGAGATGTGGGATGGTTTGAATTGACATGAAGTTCTGTTGATAGGGAGGAGCTCATTTCTTAGGACTTGTTAATAATTACCCTGTAGACCTTCTGCTCCAGAATCTTGGGGGATGGTCCATCTTGGGGTGAATCTGTATTGTCCCCAGACTTTCCAAGTGGACTTCTGTGTACACACTGCAGTTTGGAAACTATTCCCCAACCAGTGGTTCTAAATCTTGGCTGTGTATTGGAATCACCTGGAGAGGTTAAAAAATGAAACAGGGCTTCCCTGGTGGCGCAGTGGTTGAGAGTCCGCCTGCCGATGCAGGGGACACGGGTTTGTGCCCCGGTCCGGGAGGATCCCACGTGCCGCGGCGCGGCTGGGCCCGTGAGCCATGGCCGCTGAGCCTGCGCGTCCCGAGCCCTGTGCTCCGCAACGGGAGAGGCCACAGCAGTGAAAGGCCCGCATACCGCAAAAAAAAAAAACAAAAGAAAGAAACAAAAAAGATGCCTGGACCCTACCTGCAGAGATTTTGAATCGGTCAGTCTGGTGTCGGCCTGGGCATTTGTAGTTTTGTTGTTGTTTTGCTCCCCAGTTAGCACTGGTGTGCAGTCAGGGTTGGGAACTTGGGTAAGCCACAGCCTCAGGGACAGTGCCTGCCTGTGCTCTGTGGGTGCATGAGTGTGTGTGTGTGTGTCTTCTGGGCTGATTCCAACCCTCAAGAGACATACATGGCCTGGACCTGGGCTCACTCCAGAACACCGAGTGGCTGCCTTTGATGCCTCTGGACGGCCATCAGATAGGCATGGCAGCATCTGCTGTGTTCAGAGGATTTTGCTGGAGTCCAGAGAAGAGCCTCTATCACGTTGCCTCTCCTGGCTCTGGGTCAGAAAAGCCCCTCTGAAGGAGCAGAGGGTAACAGCTGCAGCTGGAACCAGCCAGTTCTGGGGGTGTTCTGATTATCAAATGGTGGATGACTTAGCCTGGGGCAGCAGCAGCCGATGTAGTGGATGCCACAGAGCCATGAGCTTGACACTTGGCGTCGGCTTCTGTGTATTAGTGGAAAAGCCAGCAGAACCCTCTTCACCTCCCCCCGCCGTCCTCCCTCTCTGAGCACATGCACACCCCCTCTTCTATCTTCTCTTCATCAAGAGGTTCCCTCCTCCTGGACCCTAGGTTAAGAAGATGCTCTCCTCCAGACACACTGCCCCTGTTCAGAGATGATCAATTCATTTTCCCACGTTTATTTATCAAAGCCACACGTAGCTGTTAAGCAGGGCTTCTGACTTAGTATTTTTCCATGCTGAGTCTTCTAGAAATCGAACTCAAAGCCAAGGAATTGGGTCCCTTCGTTGTGCATGTCCTTATCGTTGGGTCTTTTTGAAACTGTTTGAAGACCTAAGAATACCCTGCCCAGGTCCCACTTCCAAGATTAGATGAGCTGGAGCACGTTCAGGGTGGTGTGGCCATAGACCAGGTCTCACCTTCTGTCCTGTCTCCCTCTCACTTCTGCCCTAACCTTGCCTCTCTGTGTCATCTTCAGCAAGTCCCTGAATCTTTCTGATGGAATGAATGACTTGGCCTCTTTCTCTCCCCAGGGAAATGAGACAGAGGAACTCACTAGCCTCTGGGGTTCAAACCATTTTCTTTAGCCAATGACCCTTTCTTTAAAGGGTTTCCTATACAAAACCCTAACATATAAACAGACTCAGTCAAAGCAGCTATGGTAGAGGGGGAAAGAGGGACCTCAGCCCTCCCCTTCCCCCAACACAGGGTCCATTTTCCCCAAGGGGGCTCCACAGACGCTCTTGAAAACCACTCTTAACTAGGTTATTTTCAACTGGGGGGGGCATCTTCTCTCCTATGGGGTCGTCCATATCAAAGTCTTTGGAAAGTAGGGTTAGGTGGCGTGCATACTTTGAAGAAGCGGATTCCAAAATGCCATTATTTTTATTTGTTTTCAGTTGTGATAGTTAATTTATTTTCAAATTTCAAAGAATATGAAAGGAGGGTAGGGGTTTTTAACATTTATGAAAAGGAGGCGTTGATTTATAAAAGGTAGCAATCCATTGCTCTGGATCATTGTTTTGCAAAGTGCTGGTCACAACCCAGTAGTAGGTCATAGAATCAGTTTCCTAGGTCACAACCAGCATTCGTTCTTAACAAAATATTGTAGCATAAAATAGAATATTCCAGAGTTAGTCACATATGGTAAGGCTAGAGACTGTTTTGTAAGTTGTGGTTTCCCTTATGTATGTTTGCATGCGTGTACTAGACGTAAGTGTAGTTCTTACCGTAGGTCATAATCAAAAAAAGGCCCAGAGCACTGGTCTGGATGAATGGTTCCTGCGGGTCCTTTGGGCTCTGACTTTGCCTCATGTCTGCATCTGGGAACTTTCTGACCCGCCGTGCTCGGCAGTGTGCTGGTGAGGTATGCAGGGAGACAAGGGCTCAGGGGGCAGGACATCTGGGCAGGGTGAGCCCCTCCCCACAAGACAGCCCATGCGCTGTCCATCAATTCCATTCCTCCTCCTGGGGCCTGGCAGGAGGAGAGGAGGTTCACATGGGGCTGACTTTGCCCAAGTCCGTGGTCTAGGATGCTAACTGTGGTGTGTCTTGTAAAAGGCGAGTGGTGTGGGTGTGTGAGGGGTCTGGGGACCTTCCCTTCATGATCCCCAACAATGGAGGAGCTTGTCACCTCCAGGTGTCTCTGGTTCATAGAGGCCACCCTCAGGACCCTGCCCAAGCTCTACCTGTCAGCCTCACCCTCCAGACTGCCTTGGTTTTTACTGCGAAGGTGCCATCCCACTGGGTCATGAGCAGAGGGCGACCTGGAGAGAGCAGCACCCATGCTATGAGGAATCCTTGGGGTTTCCTGCAGGCAGCCCCATAGGGTTGGAATCCCCGTGTCCTAGCTCAGGTCTGCACAGTGTGACTGACCCAGGAGGAAACGTCACCACCTCCCACCCAACTCCCCAGCCAGGCAGATCCGTCTTGATACAGAGGCCCTCACACCGTGGCACTGGTCTCCCCCACTCCCGTGTGGCTTCCCCGACTTCCCTTCCTCTCCTGACCTTAGCAGGAATGGGGTGAGGAGCAGAAAGCCGAGGCCGGCCTTCCTCAGGCATC